>NC_064632.1:296117937-296444437 GCF_023864275.1 Schistocerca cancellata
ATTTATATGCATACTGTGCTCTGATTTTTGACTTGGTACCATTCACCAAATAATTGTGTTCTCCGACGTCCTCGTTCCCCAGATATGCGTCTGAGATATCTCTTTATAACTGCACAGACCTTGTACCCAAAAAATATTCTTATTCAACGGAACAACAAACAATCTATATAAACAGAATTCCATGAAAGATAAGATTCACAATGGAAAAAATAATAAAACATCCAAATAAACTTTTTAGATATAACCATTAAAAAAGAAAGCAATCAGCAAAGCTTTGAAATCTACCGTGAACCTACAACAACTGACACAATCCTACATCAGACTTCTAATCACCCACACTCACAGAAACATTCAGCACTCAGATACATGCTTCATAGACTCAACACAGTACCACTTAGCATAGAAAATTACCATAAAGAACTAGACATCATCACACAAATAACAACGAACAATGGGTGCAATAGGGAACTAGTCACCAAATTAAACAAAAAAATTAAAAAACAAATACAGTTAGTGAACACAGCACATAAAAACCCACAAACAACAGTGCAGCAAAACATTACAAAAACAGGCACAAACAGTGACAGAACAGTAACGACACAAAAAATACAGGAAAACAAGAAACCAGTTTCAAGATGGTACACAATGACATACAAGCAAGAACTCACACATAAAATGACAAGCATTTTCAAAATATAAGGGATAAACATAGCATTCAAAACAGACAATTCAATCCAAAGGCACATTCCAAAAATAACAAAAAACACAAATATCTACCAAAAATCAGGAATATAACAACTACAGTGTAAAACATGTGATGGAACCAGCAGAACATTTGACACTCGGTACAAAGAACATATCAGAGCATGGAAATACGGAACGAGCTACTCAACTTTTGCAGAACATTTGAGAGAAAATAACCACAAACCTATTACAAGAGAAAATGATATGAAAATGATTAGAATAAATAGTGAAAGACATCTCCTAACACTACAGGATAATTATCATATATACAAAACAAAGGCTGAAGAAAACCTACTAAATGGCCAAGTAAATATGACTAACAACTAATGTTAATGGTTGAGCCGATATATTTTTTAACATTGACATTGACAACCACGACCTCTCATCCAGTATGGATAAAATCAAAATGACTAACAACTCACTGTTTACACTGATTGACCATATAATAGACATAAATCCCAGCAAATGATTACATGTCTGAGTCCACTCATAAGTATATACAGGAAAATATAATAATAATAATTACTATTTTTAAGAATAAATAAATCAATAAAAATAAAATAAATAATTTTTATTTAAAAAAATGAATCTCTCTCCCCGTCTACCACAAACACACATTCACAAAACAGTTGAATGCAGAAAACTGAGACTGTTGGTAACAGAAAAACAAATGAATCTCTGTATTATAAAGATGGCAGTTACAATGAACTGAAAGTAAACTGTAAGATGTCCACCTGGTTGCCAGATGAGAAAAATCAGTTTGCTTGGATGCAGTGAATTAGAAGTTACCTGTAAGTACCTTTCCATTTCATAAAAAAAGTTAAGAAACTGTTTTTAAATCTATAACCTATACGTAAATCCATAACCTATGTGTAAAAAGGACAAATCATGTAATATTTGAGGACACCCACTGAAGATGCCTTGCAAAAGAGGCATAACGCGTCTGGGTGCGTAAATAAAAATAAAAATTTCGATGTGTAGCATGCGAAAAAGGCATTTTCTCTGAAACAACTGCAGCTTACTACACTGGCTCTGAAGAGCCTTTGCATTGCTTCATTAATTGGCCTAGAACATGAGGACCCTTAAGCTTTTATGGTTTGAAAAACCGAGCTCATTAACAAAAATGGCTCTGAGCACTATGGGACTTAACGTCTGAGGTCATCAGTCCCCTAGAACTTAGAACTACTTAAACCTAACTAACCTAAGGACAACACACACATCCATGCCCGGGGCAGGATTCGAACCTGCGACCGTTGCAGCAGCGCGGTTCCGGACTGTAGCGCCTAGAACCGCTCGGCCACTCAGGCCGGCGAGCTCATTAACAAAACTGCACCAGTATGTGTGAGAAATGGTAAGTATTCTTATCATTAATTATTAATTAAGTAAAGCACAACAAACTATTTAAATAACAAATGTGATTTCATAAGCAGTCTATTGACCTACTCAAAAGACATAATTGGCTGTAAAAATGACAAAACAACATTAAATTTAAGTTCAACCACTCTCTCATATTAAATTAGGCCACGAAGAACTAAACTCACTAGGACAGGATTTCCGTCCAGGTTTGTGATTTGGGATAATCACGGTTGTCTTAAGCAACACCACGATTATTATTAAAATCAACCAAATTTCACAAATACCTTGTCCATTTATAGAGTGCGATATAAACAATTTAGTGCAAGGCTGGTGGTACTGGTGGCAAAATTTGCAGTGGCTGTTAACCAGCCGGCGATGCAATCATAGCAGTGCTGTTGGTCTCGTCAAAAATGGTTCAAATGGCTCTGAGCACTATGGGACTTAACATCTGTGGTCATCAGTCCCCTAGAACTTAGAACTACTTAAACCTAAGGACATCACACACATCCATGCCCGAGGCAGGATTCGAACCTGCGACCGTAGCAGTCGCGCGGTTCCGGACTGCGCGCCTAGAACCGCTAGACCACCGCGGCCGGCTGTTGGTCTCGTCCTGTTACATATCTTCTTGACGTCGGAATTATATTTGTAGGGCCAAAATCCATGCCACGATATTGGTATCACAAATGCAGCATCCGAGGCCCGTAAATACTGCCCTTAAGCTCTTATGGCCTCAAAACTCCACGAATAGGAGCCACAATGATCCGCTACTGCTAGCGAGGTGTTAACTACAGCATTGCTCATCCCATACTCCTTACGTGTCACAAAGGACGAGTTGCCCTTGGTCGCCAACCACACCTTTTCCACTCCACTAGGTTACTTCCGTAGCTGCGGGCTTTCCCACATCTTTTACATTCAACACTACGTTCCCTAACTATGGATAAAGTCATTTACAGTACATTATATAACAATTATTCCAATAGTTATTTAAATTCACAAGCACAGTTTATACAACATCATCCAAAAGTTCACGTAACTGAAATGTGTATACATAGTCAAAGAATTTCCATGATAGATGGAACATTCTTTATCAGGAACCCTATAAACTGACATAGAATTATCGATACAGATACAAAACAGGTCAAAAAAAGGTGTTACGATGTCTACTCGTGTACCCTTGATGACTGCACGACACAAAGCTCGTGGTCGTGCGGTAGCGTTCTCGCTTCCCACGCCCGGGTTCCCGGGTTCGATTCCCGGCGGGGTCAGGGATTTTCTCTGTCTCGTGATGAGTGGGTGTTGTGTGATGTCCTTAGGTTAGTTAGGTTTAAGTAGTTCTAAGTTCTAGGGGACTGATGACCATAGATGTTAAGTCCCATAGTGCTCAGAGCCATTTTTAACCACAAAGCTTTACGCCTCGCCTGGGCCCGTCAACACCGCTATTGAACTGTTGATGACTGGAAACATGTTGCCTGATAGGACGAGTCTCGTTTTAAATTGAATCGAGTGAATGGAAGTGTACGGGTACGGAGACAACCTCATGAATCCATAGACCCGGGATGGCAGCAAGGGACTGCTCAAACTGGTGGAGGCTCTGTAATGGTGTGGGGCGTGTGCAGCTGGAGTAATATGGGATCCCTGATACCGCTAGATATGACTCTAACAGGCGGCAGGTACGTAAGCATTCTGTCTGATCACCTGCATCCATTCATGCCCATTGTGCAATCCGACGGACTTGGGCAATTACAGCAGGACAATGCGACACCCCACACATCCAGAATTGCTACAGGGTGGCTCCAGGAATACTCTTCTGAGTTTAAACACTTCCGCTGGCCACCAAGCTCCCCAGACATGAATATTGTTGAGGATATCTGGGATTCCTTGCAAAGTGCTGTTCACGAGAGATCTCCACCCCCTCCTACTATTACGGATTTATGGACAGCCCTGCCACATTCATTGTATTCATTGTGTCGATTCCCTCCAGCAACTACTCCAGACATTAGTCGAGTCCATGCCACGTCGTGTTGCGGCACTTCTGCGCTCTCGCGAGGACCCTACACGATATTAGGCGGGTGTACGAGTTTCTTTGGCTCGTGTCTCGGCAAACAGAATGGTTATTAATATTACTCCTTGCATTTACTGTTGGTTTCTGAATTGGCCAAACACTAAGAGACCTAAGATCTGTTAATTTCATGAAGGTTCTCACTGACTATTTATAGCATTCAGAACGCAATATTAAACATCAGTTTTGTCTGGATTTTTCTCTTGAGTGCCTTTGTCACCTCTGCTATCCAGTGGTGTAGTAATTTTCTTGTATGGTGCTTATTTGCGGAATATACTTCTGTTTTGGGTTGTTTCTTTCGAGAAAGTATTTTTAGCGCTTTTTCAATTGTACTGCTATAGTTTTTACTGTTGTATTTAACCTGTTTGCTACTAATCAGTCTGGTACAATTCAATGACTGTCAATTACTCTGTTTCTTGGTAGTTAATACTGCTGGAGGAGTTTTTCCAATATATGTTTAATAATCGTAACTTTGTGTGTTGTGTTAAAACAAAGAGAAAGTTCGCAACACGACTGGTGTTCAATTTCCCTTTGGCCCTGTCCTTCCTACTACAAACAGCCTGACGCGAGTGTTGTGTACCAGCACCCTGATCATATTTGAATGAGCAGGTAGCAACATCCCACACAGGTCTGTAAATAGAGACCAAGTCTAAATTTGTCCATAGACATGGGTGATAACGTTACCTCCCACAGACGACAAAGACTCTTTAATGTCACAATATACCGTACCGAATCCAGCCACATATTGTATAGAATTTATGCTAGTGAATTAACTCTACTCTTAATCGTGTATTTTTAGCACCTCCTTTGTGGATAAAATTGGTCTATAGGGACAAAAACTGCAAGTGACCCCATATCAATTAAAGAAAGCGGAAATGATTCATAGAGAGGGCCATACACCGTATCTTACAGGCTATAAGATGCTACGCATTATAAGACGCACCTTAGTTTTTAAGCTGTTTTTTAAATAACATTTTACGATTTGTATTATTAGATAGCAAAGCGAGACAAAAAAAATCATTT
This sequence comes from Schistocerca cancellata, assembly GCF_023864275.1. NCBI lineage: Eukaryota > Metazoa > Arthropoda > Insecta > Orthoptera > Acrididae > Schistocerca > Schistocerca cancellata. The sequence continues at coordinate 296,123,120 of NC_064632.1, forward strand.
TATGTAAAACCGTACTGACATATCACAAAATCCCTGAAAATCTTCATCTGGACTTTCCTCTTCTTCGTTGTCGTTTCCGATGTCATCTTCATATATAAGATGGTTTCCACTGCCATCGAGAAAGTTACTTATGTCGCACTTCTTGAATTATTTAACAATAATATCTTCTCTCACTCTAGACCACGACTTTTTTACTCACTGACACAGTTGTTTGATTGTAGGTCGTTTTAAAGTTCCCTTCGGCGTGAATGCATGTTGGGTTCCTTTCTTCCATTCCTTTCTCATATATGTATGTACCCCCCATAAAACATGGACCTTCCCGTTGGTGGGGAGACTTGCGTGCCTCAACGACACAGATAGCCGTACCGTAGGTGCAACCACAACGGAGGGGTATCTGTTGTGGTTCCTGAAGAGGGGCAGCAGCCTTTTCATTAGTTAGAGGGGCAACAGTCTGGCTGACTGAATGATCTGGCCTGGTAACCCATGCTTTGTTGGTACTGCGGACGGCTGAAAGCAAGGGGAAACTACAGCCGTAATTTTTCCCGAGGGCATGCAGCTTTACTGTATGATTAACTGATGATGGCGTCCTCTTGGGTAAAATATTCCGGAGGTAAAATAGTCCCCCATTCGGATCTCCGGGCGGGGACTACTCAAGAGGACGTCGTTAACAGGAGAAAGAAAACTGGCGTTCTACGGATCGGAGCGTGGAATGTCAGATCCCTTAATCGGGCAGGTACGTTAGAAAATTTAAAAGGGAAATGGATAGGTTGCAGTTAGATATAGTGGGAATTAGTGAAGTTCGGTGGCGGGAGGAACAAGACTTCTGGTCAGGTGAATGCAGGGTTATAAACACAAAATCAAATAGGGGTAATGCAGGAGTCGGTTTAGTAATGAATAAAAAAAATAGGAGTGCGGGTAAGCTACTACAAACAGCATAGTGAACGCATTATTGTGGCCAAGATAGACACGAAGCCCATACCTACCACGGTAGTACAAGTTTATATGCAAACTAGCTCTGCAGATGACGAAGAAATTGATGACATGTATGATGAGATAAAAGAATTTATTCAGGTAGTGAAGGGAGACGAAAATTTAATAGTCATGGGTGACTGGAATTCAAGAGTAGGAAAAGCAAGAGAAGGAAACGTAGTAGGTGAATATGGATTGGGGCTCAGAAATGAAAGAGGAAGCCGCCTGGTAGAATTTTGAACAGAGCAAAAAATTAATCATAGCTAACACTTGGTTCAAGAATCATGAAAGAAGGTTGTACACATGGAAGAACCCTGGAGATACTAGAAGGTTTCAGATAAATTATATAATGGTAAGACAGAGATTTAGGAACCAGATTTTAAATTGTAAGACATTTCCAGGGTCAGATGTGGACTCTGACCACAATCTATTGGATATGAACTGTAGATTAAAACTGAAGAAACTACAAAACAGTGAGATTTTAAGGAGATGGGACCTGGATAAACTGAAAGAACAGGAGGTTGTACAGAGTTTCAGGGACAGCATTAGGGAACAATTGACAGGAATGGGGGAAAGAAATACAGTAGAAGAAGAATGGGTAGCTTTGAGGAATGAAATAGTGAAGGCAGCGGAGGTTCAAGTAGGTAAAAAGACGAGGGCTGGTAGAAATCCTTGGCTAACAGAAGAGATACTGAATTTAATTGATGAAATCCGAAAATACAAAAATGCAGTAAGTGAAGCAGGCAAAAAGGAATACAAACGTCTCAAAAATGAGAGCGACAGGAAGTGCAAAATGGCTAAGCAGGCATGGCTAGAGGACAAATGTAAGGATGTGGAGGCTTATCTCACTAGGGGTAAGATAGATGCTGCTTACAGGAATATTAAAGAGATCTTTGGAGAAAAGAGAACCATTTGTATGAACATCAAGAGCTCAGATGGAAACCCATTTCTAAGCAAAGAAGGGAAAGCAGAAAGGTGGAAGGAGTATATAGAGGGTCTGTACAGGGGCTATGTTCTTGAGGACAATATTATGGAAGAGGATATAGATGAAGATGAAATGGGAGATATGATACTGCGTGAAGAGTTTGACATAGCACTGAAAGACCTAAGTCGAAACAAGGTCCCGGGAGTAGACAACATTCCATTAGAATTATTGACAACCTAGGGAGAGCCAGTCCTGACAAAACTGTGCCATCTGGTGAGCAAGATGTATGAGACAGGCGAAATTCCCTCAGACTTCAAGAAGAACACACTAACTCCAATCCCAAAGAAAGCAAGTGTTGACAGATGTGAAACTTACCGTACTATCAGTTTAATAAGTCACAGCTGCAAAATACTAACGCGAATTCTTTACAGACGAATGGAAAAACTGGTAAAAGCCGACCTCGGGGAAGATCAGTTTGGATTCCGTAGAAATGTTGGAACACGTGAGACAATACTGACCCTACGACTTATCTTAGGAGAAAGATTAAGGAAAGGCAAACCTACGTTTCTAGCATTTGTAAACTTAGAGAAAGCTTTTGACAATGTTGACTGGAATACTCTCTTTCGAATTCTTTAGTTGGTAGGGTTAAAATACAGGGAGCGAAAGGCTATTTACAATTTGTACAGAAACCAGATGGCAGTTATAAGAGCCGAGGGTCATGAAAGGGAAGCAGTGGTTGGGATGGGAGTGAGACAGGGTTGTAGCCTCTCCCCGATGCTACTCAGTCTGTATATTGAGCAAGCAGTAAAGGTAACAAAAGAAAAGTTCAGAGTAGGCATTAAAATCCATGGAGAAGAAATAAAAACTTTGAGGTTCGCCAATGACATAGTAATTCTGTCAGAAACAGCTAAGGACTTGGAAGAGCAGTTGAACGGAATGGACAGTATTTTGAAAGGAGGGTGTAAGATGAACATCAAGAAAAGCAAAACGAGGATAATGGAATGTAGTCGAATTAGATCTGGTGATGTTGAGGGAATCAGATTAGGAAATGAGACACTTAAAGTAGTAAAGGAGTTTTGATATTTGGGGAGCAAAATAACTGATGATGGTCGAAGTAGAGAGGATATAAAATGTAAACTGGCAATGGCAAGGAAAACGTTTCTGAAGAAGAGAAATTTGTTAAAAAGAGTATTGATTTAAGTGTTAGGAAGTCGTTTCTGAAAGTATTTGTATTGAGTGTAGCTATGTATGGAAGTGAAACATGGACAATAAATAGTTTGGACAAGAAGAGAATAGAAGCTTTCGAAATGTGGTGCTACAGAAGAATGCTGAAGATTAGATGGTGAGATCACATAACTAATGAGGAGGTACTGAATATAATTGGAGAAGTATGTGGCATAACTTGACTAGAAGAAGGGATCGGTTGGTAGGACATGTTCTGAGGCATCAAGGGATCACCAATTTAGTACTGGAGGGCAGCGTGGAGGGTAAAAATCGTAGAGGAAGACCAAGAGATGAATACACTAAGCAGATTCAGAAGGATGTAGGCTGCCGTAGGTACTGGGAGATGAAGAAGCTTGCACAGGATAGAGTAGCATGGACAGCTGCATCAAACCAGCCTCGTGACTGAAGACCACAACAACAACAACAACATATGTATGTACGGAATTCTGCCTCACGGAAGGTCTTGTCATGGGTTAAGCTTCTTCCACTTTCTCATATACTCTTTAAATATTTTGTTTATCGAGTTATGAAGAGTTTGCTGTTGTGAAGTAAGCCCTTCCTGAGGAACAGGAAGCTCTGTATTTCCCTGCTTTCCTCTCCCTTTTACATAATTTTTCAAACGATTACTAAACTGATCTAGCAGAAGAAGAGAACTCTTCTTCAATCAACCATCTTCCCTTCTCTCCCACGATATGTTAACCCATAATTTCGTACCAGCCTCGTCCATGCAACCTTTGTCATGCATGTGAATTGCTTTGCGCTTGAAAATGTTCATTGGATTAAGTTTACTACTCTCAGCACAAAATGAAAGGACAACAGGGCAGCGCATTTTTTTCATGTCGACTTATTTTTGTAGTTAGTTGTAGCACCTTTCATGGCCACAGTTCTGTTCTAGGCACATCAAATGTCAGAGGAGTTTCGTTCATATTCGTTGTTTGGCTTAGTCCCACTCCGGTTTTCTTTCGATGTTGAATAATAAACCGATGGAAAGATAATATTTTCACACTCTTGTGGAATTTTCTGAAATATTTTGGCTTTGGTTCATATGCTAAGTCCATGACGCTTCATAGACCTGTAGGACCAACCAATTCCACCCGTAAATTCCACTGTAGCGCTAGCTTACGAGCGTGTATTTGAATCATTTTTGTATTAATTCCAGTGCCATTTTAACGGTGACCTCGAATCTATTTCAATACACCATCTTCTAGTTTTGCCCATTTTGCATTCAGTTCTCTGCCTGCACATTTGTTCTTCCTCATTTGTTTCAATTATTCTTTACTAGCCTACTAATCGTGAATGTTTTTCCTGTTGGTGAAGGGCCGAAATGGCGCTAAAGCTGCTCTGTTTCCATGTTCTTCTGCATAAGCTGTTACTTTCAATTTATAGCTCGCATCATATGAATACCTTTTGTTTTTTTTTCATTACGAAATAACAAAAATATTATACTGTTACCGATAACACAAATCACTCTCAATTCGCCGGCCGGAGTGGCCGAGCGGTTAAAGGCGCTACAGTCCGGAACCGCACGACCGCTACGGTCGCAGGTTCGAATCCTGCCTCGGGCATGGATGTGTGTGATTTCCTTAGGTTAGTTAGGTTTAAGTAGTTCTAAGTTCTAGGGGACTTATGACCACAGCAGTTGAGTCCCATAGTGCTCAGAGCCATTTTGAACCACTCTCAATTCAAGTTCGCTGGCGTCGTGGACAGCAATGACGGATTATAGGTAGAGAATGTTTTGGGTTTGTAATGGCAGGGCGAGGGGAAGGAAGCTTTTAAATCCATGCAACTCATGTTCATCACAATGGCGCATTGCTGTGTTTCCAGATAATGATACGTTTCGCGCGGCACGGAAAGTATGGCCTTTTTTAAAACTGGCGGGAATTTTAAAACAAATACTGGACATTTTTGTACTAATTTTGAATATAAGACGCTCATGTATTTTGGAGACAATTTTTCGAAGAAAAAAGTGCTTTTTATAGTTGCATAAAATACGTTAGATTGGAAAGAAAATTTGGGTTTAACCCCTCTCCCCCACCCTATTGTCGACGACGTCAACATGAATGAGGAACAAGTTTCAATTGTTGCGAAAGAAACACAATGACTTTCGACTAGATCAATCTAGATAAACCACCAGTAACCTAAATCTGAATGACCAAACATGAATTTAAACTCCGATCCCCCTATCCCCTGAGTCTAGTACTTTTATCGTTGTACCACTTCGTTTGGTATGCAGTTCCAAGTCATGGTCTGGCAAGAAGTATTAATTTTTCATGGTCTTCTCCATCATTTCAAAGAATTTTTGCGACTTCGTAATTGACAAAGTTTCTCTCCCACAGCCACATTTCAGTTTACTTGAGACAACTAATTTCAGAGAGAAGCCTTATTACCAAAGTATTAATTTGTCTGGTAGTTTCTTACGTGGCTGCCTCTTATGTGACAGATAAAACCAAACAGATATCCATAGCAGGTACGGCAATACGTCGTGCAGGCAGAAAAATTGAGAGACTAAGGTTACGTTGGGTGGAAGAGGTCTTCGTCCTAACCAAAGACTCATAATGTATTTTAAGTTTACAGGACACAGTGACACCCCGTACGTAATATGTCTTGGTTAGCACAGGAGTTGAAATTATCCAATTCAGTGACTTTTGCTCACATGTTCTTTACAGATACGCCAGTTCTGTTAAGAATAACAGCTCTTCCTCACGTCTGTACAGGGTGTTACAAAAAGGTACGGCCAAACTTTCAGGAAACATTCCTCACACACAAAGAAAGAAAATATGTTACGTGGACATGTGTCCGGAAACGCTTACTTTCCATGTTAGAGCTCATTTTATTACTTCTCTTCAAATCACATTAATCATGGAATAGAAACACACAGCAACAGAACGTACCAGCGTGACTTCAAACACTTTGTTACAGGAAATGTTCAAAATGTCCTCCGTTAGCGAGGATACATGCATCCACCCTCCGTCGCATGAAATCCCTGATGTGCTGATGCAGCCCTGGAGAATGGCGTTTTGTATCACAGCCGTCCACAATACGAGCACGAAGAGTCTCTACATTTGGTACTGGGGTTGCGTAGACAAGAGCTTTCAAATGTCCCCATAAATGAAAGCCAAGAGGGTTGAGGTCAGGAGAGCGTGGAGGCGATGGAATTAGTCCGCCTCTACCAATCCATCGGTCACCGAATCTGTCGTTGAGAAGTGTACGAACACTTCGACTGAAATGTGCGGGAGCTCCATCGTGCATGAACCACATGTTGTGTCGTACTTTTAAAGGCACATGTTCTAGCAGCACAGGTAGAGTATCCCGTATGAAATCGGGGCGGTTAATCGAGGAAGTACAGTACATACTGACGAAACTAAAATGAGCTCTAACATGGAAATTAAGCGTTTCCGGACACATGTCCACATAACATCTTTTCTTTATTTGTGTGTGAGGAATGTTTCCTGAAAGTTTGGCCGTACCTTTTTGTAACACCCTGTATATGCACCCCGTGTCTCATACCTACCGCAAAATCACTTCTGAGTTCTACATCTACGTCTACATAGATACTTCGCAATCCACGGTACGGAGCATGGCAGAGGGTAAGAGGTACCACAACTAGTCAGTTCCTTCTTGCAAACAGAGCGAGGGAAAGGACTATCTGTATGTCTCCGTATGAGCCCTGTTCCCTCTGATTTTCTCTCAGTCGCCCTTAGGCGCAATGTGTATTGGCGGCAGAAGAATTGTTCTGCAGTCAGCTTCAAATGTCAGTTCTGTAAATTGTCTCTGTATTGTTGCTCGAAAAGAATGTCGCCTTCCCTCCAGTGATCCCCATTTGAGTTCCTGAAGCATGTCCGTAACTCGTGCGTGTTGTTCGAACTTACCAGTAACAAATATAGCAGCCTGCCTCTCAATTGCTTCGACGTCTTCCGATCTGCTACGGATCCCAACCACTCGAGCAGTACTCAAGAATAGGTTGTACTAGTCTCCTTTACAGATGAATCACACTTTCCTAGAATTCTCCCAATAAACCGAAGTCAACCATTCCCGTCCCCTATTACAATCTACACATGCTCATTCCATACCATATCGCTTTGCAAATTTACGCACTATTTTTAACTGACGTGACTGTCTCAAGAGCAACACTCCTACTGTTGTATCCAAACATTACGGGTTTGTTTTTCCTACTCCTCGCCATAAAATTACATTTTTTCTATATAGCTGCCATTCAGCACACCAACTAGAAATTTTTTTTTTTCTGTCACCTTATATCCTCCTACAGTCACTCAACTTCGACACCTTACCGCACACCACGGCATCACCAACAAACAACCGCAGATTGCTGCCCATCTTGTTCGCCAAATCGTTTATGTATACAGAGAACAACAGTGGTGCTGGGGCACTCCTGACGATACCGTTGTCTCCGATGAACACTCACCATCGAGAACAACATACTGGGTTCTATAACGTATGGAGTCTTCCAGCCACTTACATATCTGTGAAACTATTCCATACCTCCTTTAACAGCCTGCAATGGGGCACAGTGCCAAATGCTTTCGGGAAATCTGGAAACATGGACTCTGCCTATTGCCCTTCATCCATAGTTGGCAGTATATCATGTGAGGAAAGCGCAAGCTGAGTGACGCACAAGCGATGCTTTCTAAAAGCATTTTGATTCGTGGAGATAAGATTCTTGGTCTCAAGAAAATTTATTGTATTCGAACTGAGAATGTATTCAAGGACTCGGCAGCAAACCGATGTTAGCGATATTGGCTCGTAATTTTGCGGGTCCAATCTTTTGCCCCTCTTACGTTCAAGATCCCCCGCACTTTTTTGAAGGCGTCTGGGACATTGCACTGCACGAGAGATTCGCGATAAATGCAACTAGATGGGGGGAGAATGTCGTAGAGCACTCTTTGTAAAACCGAACTGGGATTCCATCCGAACCTGGTGATTTACTTGTTTTCAAATCTTTCAGTTGTTTCTGTACGCCAGGGATATTTATTACTATGTCGTCTGTATGTAAGTCTGTCCGATCGTCGAACGGCTGTATGCTTCCACGATTCTTCTGTGTGAACGATTTTTTTGAACGTGTGATTTGAAACTTCGGCTTTGGTTGTGCTACCTTCACCTGCCACAGCAGACTGTTCTACAGGTGATTGGCTGGAAGCCTTAGAGCCACTTAGAGGGTTTACATAGGACAAGAATTTTCTCGGGTTCTCTCCCAGATATTTTGCTAAGGTAAGACCAATGTTAAAGTGTCTGTTAATTCCTAATGGACCAAAGTGCTGAGGTCATCGGTCCCTAGACTTACACACTATTTCAACTAACTTACGCTAAGAACAACACACACTCCCATGCCCGAGGGAGAACTGTTATGCGGAACCGGTTTATACTATTTCGTGACTTTAATTACTTACTTCAGACAAATAATATATATTTATACGTAGTATCAATAATATTTGCTGAAGTTTGTTCACTTAGCTCATTTTAACATCTTGTAGCTAGAACATAGTATCGTGGATATCACAACTCGAACCCCCGGCGGGAGAGCCCGCGCAGCCCGTGACGTGGCGCCTCAGACCACGCGGCAAGGTAAAAGTGACAGTTGTTGTATGCTTCGCACATACACCTTTTCATAGGCGCACGAATCTCTACAAACTTTTTCTCGTCGTCATTTGCACATTATCTTTTGAGTCAAGAATACAAAAGTCTCTATGATTGGATTGTTCGTTCCTCAATACCCCTTATCCACAACCTAAAATAGCCATAGTATTCGCTAAACAATAACAACTTCAGTTATTACAGCAGTAATTTACATTCAGCTATTGTCTATAGTCTTCAGTTTTACATGTTCCGCCACGTTACACACCATGACGAGAACATTTCCCTGCCACATGGACACGGGCAGCCGAAGAACTTCGGAACTACTCCTTGTTGTCTACTTAATTTTATTCTTGAGGTGTTCGTATTCGACAGTTTGTATAAAGTTCGATGCAAAGTTCATTCGTACATGCATGCATGTACGAAAGAATAGACACTGCTGACCATTTAAAGCCGTACCAAATACATGCTTGCATGTCCGAAGAAACATTGCATCGAACATTGCACACATTACATTGACGTATTTAATGCCAAAACCAAGACATTATATAGCGACAAAGCTAAGTAATCCTCTCCCTGTTTGGGAATCAGCTAATTGACGACCTCTGTAGGAGCAGACACAGGCGCATATGAAGGTTTCAGTCTCTCTGTGAAGACTGTTCGGATAGCCTATGAGGTTTTAGGCGACCCCCCGCGAAATAGGGAAATCCGAATTCGAGGTCTGGAACGTCAAAACTTTTCATTAGTTTGCAGTCAATTGTACAGCTGTGGTGATACTGTATATTTATGTGATGTGAGCGATCTGTTGCTTTAGTGAAAAAAATTTCTTCTCAAATAAAGATAGCTAAATCTTGAAATAAACAATATTTAGTGATCTTGGCATGAGAAGAAATTTCTTTCCACTTAATTACTTACTAAAACCGTACTGAAACGTTTTGGTATCATTTTTAAACAAAAGGTTTCTTCGTTTCTGTGACACAAGACTTTAAATGTTCACGTAGTAATCTCATTCAATCTACAGGAAATAGGGACGTGGAGCAGGGATCTATGATTTACTTCCCCTTATTTCAGTGACAATCCCTGACCCAACAACGATGTCGCTAGAAATGCCAAACACGATTATTTGAGATAAGCGAGGGCGGAGGAGGAAAATTGTCATGGAATATCGTAAAGAGATAAGCGCGGCCAAATAAATAAGTCATGATCGACAAAGACCCAACGTTTCTTCGGTTTACGAGTTCGGCATTTTACAGCCTTGCCTCCTCGCTCGATACAAACGGTCGCTGCTTACGTCGTTACGTGCTGCTAGGAGAAATATAATATTTTTTCGTTTTTTTTTTTCTTCCTGAATTGTACTTTTTCGCAACTGCTTCTAGCAGTCCCCCCAGCAGAAACTGGCACTGCAGCTTCCCATTTTACCGTATATTCTTCGCGACGTTATCCTCTCGCAAGACCGCTATCTATACAGAGCAAAGAGAAAGAGTGACAGAGATTTTTCCCCATTGTTTGCATTACACTAGCGTTATCATTTTATCTTTTGCCATTACATACCCAAAACAGGTCTTCACCACGGCGCCAACAAAATGTTTAGGTTGTGCTTCAGTGCAAAAAGAAACGCATTACATTTCGAATGTTAACAACGTCATTAAGGAGTCGTCCGGAACTAAAGCGACAGTAGCCGATTGAGGCGGCTCAGTGATAAGGCACTGAACTACTAGTCGGCAGAATCACAGGTTCGAATTTTCTGTGATTTCCCTAGATAGCTTAAGGCGAATGCCGAGACGGTTCCTTCGAAAGGGCTTGGCCGACTTCCTTCCCCAGCTTTCTCCAGTCAGATTTTGTGCTCAGTCTCTAATGATCTCGTTATTGACGGTACATTGAACTAACCTTCCTACTTTCCTTAAAGCGATAGTGCTACTTTTGATGCTTCTGTGGCTATTAAAACTGAAACAACAATTTTTTGTCCTTGTGTAAAACATTCAACGGAACTAGTTCTAAGAATTCTTACTGCGTTAACGACTCGGGTGGAGAATAACTTACAGTAATTTAAATTCTTCGCTTTCTAATGTCGATATCCCGATTAGAACAAGACTTTTCCCTTTCAAATTGTAGAGCAGCCAAATATCGTATGTAACTTTTTCTTTATTTTTACATGTTTCTCTCGACCAACGCGAGCATCTTCAGAACTGTAGAAATGTGTGTTATACCACCATACATCAAGATAAATTCACAGATTCAACTTACAACATGGTAACTTACATTACGTACGCGAGGGTCACACGTTACAAACACCGGGCTGTGTATAGCGCCGTCGTCATATATGAAATGCCTTAAGTTGTTTGCGATGTAACGTAAACTCTCCAGTCAGGTACCTTCAAACGATTAAACAGCAAGACATATCATTTCTTGTTGGGCGAGGCAAAGCCCTAACCATATGCACTTTGATTCAAACAACCTCATGAAGACTAATGTTAAGCAGAGTAATAAGACAAACGCCAATATCACTAAACTATGACAAATGAACCATGGACCTTACCGTTGGTGGGGAGGCTTGCGTGTCTCAACGATACAGATAGCCGTACCGTAGGTGCAACCACAACGGAGGGGTATCTGTTGAGAGGCCAGACAAACGTATGGTTCCTGAAGAGCGGCCGCAGCCTTTTCAGTAGTTGCAGGGGCAACAGTCTGCATGATTGACTGATCTGGCCTTGTAACATTAACCGAAACGGCCTTGCTGTTGTGGTACTGCGAATGGCTCAAAGCAAGGTGAAACTACAGCCATAATTTTTCCCGAGGGCATGCAGCTTTACTGTATGGTTTACTGATGATGGCGTCCTCTTGGGTAAATTATTCCGGAGTTAAAATGGTACCCCATTCGGATCTCCGGGCGGGGACTACTCAGGAGGACGTCGTTATCAGGAGAAAGAAAACTGGCATTCTACGGATCGGGGCATGGAATGTCAGATCCTTTAATCGGGCAGGTAGGTTATAAAATTTAAAAAGGGAAATGGATAGGTTAAAGTAAGATGTAGTGGGAATTAGTGAAGTTCTGTGGCAGGAGGAACAAGACTTCTGGTCAGGTGAATACAGGGTTATAAAGACAAAATCAAATAGGGGTAATGCAGGAGTAGGTTTAATAATGAATAAAAAATAGGAGTGCGGGTAAGGTACTACAAACAGCATTGTGAACGTATTATTGTGGCCAAGATAGACACGAAGCCCATGCCTACTACAGTAGTAAAAGTTTATATGCCAACTAGCTCTGCAGATGACGAAGAAATTGAAGAAATGTATGATGAGATAAAAGAAATTATTCAGGTAGTGAAGGGAGACGAAAATTTAATAGTCATGGGTGACTGGAATTCGAGAGTAGGAAAAGGGAGAGAAGGAAACATAGAGGTGAATATCGATTGGGGCTCAGAAATGAAAGAGGAAGCCATCTGTTAGAATTTTGCACGGAGCGTAACTTAATCATAGCAAACATTTGGTTCAAGAATCAAAAAAGAAGGTTGTATACATGGAAGAATCCTGGAGATACTAGTAGGTATCAGATAGATTATATAATGGCAAGACAGAGATTTATGAACCAGGTTTTAAATTGTAGGACATTTCCAGGGGCAGATGTGGACTCTGACCACAATCTATTGGTTATTAACTGTAGATTAAAACTGAAGAAATTGCAAAAAGGTTGGAATTTAAAGAGATGGGCCCTGGATAAACTGACTAAACCAGAGGTTGTACAGAGTTTCAGGGAGAGCATAAGGAAACAACTGACAGGAATGGGGGAAAGAAATACAGTAGAAGAAGAATGGGTAGCTCTGAGGGATGAAGTAGTGAAGGCAGCAGAGGATCAAATAGGTAAAATGACGAGGGCTAGTAGAAATCCTTGGGTAACAGAAGAAATATTGAATTTAATTGATGAAAGGAGAAAATATAAAAATGCAGTAAGTGAAGCACTCAAAAAGGAATACAAACGTCTCAAAAATGAGATCGACAGGAAGTGCAAAATGGCTAAGCAGGCATGGCTAGAGGACAAATGTAAGGATGTGGAGGCTTATCTCACTACGGGTAAGATAGATACAGCCTACAGGAAAAGAGGCCTTTGGAGGAAAGAGAGCCACTTGCATGAATATCAAGAGCTCAGATGGAAACCCAGTTCTAAGCACAGAGGGGAAAGCAGAAAGGTAGAAGGAGTATATAGAGGGTCTATACAAGGGCGATGTACTTGAGGACAATTTTAGGAAATGGAAGAGGATATAGATGAAGATGAAATGGGAGATATGATACTGCGTGAAGAGTTTGACAGAGCACTGAAAGACCTGAGTCGAAACAAGGCCCCGGGAGTAGACAACATTCCATTAGCACTATTGACGGCGTTGGGAGAGCCAGTCCAGACAAAACTCTACCATCTGGTGAGCAAGATGTACGAGACAGGCGAAATATCCTCAGACTTCAAGAAGAATATAATAATTCCAATCCCAAAGAAAGCATGTGTTGACAGATGTGAAAATTACCGAACTATCAGTTTAATAGGTCACAGCTGCAAAATACTGACACGAATTATTTACAGACGAATGGAAAAACTGGTAGAAGCCGACCTCGGGGAAGATCAGTTTGGATTCCGTAGAAATGTTGGAACACGTGAGGCAATACTGAACTTACGACTTATCTTAGAAGAAAGATTAAGGAAAGGCAAACCTACGTTTCTAGCATTTGTAGACTTAGAGAAAGCTTCTGACAATGTTGACTGGAATACTCTCTTTCAAATTCTAAAGGTGGCAGGGGTAAAATACAGGGAGCGAAAGGCTATTTACAATTTGTACAGAAACCAGATGGCAGTTATAAGAGTCGAGGGGCATGAAGGGGAAGCAGTGGTTTGGAAGGGAGTGGGACAGGGTTGTATCCTCTCCCCGATGCTATTCAAACTGTATATTGAGCAAGCAGTAAAGGAAACAAAAGAAAAATTTGGAGTGGGTATTAAAATCCAGGGAGAAGAAATAAAAACTTTGAGGTTCGCCGATGACATTGTAATTCTGTCTGAGACAGTAAAGGACTTGGAAGAGCAGTTGAATGGAATGGACAGTTGCTTGAAAGGAGGATATTAGATGAACATCAACAAAGCAAAACAAGGATAATGGAATGTAGTCGAATTAAGTCGGGTGATGCTGAGTGAATTAGATTAGGTAATGAGACACTTAAAGTAGTAAAGGCGTTTTGCTATTTCGGGAGCAAAATAACTGATGATGGTCGAAGTAGAGAGGATATAAAATGTATACTGGCAATGGCAAGGAAAGCGTTTCTGAAGAAGAGAAATTTGTTAACATCGAGTATAGATTTAAGTGTCAGGAAGTCATTTCTGAAAGTATTTGTATGGAGTGTAGCCATGTATGGATGTGAAACATGGACGGTAAATAGTTTGGACAAGAAGAGAATAGAAGCTTTCGAAATGTGGTGCTACAGAAGAATGTTGAAGATTAGATGGGTAGATCACGTAACTAATGAGGGGGTATTGAATAGAATTGGGGAGAAGAGAAGTTTGTGGCACAACTTGACTAGAAGAAGGGATCGGTTGGTAGGACATGTTCTGAGGCATCAAGGGATCACAAATTTAGCATTGGAGAGCAGCGTGGAGGGTAAAAATCGTAGAGGGAGACCAAGAGATGAATACACTAAGCAGATTCAGAAGGATGCAGGTTGCAGTAGGTACTGGGAGATGAAGGAGCTTGCACAGGATAGATTAGCATGGAGAGCTGCATCAAACCAGTCTCAGGACTGAAGACCACTACGACAACAACATGGCAAATTATTCGCCGCTGTTTCCGACGTTCTCAGATATAATGCTAAAAAACATGCCCGGTTATTAAAATTTGCCGCAGTGGTAACACCGGTTCTGGTCACATCATCGAAGTTAACCGATGCCGGGCCGGGCTAGCACTTGGGTGGGTGACCATCCGGTCTGCAGAGCGCTGTTGGCAAGCGGGCTGCACTCAGCTCTTGTGAGGCAAACTGAGGAGCTACTTGATTGAGAAGTTAGCGGCTCCGGTCTCGTAACGTGACATCCGAACGGGGAGCGGTTTAGTTTAGTCTAGGTTATTAAAATAATTTTAAGTAGCCAAAGAAAAATTACAAATTATAATTATAATTGCTACTTTTACGGTCGTTAACACAAATGCATGTATATAAAAGGTTATTAATACCATTGATACTGACCTATATCAACGTATACTAAACGTAGCATCCAGACAGGGTCGCATCATTCCTCTTACGTCTGCAACTATTAAAGTGCAATATACGGACAGGAAGATATTAATAACACACATATTTATTTACAAAATACATAATTGGTACATATACGTATCTGCGTAAACAAATGAAGATATTAAATTTCAACTTGCATGAAACTTTCGTTTTTAGCCCAGGAAAGTCATTCATGTTGGATCTGCTGACGTCATAAAAATAGTATAGAGTCGCCGCTCTTATGGCTATGAACACATTTCTAAAATTTAAACTGGTTACGAATATCTTTCAAATTAACACGAAAAATGTACCTGACCAGAGATTTTACCTTACCTGCACACAACCAACCTACTCCGTTTTGTGTATAAACTCTAATAGGTCAGGGAGTAAAAGGAATGGTGCCACCATGTCTGAATGGTATATTTAATGTAAGTTGATAAAGGTTAATTACAATGGCATGAATAACCAGTTAGATACATGACATATGTTTATTAACAGCTGTAGACGAAGCAATTATAATTTTGTAATTTTGCTATGGCTTTCTAAAACTATTTTAATAACCAAGCACGTTTTTTAGATTTGTATCTGTGAACGCACGGAAAAGCGGCAGATATTTGCCTTAGTTTAATGATATTGGTGTTTTTTCATCAAGTTGTTTCAACCAAAGCTCATATCGATCGGGCTTAGTCGTCCAAGAAGAAATGATACGTCTTGCTGTTTAATCTTATAATGTACCTGAAAGAGAGCTTACGTTAACTGTACACAAACAACTTACTCCATTTCATGTACGACGGTGGCGTTACACACCGTCCGATATTTGAAAAATGTTGCCCTCGTGTAGTGTAGCTTCTTACGTTCTAAGTCGAATCTGTGAATTTATCTTGTAGTTGGTGGTGTGACACATTGTATTTCCACAGTTCTGAAGATGCTCGCGTTGGTCGGGTGACACATGTAAAACTATACCAAAAGTTGTGTACACTTGTGGCTGCTGTACAATTTTAATTTCTATCGGTCGCTGTTCCCATGCAAGCATGTTTCCTTTATTTCATTTCATATTATTAGTTGTTAATACCACTATTTCTAATTAAATTGTAATATATCTTCTAGGGCCTAAACTTTAGGAGAGTCAGAAGGCAGCTTTTGTTATAAAGCTAAGTACTGACAAACTTATTTATGCACTGCTATACAGTTATAAAATTTAATAGTTTTCAGCAGTGTTTCGTGCCTTTTGTGACGAAATAACGATTTAATAAACTTTTGGAAACCTTCGCTCGCTGTGTTTTTTTAGAGTTTTCTGTGCATTGAAGTCGTTTAGTAAATTTCGTGCTTTAGTTTCCAACTGACGTTTCGTGTTGTTTCTAGTGAAATATTTCAGTAAAATTTTCATTTAGTGTTTTAACTTCGTTTAGCGTTCCAGTGGCCGTCAGAATTTTTTGGTTTTAGCTAATAATTTTGTGAAGTTTTGTTGGTATTAGTATTAGCTGTGGTTTAGTAGTATTAATACAAATAGTTGCTTTCTTAGTAGGCGGAGAATTTCGAGACCATTATTGTTAGTTTATAAATAGTTCTACTTGTGTAACTGAACTTTGGTAACGAAGACGTATAGTTTTTCTCGGTAACTGTAAAATTTTACCAAGAGTGAGAAGTATGGGCCCTGTCGTAGGTATCTGACTGGTGGGTTACGGTGTGGGATTTGTTGAAAATATTTTCATTGGGGGGGGGGGGATGCAGTGGGGAAGCCAGTGGTCATTTTAGTGGGATCTTCTCCTGGGAATGCAGAATCTGTAGTAGAAATACGTTGATAGAGGGGCAGGAGCGCTAAGATATGTGCCCTTCAGGTGCAATTACACCGCGCCAAGGAGGAACTAGATAGATTGAGGAAGGTGAAGGGTAGGGAACGGTAACTGGCAGTTGGCAAGAAGGCATCAAAGAAAAGGAGGTATTCAAGCAGTTTTAATTTGCGTATATGTAATAGATTTGACCAGCTGTCAGAGATGAGTGGAGAGGAACCTCGTATAGCTGTAGATATAGGGAACATACAGCAGTCCTCAACAATTAGGAGGCCTAAGTTAGTTGCAAAGTCTAGCAGAAAGAAGAAGGTTCTGCTGCTAGGTAGTTCTCACGGTAGATGTGTGGCTCAGCAGTTGCAGGAAGTTTCGGGGAGGGAGTACCAGGTCACCAGTATTGTGAAGCCTGGTGCAGGGTTGGCTCAAGTGACTGACAGCATAGGGTAGTTGTGTAGGAACTTTACAAAGGAGGATCAGGTAATGATAGTGGGTGGAGCAGGGAACTGTCTTGATAAGGACGGGGAATATGATGTAGGTGGTGACCTGGTAAAGATAGCTACTCAAACTGGTGGCACTAATGTGCATTTCGAGCATCTGTTTCAGCGTCATGATCGGCCTCACCTTAATGCAGCTGTTAAGCGCGTTAACATGGGGCTGGGGAGGGCGCTGATGGCGGAGGGCATGGGTCACATCTCAGTCATGCCAGTTGGATCTATCAGGTTTCGCTAGACATGGCCTGCACCTCAATAGGTATTGGAAGGGGAGTCTGGCTAAGCTTATAAGTGACAGTGTTGTTGTTGGTGGTGATGGTGGTGGTGGTGATGGTGGGGTCAGTCATGGAAAAATTCGTGTAGTAGCTGGTGTTAGAGATTCACCGTTTTTAGATTGAATTCAGCTGATAGGTATACCTGCTTAAAGGAAGTCCCTCTAACTAAGGGCTCACCTTCCAGGCAGAGAAGTAATTAGCATAATTCATCAAAATATAAGAGGTATTACAGATAAAGTTAGTGAACTGCTTATAGATGTTGACTTAGAAATTATTGGTATATCAGAGCACCACTTAAATATCTTGGCAATTCAGAGGCTTCCTTTACCAGGATACAGATTAGCTGGCTGTTTCTCAAGGAGTTTCTTGTGGGGTGGGGGAGTGGCTATGCGTAAAAAAACAGAATTCCATTTGAGCCCATAGATGTATCACGACACTGCACTGGGCAGATGTTTGGATGTTGTGCATGGGCAGTTGTATTTAGGGAAACTAAACTTCTAATTGTTGTTGCTTATAGGTCCTCTAACTCTGACTTCAGAGCATTTCTGCTCAAGCTAGAGAGGGTTCGTGATTCCCTTTCTAGGGAGTACCAGAAATTAGTTATATGTGGTGACTTCAATATTAATTTTGTATATGATGGTGTAAGAAAATGGATGTTGGTAGATCTCCTAAATTCATAAGAACTTATGCAGACTGTGGTTTTTTCCCAACTAGGGTGCTGGGGAACAGTTGCACAGTCATAGAAAATTTATTTTTATTCATTCTTAATTACTAGATGGGCATTCTGTTAGTAAAAGCATGAATGGCCTTTCAGACCATGATGTACAAATTTTATCACTAAAAGGCTTTTGTACTCAAACCAATGTCATATTTAATTACAAACTATGTAGGAAAGTTAATCCAACAGCAATAGAGAGTTTTTTAAACCTCATCAAGGAACAAGAGTGGTAGGATGTTCACAATACCAAAATATAGATGATAAATACAATGCTTTCCTTAACACAGTTCTCATGCTCTTTGAGAGTTGCTCTCCATTAGAACGTTCTAAACGGGGTACTAGCAGTAATAGGCAGCCCAGGTGGCTGACTAGTGGGATAAGGATATCTTGTAGAAGAAAGCGGAAATTATATGAAAATGTTAGAAGTAGTTACAATCAAGCTACAGTAACCCATTACAAACAGTATTGTAAGGTACTTAAAAATGTTATTAGGTAGGCAGAGTGTGTGGTATGCAAACAGAATAGCTAATTCACAGGATAAAATTAAAACCATATGGTCAGTTGTGAAGGAAGTGTCTGGTCAGCAGCACAAGGTCGACGATATAAAGTCAGTTCGTAATAAAAATATGTATGTTACTGATAAATCAGATATATATATATATATATATATATATATATATATATATACACAGTATTTAACAATCATTTTCTGAGAATTGCTTGTGAATTAAATAAAAATTTTTAGTTTCCACAGGGAATTATATAGCTCTCTTGGAAAATGCATTTCCGAAATTGATGTCTGAAATACTCCTCTGTGATGCAGACAAGAGGGAGATTGAGCCAATACTTAAAACACTGAAGACTAAGGATGCTCATGGTTATGATGGAGTGTCTAGCAGAATATTAAAGTTCTGTGCTGCACATGTTAGCCCTGTATTTAGCCATATTTGTAGTTTTTCCTTTAGGAATGGTCAGTTTCCTGAGTGATTAAAGTACTCTGTAGTAAAGCCGTTTTATAAAAAAGGAGAAAGGGATAAATTAGATAATTTTAGACCTATTTCTATGCCATCTGTGTTTGTAAAAGGTATTGAAAAGTCGGTGTATGTAAGGATAATTGGTCATTTCATATCACCCGATTTGCTATAAAATGTACAGTTCGGCTTTAGAAGTCGTTTAACAACTGAAAATGCTATATTCTCTTTTCTCCGTCAGGTACTGGATGGGCTAAGCAAAATGTATCGAGTGCTTGGCATATTTTTATTTAACTAAGGCATTTTATTGTGTTGATCACAAAATATTGCTTCTGAAGTTGGATCATTACAGAACATGGGGAATAGCTCGCAATTGGTTCGCCTCTTACTTTAGCAACAGGCAGCAAAAGGTCATTATTCACAATGTTGATGACGGCTGTGATGTGGGGTCTAAGTGGGGTACTGTCAAGTGGGGGTGCCACAGGGATCAGTGGTGGGGTCACTCCTGTTCCTTATTTATATAAATGATGTGCCCTCTGGTATTACAGGTAACTCTAAAATATTTCCGTTTGCTGATGACACTAGCTTGATAGTAAAGGATGTTGTGTGCAATATTGGCTCGGTTTCAAACAGTGCAGTACATGACCTAAGTTCACGGCTTGTAGAAAATTAACTAACGCTGAATCACAGTAAGACTCAGTTTTTACAGTTTCTGACACACAATTCAACAAAACCTGAAGTTTCAATTTCACAGAATGGGCATATGATTAGTGAAACTGAACAGTTCAAATTTCTAGGTGTTCAGATAGATAGTAAGCTGTCATGGAAAGCACACGTTCAGGTCCTTGTTCAAAGACTTAATATTGCCGTTTTTACTGTTCGAACGGTATCAGGAGTCATCGTTCGACACGAAAATTAGTCTACTTTGCTTATTTTCGTCCGCTTATGTCGTATGGTATTATACTTTTTGGGTAACTCTTCCTATCCTAAAAGGATATTTTTGGCTCAGAAACGGGCGATTTGGGCAATAAGTGGTGTAAGTTCACGAACTTCTTTTCGACCGCTGTTCACGAGTCTGGGTATTTTGACATTGGCCTCTCAATATGTAGGTATATCCCTCACTGTCATTTCTTGTTAACAATATTAGCTTATTCTCAAGAATAAGCAGCTTTCACTCGGTTAATACTCGGCAGATATCAAACCTGTATTTGGATCGGACTTCCTTAACTCTTGTGCAAAAAGGTGTGCAGTATACTGCTACATCCATTTTCAATAAGCTACCACTCGAATTCAAAAATCGTAGCTGTATTCCACGCGCTTTCAAATCTAAAGTGAAGAGTTTCCTCATGGGTCACTTCTTCCATTTTTTCGAGGAGTTCCTTGAAAAATTAAACTGATTCTTATTTTATTGTTGATTGCGTTTACTTAAACTTATGGATTGACTTTTTTCGGGTTCATAGACATTTATTATTATCTGTTATTAATTTTGAGTTGTAATTTCAAGAACTGTCACATTCCATGACCTTTGAGATTTGCTCCTCAATTTGGTCCTACAGAACTTGACGTGCAAATAAAATAAAATAAAGTAAAATTAAAGATAGTACGCTAGATGGGAACAGACTATCGATAGTTAACACACTGGAACAAATTCAAGGCGGATGCGCATGGTTGCTCTTGGGTTTCATGTGTCGCAACTGCAGAAATATCAAAGGCTGCGGTTTTATAGCAAATAGTAGGACGACAGTGATGTTTTCCGAAGAAAGTCTTAACTTTGACGTTGAACTAAACGGGCGATGTAGTTTCGTGGGTCTATGGACAATGGAACTGCACTTACATTCGAAACAATTTGTGAACGACATAAATATGAAAAAGGCTCTGAATAACTCTAAATAAACTTTTAACTGTGTTTAGTAACTAAATAGACAGATACGCGAAGTGCTACGAAGTTAGAGCGTTTACAAGTAATTATGCTTACTGATTAATTGGGGTGCATTAACAGTGTGCACCTTTTCATACCTGAAGCTTCCAGTGTTAAACTGGAGTATTCATCTTGAAAACTAAGATCGTTAAACGCGAGAATCTTAAGAAATTGTCGCAACTTAACAATGGACTCTACCAAAGAGGTGAAACGCAGCTTATGCAAGGACTCTGTAATAAGATTGTTATGGAATGTGTGCTCTCGTGTGTGAAAATTGTGTATTGACTGTTCGCCATTAAAAAATATTAATCTTTTTTAATAAGCCAAAAATAATATATGTGAACAGCGTTCGTTTTCTAATTAAAAATATTTCTTTGTCACCATTTATCCTTTTTAATTATTACTGATTGCTGACATGAATCAAATTCATCATATAATCGTTTAGAACAATGACTTACAGTAACATTCTTGCTATAAAATTATCTCCTTCTGTAATCTGAAATTGACTTACATTAATTTTGCAAGTGTATAAACGTAATTCCACTAGTTGTATAAATCATTAAATACTACTAATTTATATTAAATATCAGTAGAAAAGTGTTTAAAAATGATTTTGTCTCAATAGTGTCAAAGTGATACCACTAAATTGCAGTCAGTTTTATTGATTTACAGACTGCACCAACAAAGTCTACCACAAACTTTATGTTTTCTCTTATTCTTTTATTACAGTTTTGTTGGTATTTTTCAGTAATACACGTTACTGACAGGCAAAACTGTGACTTTTTTTTCAGGGATCGAATCATACCTGCTCACTCACTGCAATAAACTAGTTCTTTCTCAGGACTCACCGCTCATCATGTCACAAAAACAAATGAAAAGCAAGCTCCTTGCCTTTTTAATTCAATGTCACTGTGCCTACATTTTTATCTTATTTTAACCTGTTTTGCAAGAGTTTAGAAAGGTAATAACTGTCTCTTACATCCATTTTAGTTTTAAAATTTCCAAAAAGTCTTATATTTTATCTTCAGTAAAATTTAAAAATATCAGCAAAGTTTTGAATAAGTTTGCCAAGTTGGGTGCTTATAAAAATATAACTAATTTTTGTCACTTCTTCATAATCTTATAGGAAACAAAATAGAATACAAAAACTATAAAGTAAATGAACATAATTTCTAGCTCTTGAAATTATCTGCTATTATTTACAATGAACATGGCAACATTAATGTCTAACAGGAAAGAACTAATCAATGTTATGATTTATAATCAAATTTTGAGCAGTTTGACTGGAAGTAAGTCCGTTTCTTTTCTCAGCCAATTACTATCCCCTTTTGGAAAGCTACACTCACAGGGCACAGTTGTAGCTGGGACACACAACCTTCTTGGAACAAACTGGCGAAGTGTTGGTCCAACAGATATCTGGAATCTCACAAATTTAAGGACTCACTACTTGTAGGGAAATGAGCCTCAGATAAATACCTGTATTGTTTGACATTCGCCGCATTTCCTGGATGGTGGTTTCCTTGGAGCTCATTGATGGTATCATCAAACACCTCCCTAATTGAAGAATTCGGTCCTAACACAGTGGCAATTTTTTGGCAATAGCCCTTTTTTAAAATTTTGTTTTTTGTTAAGTTTTCTTATTTCAGATGTGCTCTTTTTGAAAAATATAGCTGCTCCTTTGACCTAACCAACAGTTCTATATACTTTTTTATTGCATGTTGCATAACAAGATTTAAGGAATGAGCGAAGCACAGGTCATGAGGAAGTTTCAAAAGCATAACAGCTGATACCAAGTTTGAAGCATTGTTCATTGTTATACTAATGAATTTCAACTTGATGTAGATAGTGATAGCAGCCTTTACAAACTTTGAAATATTTTCTAGAATGTCTTGCTTCAGACTGGAAGCACTTAAGGAGGAACAACTTTGCTTCTCAGCTGTATAATACGCTATGAAGGCATTTCAATTAATATTGTTTTTAGTTGTTCACCTGTCGTTGCCTTAACAATGGTAAAGAAGTGAAAGCAGACATTCGTGAGGACAATTTATTAGAAAATGTTTTTGTAATGCCAGCAGAAGAATCATCTGTTAATTGTGATCTTGTTTGGATTCCTTACTGACACTGTTCCAGAGGTACTGTTGGTTGCCTGGACTTTGCACTTCTCTTATGGTCTCATGAGGAAACAGAAGAATAGAAAGTTATCTGCTGTAAGAAGAAGCATTTTTTTTTCTTATGCGGGATGGTTGGTGGTGAACAGTGAGCGGGTTCATGAGCAATGAATGATGATAGGTTGGCGACCAGTGAATGGTGAGTTGGCTAACGGACTGGGGTGGACAGCTAGTGGGAACTAGTTCACCTGTGAGCCACTCTGTGCTGAGAAAGGAACGGCAGGAGAGCGAAGAGCAGAGAAGCAGATCTTACGAGTCCATACTTGGATCCAAAGACCAACTGCTCCCTTTTTCCTAGTGACCAATTGCTCACCGTGTATGAAGATCTACTTCATTGAATCGGTTCGCTCATCACCAGTAGACAAATCCATTAAGATATATTCTGTGCAAATTATGAGATCATCAATTTGAAAGGTCGTGTATGTAAATATTTTTAAATTTGGAGTTAATAAATTTACCCATTTTATGATGCAAGGACTAGACTAACTAATCTATGAGTAAAGTCTGTAGGTTTCTATCAGCAGTTTCATTTTGAATAACATAATTTATGGTATTTGGCTGAGTTATTATAAAAAACATTAAAGCAAGAAAATAGCTGATGGTTCGACCGACTCTGCAGACATGAAGAAGATCGCTGCAAAATCGGTCGAAACGTTGACTGTTTAGTTGCTTTAGTGTTTTATAATGATGCAACCAAATATCAAAAATTATTTTATTCAAATAATCTGTGACTTGTTACCACTGGCTGAGAGCTGTAACGGGCACTGAGGTCGAATTTGACAGTTGGCAGGCGTGTGTTTTGTTGTCTTTGTTTATATTGTACGTACATGTCAGTGTTTTCTCGGATTACAATGAGGAATAGTCTTATCTATTGGCATCAGAAGTATTATTTTTCGTATCATTCTTTTCAGCTTTTGTCAGCAAAGGACTAGCCCCAACAATTGAGCTAGGAATACTATGACTATCAATAGGAATTTAACTTTTCATTCCTATACAAATTCAAATGCTTAATACAGCAATTCTTCTTGCTTATTCTCTTTTGAGAATGCAATAACATGTTATCGATCAGTATATAAACAAAATGTCTCCGAGTAAATGAATGCTATGCATAAAGTAACATTTTCCTAACTTTCCGGTCGTATGAAACTTCCTGGCAGATTAAAACTGTGTGCACCGACCGAGACTCGAACTCGGGACCTTTGCCTTTCGCGGGCAAGTGCTCTACCATCTGAGCTACCGAAGCACGACTCACGGCTGATCCTCACAGCTTTACTTCTGCCAGTATCTTTCTGGTCGTATGTTTTCAAGGGTGAAGAACTGCTTTACCTGTTTAAGTGAAAATATAGAGCCACTGTGTGTGTGTTTTACACAAAGATTAATCTCATTTTGTTGTCTTGCATGTGGAATTATATCATTTTTGACCAAAAATTTTTAATGAAACGAGCTTAATCACCACCTACATCGTCAGTTCGTTTTGAAATTCAATGGCCCATCTCCCTCTTGTTACATGAGGACGACGGAGAACAGTAAAGAAGAGTAATTTCTTTACCAAGGCAATAGTCCTTTCTCTGCTCTTCTGAAACGGAGAGGAAATCGCTATAAGATTCATTAGCCATGAAAATATATAAGGCAGCACGTCCCTGGGCACGAGGCGACGTAAGGAACATAAGCAATCTGCTTCTTCAGCTTCATACGTGGTAGCCACTAGTCCCACGAGCGCACTCCATCGCCGCAGATCGAATTATTAAGCGCTCCTGAGGACGACTGAGAAAGCCGCACCGGCGGTTCTTAATAAAAGCAAAAAACACAAACGGTGGTTCGCGACATCTGAGAGCCCAGGCCGGGCGTAATTTACGTCCTGCTTACTTTATTCCCTCCACTCCTCTCCTGGGCTCCTACCCGCACTTATTGTAGGCGAGCGGGATCCATTACACGCCTCGAGCGAGTAAAGGAAATTTAAGACTCGCAGAAATATCCCATTATATTCTTTCGGCCTCGGCGTGTTATTTATTGTTTTCGCTCTACGGAGAAAGTTGTTTGCAGCGTGCCGGTAATAAACGTGCACTAATTAAGACTCGACTTGTCAACCTCGTGCTAGCTTTTATTCGGAAAACGAAATGAGGATAATTAAATGCGCAACACTTTGGTAAAATATCAAGACGTGGAAATTATTACGTAACTTAATTACATTTATTATCACTGTGTGGTAAATCTGTACACTGATTAAAAATATCGTGAATAAACTTTCGTAAACGCTAAAGAAATAATACCGAGAGTCCCTTTATATTCTCAAACAAGGGGAAATTAAATTACGAATTGTAATGTAACAGCAACAGACACCAGCGATATTCTGTAATATAATTATGACTTGGGAAGATGTCAATACAGTTAGGTAACGTATATCTACCCTGTGGTGTTAAAAGCACTGCCCTCTGCAGCCTGTTTGGTATGTTACGAAATTGTGTAATATTTGCTGTAAAGACGCTTTCATGCACCAGCAGAGAATAATGACAGTGCAAATAGCAGATTAGTATCCTCGCCAGAGGGCAACTAGGTGAACCGTATGAGATGGCATCGTTATCAAAGCGAAATACTACAGAACACCGTGATGGAGGCGGCACGCAGTGTGGCATGCGTAGTCAGTGACTCGTATTTACTTGTCGGCTGCGTAAAGCCTCGCCTGGCAGTTCTCACGCTGATTCCCACTGTCTCAGACCAGTCCCTCTCCTCATACTGTGCTGTGCGTTCTAGTGATAGTCCCTCGAGTTGGTCGAATTTGTTTTCATCCCCGTGCTTCACCTCTACGCAGTATATTGACTCGCATGCAGAGCTTTTTTATTTTTCTTCTTCTTCTTCTTCTTCTTGTTTAATTTGTTTTCCGAGCGTTCACACAGTCATCTCAACACAGAAAGTTTATATTACAATTTGCCTTAGAAAATTCACAGCAGACATTGAAACTTCCTGGCAGATTAAAACTGTGTACCGGACCGAGACTCGAACTCGGGACCTTTGCCTTTCACGGGCAAGTACTCTGACACTTGAGCTACCCAAGCACGACTCACGCCCCGTCCTCAAAGCTTTACTTCCGCCAGTACCTTGTCTCCTAGTTTCCAAAAAAAGTTCTCCTGCGAACCTTGCAGAACAAGCACTCCTGGAAGAAGGGTATTTCGGAGACATGGCTTAGCCACAACATGGGGGATGTTTCCAGAATGATATTTTCACTCTGCAGTGGAGTGTGCGCTGATATGAAACTTCCTGGCAGATTAAAACTGTGTGCCGGACCGAGACTCGAGCTCGGGAACTTTGCCTTTCGCGGGAAAGTGCTCTACCAAACGCAAAGGTCCCGAATTCGAGTCTAGGCCCGGCACACAGTTTTAATCTGCCAGGAAGTTTCATATCAGCGCACACTCCGCTGCAGAGTGAAAATCTCATTCTGGAAACAGTAGGCATTGCTTTAAGTCGTACCCTGGTAGGACTTACAAAGGACCGATTCGACGTAAAACAAGATTTACAGCCAGAGTATAACAAAACGATTAGAGAAGACGAAAATAGATTGTAGGATACACAGCGATAGTAAACTATAAAAATCCTACTGGTAACACAATAATAAATGATAAATCGTCTGTCGTTACACATTTGGGATTTTCTCAGTTCAGTCAATATTAATGACTACATATCTAAATTAACAACAAAATGTTCTTTGTATGCCCTGACAGAATATTTATGGAGGTCTATAAGCACCATACAGAGAGAGCTGAAGACAATTTACAGGAAACAGACTTGTGTATTAAAACCACACATATATACATCAGTATTCAGACACACACATATAGGAGGTACATGGGACATACATTTAGAGACAGAGCGTTTCATATCCTGCAGAGTAGCATTTATGAATATTATCAGATAACTGAGATTTTAGTTTTAACATGGCATTCTGAGTACCAAGAGCAGTAGATTAACGGCGCAGATATTTGGACTGCTGGCGAACTCGTACAGTAGTTTATACGTTGCTACATCGTTGGATACTAACAAGGTTTGGAGGCTGCTTGGGATCTGATGGCCAAGAGCACCAAGATTACTTGCAAGGACATTCATATGATACGTGTTATGAGGACATTGTAGAAATATGTGGTTTGGGTCTTGTTCCTCTCCATAAACAGGTACGTGGCACATGGGTTGAACCGAAGAGGTGTATGTTGAACTTGCAATCATTAAATTTCAGCCGTTCTATAGGTGTCGTAAAGCTCCCTAATGTTTGGCCTTTATTATACCATGGTAATGTTGGAATCTTGGGATGAACTAGTGCATAGTGACTGCCTTTCAATTTAGATGTCCACGACCATTCCTCCCAGTCCGAGGACAAGAGGACAGCCATTCTCATATGTGTGAGAGGGAGTGTACAATATTTAATTGTTTCATGCATAGATGCCTGCTTTGCTAGGGCATCCGTTCATTTTCAGGTACCCCAGAGTGGTCTTTAATCCATACTATCACGATGCTTTGACAGTTCCTCTGCACCCAAAACACAAGGTTGACAATTACTGCAACTATGGGATTGGTACAACGATTTTGATTGTTTCTAATCAGTTGTAGGGCTAACGTACTCAGAGGTGATGACTATTGTGTCTTCTTTGGTAGTGTCTCCGAATAGAAGGGCTTCCAAAATGGCAATAAGCTCTGCTGTCATAATAGTGTAGTGATCTAGCTTGTATAGGCCTTGTTGTTTGCTTCGCAATACTCAGTAAGCATTACCAGCACCTTCATTAGACTTGAGCCCATCTGTATGCAGTGCGCACAGTTTGTGATAGTGAGAGAGGAATTCCATTGCCGTTGCTTTACTTGGGTTCTGGTTTTGAGACGTTAACCTGGCCCTGGCATCAATCCACAGCGATGACGTTTCGTATAGCCTGTTCTTACATGTCGAGTTTGGTTCACTCTTTCGGGTCACACCTCCTGGCTTGTTAACGAGACGCCATCTGCTTATATGCACGGTGTTTCAAAAGGGACTTCACAACCTTGAAAAGTCATATAAACTAATTCATAGTACCTACAGAGGTACATGAAGTTTTGTCTCGCGTAGTTCGCTAGTGCCGAATCGCACCATAAGGAGCGCTAGCGGCAGTTGCGTTAAAAATGGCTGCCTTCACTGGAGCCCAGCGTGCTAGCTGTGTCTTTTGGTTTGAAGAACCGAAGTTGGCGACTACAGTTCAGCGTAATTCAGTAGTGAAAATCCACATCAAACATTGCAACATGTTCGTGATAGCCCTAACATAGACTTTTTTGTGCACTGAGCAAGAACCAAGTGTATGGCCTCTTTTTTTTGTGAGAGAACAATCAGTGGGATAGTGTGCCGCCGGCCGCTGTGACCGAGCGGTTCTAGGTGCTTCAGTCCGGAACGGCGCTGCTGCTACGGTCTCAGGTTCGAATCCTGCCTCGGGCATTAATGTGTCCTTAGGTTAGTTAGGTTTAAGTAGTTCTAAGTCTAGGCGACTGATGACCTCAGATGTTAAATCCCATAGTGCTCAGAGCCATTTGAACCATTTGATAGTGTACCTGGACATGTTACAACAAGTTTTGATACTGCAGATCGATGAGGATGAGCAAGAACGAAATGTTTACTTCATGGAAGATGGTGCACCACCCCACTACCTGGCTGACGTCCAGGATTTTCTCAGTGACAACTTTCTAGGTCAATGGATTGACCGTGATGCGCCAGTTGCATGGCCCCCATATTCCCCAGAACTGACACCACTCGATTTTTTAATGGGGATCCAACAAGGATAAAGCGTTTGTACCTCCTGTTCCGTCTTAGAGCAAGAATTTATACCGCCACTGAGCAAGTAACACTTGAAATGCTACAGCGAATTTGGGAAGAAACTGACTTCCAATGGGATGTGTGCAGGATAACCAACGGAAGCCACATACAACATCTTTAGTTCAAGGCAGAAAGCTTTATGTGTTTGCCTACAAAATAACACAAAACCCAGCTCTATATCTTCTTTCAATAAATTTATATGAATTTTTAAACTTGTTAAGTTCTTTTTGAAACACCCTGTAGTTAACATTCTTGCCAAAAGAGACGGTTTGCTGCATTACTCAAAAACTAAAAGTAAAATTGGTCGTTTTAAGAACGGAAGTGGTGTGTAAAATTAAGTGAACAAACATCTGCTTGAGATGACTGTTCTGACAGGTATGCGATGGAACTTTTGTGCCATCACCTTTCCTAGTAGACTTCACAACGCAAGGCTAGGCAGGCCAGCCGAGTAATAGGGAATTTCCACTGTCAAGGCCGAAATAATGGTGAGGCGGCATGGCGCAAGACACCAGTCTGGCGCAGTGGCAAGTTAGGTTACCTCATGCTGCCCCAGACGCTGTATCGCCTCCCCCTGTAAGTGACCAGAGACGTCATGGAATCAGGAGGGCAACAGAAGAGCCGCTTTCGAGTGCCAGCCTAGGTACAGAGTTTTATTCGCCGTTTCGTTTTGCTTATATACCTCATAGATGTTTGAGACTTGAAAGGGTCTCTAGAACCATATAGTTTCATCTGATTAAAGCAGTTATTTATAGGTTTCAAGCAGGATCGCCATTTTCTTTCGATGCTAAGGTGCTATTCCAATATAGTTGAAAAGCCCCTGCAGTGCTCTTCATGTTTAGGGAGAATACTAAGTAGGTTGAAGCGTGAATGGGAATTTGGTTTGAGGAGAGAGGCGTGATAGGTAACGCGTGCAGTTCTGCAGAGCCACAGTGTCATGATGGCACTGCCTAGTGGACGGGAGACCTGGATTCGAATCCCGGCCTTAGTACAAATTTTCATTCGATGCTTCAGTCTGCGTACATACACCAGATCATTCACATACTTTACTAAGCAAGGACTCATATTGTAGCCACTGTGCTGGTGGCCCCTCGATGGTGACCATTGATCTTTGATGGTAGAACATGCCTCAGCATAACACAATGTGATATGTTGATGTTCCCAGCAGGGAGATTTGCACCTTTAAGTCATAACAAGCTGGAAAAAATTTTCCACGAATGCTGACCAGCTGGATCTAGAGACACCAGTCTTCGACTGCTGCCTCTGCTGAGAACTAATCCACTCCAGTCGTCAACACAATTTGGGACACGCAGTCTCATCTATAAAAAGTGGAACCATTGGTATCTGCTCGCCTTTGGTTCGTTCCTAGGCCTGATGCTGCCAGTGACTGAGCGTGCACCATCCAAATGTGGTGCCCTCCGGCTGTCATCACCCACTCCTGGGCATCTCCAAAGAGTCATGTTTTCAAACTCTGTACCTGGGTGTACTTCTGACCTGACCTACAGGCGACAGCTGTTGGCATCCAGCTCTTACATACCTTGCATTCGGTAGGATGCCTGATGCAGCCATGCGCCATAAGGCTGCTGATTTTACAACTGTCTGCTGGTTCCCATGACACGCCGCCTTGTGTTATGTTAAGGCAGTCTGTGCTGCCCAGGATCAACACTCACCATCAAGACAGCATCAATGCAGCGCAGTGGCTACTGTACGAGTTCTTGCTAGGCAAAATACATTGTTGACCTAGCTGCATTTCTGATTCGTGATTGCCGGGGAACTGGTCCCTCACACCCAGCGCTCGGATCAACAGCTCAGGTGTCATCCTGGAACGTAACAGTATCAATGACTATTGGTGCATACTGGCAATGTAATGGAAGCAAAAGCATTATGTCGCAGATGCTGTTACACCATTGCCTGAAATGACTAATCTAGTGTAGTGTGGGATTTATGTGGAGGGGTTGTGCAGATGTGAGCTCGATTTAACAGTTTTAGTAACCATCCAAATTCAAATAACATAATATAAAATAATAACAATACAATAATGTATATGTTTCTGTAACACGAAAGAACTTTAAGAAGGGCTAAAATAACAAATAGCACTGTTATTATTATAACAATAACGGAACAAATTCAAATACAGGACAAGGTCACTTTGCTCTGTAATGTACAACTGGGCAACAACATGACAGTGTACAATATCTGCTACTTCGACAGACAGGAATCATAACTGGAAAACTCACGATGTCAAAGAATACTTAACCTTATGTAGGATCAGTAAACATATTCTCTGACTACGCCTTGATTTGTTATTACTACCGCCAATTAGAACACAGGTTGCCCACAATATCACCAAGTTACCCGAGTGTATGTGTAAATAACGTCTTGGGTGATACCATATGTAATAGCTCTCTCAAATAAAAGTAATAACAACATGTTAACGAAACAACTGAGAGCCACAGGCTCAGTCACATACAGTCAATCACAATAAACTTTTAAAACCACTGGAGTAACAAACTATTCATGGCCACAATGATAAACGGTCCATTGGTGCTTAATACACTTAAACACACTCACAACTTACTACACCGCAATTACACCTAAGTAACACAAGCTGCGACATCTCGACCCTTATATGTAATAAGTTTCCTTTAATTTACGTCTATAGTCACAAACTTTTTGTTAACAGATTACCGATTTTGGTCTTTAATGACCATCATCAGATCTGTTTCATAAAAACAAAGTCCACTATTCCTGCAGTATATTAGGACTTTGTTTTTATGAAACAGATCTGATGATCGTCATTAAAGACCGAAACCGGTAATCTGTTAACAAAATGTTTGTGACCATAGATGTAAATTAAAGGAAACTACGCCTAAGTAAGTTTGGAGAACATTTCTCGTGGAGAAAACCATTGGCATAGCTAAAATACTTTAAAAATGGTTAAAAAAACGTTCTTGATCACAGTGAAATACTTATATACAGTGGTTAAATCTTATAATCAACGTAGCAAAATCCGGACAAATGGGAGAGAATAATTTTCAATGTTACATTCGCAAGATCTTCGTTACCATTTGCAGAAAATAATCCATTGCTATTGTTGGCATCTTGACCTGGACGTAATGACACCTCCGACTTTAGGATGGCGTCGAAAGGGTTGCTAATATAATTCGAATTCCACACAGAACTAACAGTGTGATTCAGCCTCTCGACTAAACTATTTTTCAACTGTATAAAGCATTTTTCAGAAAATCATCGTACAGTACAATTCCCAATAACTTTTTATCGTTTCACATTATCAGCAGAACTGTACTGTTAAATTTCAGTCATGCATCCGTCAATTTGCATCACCAAATTCTAAGAATTTGATCAAGTATATTTGGTACGCAGCACAATATGCAGAACAATGGCCACGACCATTTCTTACTCCATTCCAGTTGTGTCTAAATAAAACTAGTAGTTACTGTGAAGTGTCAGAATACATTAATGTTTTGTCAGGTGCGCCTGGTGTACGGAAGTTTGTATTCGTTATCCAATATACACTTCGCGTTTTTGTGACGATTACAAGAACAAACTGGAAACTGTTTCTTGTTAGTAAAATATACATTAGTAAAAAAATTATGATAAGAAATGTGTAACGTTTTTTTCAAAAAATAATCCTTTGTGTTACTTTGGATGAACTGTGGGACTGAGGAATGGATACAAAACTGGAATTAGCGTGTAGCGTGTTGTAGCCGCAAGTGGTGTGCTTACCCTGTGTTATTGTTAGCAAAAACTTTATGCGAACTGTTTGGGCAATGAAACTCCCACGGCAAAATACATTCAGCCCCTTAGGCACTGAATCCCCTCGCCCTCTTCAAAAATGATAACTTTGGTCCCTGTGCACATAGCAAATAAATTACATTGTCTTTCCTCTAAAGCAGCAACGGTGGATCGTGATATATTCTGGTCTCTCATGAAGAAAATAAAATATGCTAGCTACGGACACAGCGGTGTGTAATGCTGGTCGTAATGGTTTGAAATGTACATGAAATTCTTTTGGCTGATAAATGAAAACATTTAAGAAAAATCCAACTTCTTCGAAAAACATATGACCTGGACAGGGAGGCGGTATTGATTGTGGTGAATTACATTCACTGAGTTTTTAGTAAGATTGCGGTCCAAGCTAAGTCTTTTCAAAAACATCTAGTAATTGAAGTTATATTGGCCAGAAAAAAATAGATCATACTTACTAATTGATCCATTTTCAGACCATTTACATAATGATGGTAGGTGGTAGAGGCGAATAGAGCAGGTTAGTTGCTCCACGAACGTTCTTGGAGTCAGGTCACACATGCTCCGATTGAAAATACTTATTTTATTGTAGTCATGACTGTTTTTAATCCATTTTAATCAATTACGCCTACTCTGCTTCACCACACATTTTGACAAGCCCTACATGCTACAATTAACAAACAGCTAGTTACAGAGTGTGTTATCACGTATCGATAGCTGTCCTCTTGCGTTCTACAGTTGGTATTGGAAGTTTTCATCTGATGCTGATAGCAGTTACGCGGGATGTGGCTGACGTGATGGCGTGCAACTGTTGTGTCACATCTCCAGTGGATCTGTACCACAAGCGCCCTCTGCGCCATCACGAAAATAGGACGAACAGTGGCAGCAACTCAGCGACTTGCACTTGGAGCCACTTCGCTCATGTTAGTACAGTAAGCCCCATCCTAGTTGCTATCGTATGAGCTGGAGTCTTATTCTTGCTGCGTTATGTGTAATAAAGCTTCATACGCTTTGAGAAATACAAGTTAAGTAAGTCCTCTGTTTGCTGTGTAAATTTGTTACATAACGTTTCCTCTCCTGTCCAGATTTCCTACGACAAAAGTTGTCATATTACCCCGTGGCCCCCTCCTTACCACTGAGTATAAAGTTGTACACAACACACAGCACCCACAGATTTTCATGCAGTAAGTCGTATAGAACTGGCTACCCACAGTGTACGGCTCACACATAACGCAATGCACAGTATCAATCACAATGCCACGAGGATTCCATTTGCAAAGCACTCCTGCAGTGATCTTTATGACGAATTACTGTGCAGCCAGCTGGGGAAGACAGCAACAGTCCACCACGTTTTTGGCCACATGGCTGTCACGTCGGTGCTCACTATCGTCTCGTCCGGTAACCATCCAGCTTCTTACGGCCCTTGGACCCTCCATTACTGATACGTCGGCCGCCGCAACAAATCGGCCCCAGGCGACGCGCTGTAGGCTTGTCCGCCGCTCCACCATGGCGACGATGCTGACCTTCCAAGGGGACGGCACAATCCAACATGTGGAAACCTACCCTCAAATTTTTCACACAGGAAGAGTACACTGAAAAAGAGGTGCACTGTCAAAAATTTAGCTGCTAAGGTGCTTTGCAAGTAATTAAAAAAACATTGAAACTACCCATTCTTGTTGCACGAAGAACTGCTTATAATGGCGGTTTGTGCAGCCCTTACCGCCTAGATCGCGATCGACGAATAGGCAGACGCAGCCGTGACATAAGAACTTAGCTCTGCACATCGCTAAGTCCAAAGTGCACAAACGCGAATTTTAATCATTTCAACCGTACTGAATGTAGAGTCTTGCCCCGCAAGGAAACAAGGGAGAGGGCATTATTAAAGGTGGCTACAACGCAAATGCACTTGTGGATTAATACAGTTCTTTATTTAAATGAACTGGAATCTTTACTTAACTTGAATAGAGTCCATGTTTTGTGGTCCAAACTCATCAATAATAGTCCACTTGCATACTGATGTAAAGCACAATCATTGTTGAGGTGAACTAGTCCCACTATAGTCACTAATCTAGTGACTACTTACTGTGGTGGCCTATGGCGAACTAAACACGTTCGGCGAGTAAACTGACAGATGACAAACTGTATGATTGAGTGAATGAAGCTCTCTGGTCAGGGGCGGTGGCCTAAATATACGCTGTCGAGAGAGCGTTGGCGGTGTGTTGCTTGTGGGTGTGTCTCTGGGCTCTCTCAATAGGCATGCTTGATCCTACACCTACTGATCAATCTTTGCACTTCATCTTTGCCGACCAGTGTGCTGGAGACGGCTTACGCCAGCACACTGAACATGTCTCAAGTCCTACCGACAGCTAAACTGCTGTTGATGTATTTGTTACACAAGTGGCTAGGCAGAGGAAAAAAAATCAAGAGAGTGATGATGTTACATTACAGACGACTTCCATCAATCAGGAGTTTAATTTGCTGACTTCATGTGTATTATAACAATTCCTGCAGCACAGTTGAAAGACGTCTACTGGGGCACACTTGTATGTGACCCCGAATATGATAATAAAATTAATGTAAACTAAAATGAAACTAGTGTACTGTAAAAGATATATGTCTCTGATGGGTTTATAATGATGTGATGATCGCTGACTGTATACGACCACAGAGCCAAAGATACTGCTCCTGGTCTGAGAGTGTAGTGTTGCAGTAAGAGAGCGCTGGGCACTCTAGGTAGCTGGTGCCTGTAAGCCACAGACGATGGAGTAGGCACTTTTTGTGGTGTGCTCTGTGAAGCCACCGAGTGTCAGATTAATAAAGAAATTACGAGAACATGTAAGCAGAAGTCTTCTCACAAGCAAGGTAAAAATGTTAAATAGTTCTGACTTTTAGTATTGTCAACATGGTAGTATAGATGAGTTGGCTGATAATTTGTAGTTGTTGAGTAACCCCAGAATGTGCGTAAACACATTAGTTAGATATTTCACTTTTGTAATGTTTCTAAGATTTGTTAACACAGCTTTATATAATTTGATTATCTGCATTTATGCTGGTTTAGTGAGGTTAGATAATACTTTCTGTTTGAATCTCATTGTTTGTGGATCAATTAGTAAATATGACGATTTTTTTCTGACAAATGTAACTTCAATTGCCAGATGTTTTTGAAAAGCCAGACTTAGCTTGGACTGTAATTTTACTAAAAACTCAGTGTTAGTAATTCACAACAATCAGTACCGCCTCCCTGTCCAGGTCATATGTTTCTCGAAGAAGTTCATTTATCAGCCAAATGAATTTTATGTACATTTCAAAGTATTACGGCCAGCATTACACACCGCTGTGTCCGTAGCTAGCATATTTTATTTTTTTCATGAAAGAGCGGAATATATCGCGATCCACCGTTGCTGCTTAAGAGGTAAGACAATTTAATTTATTTGCAATAAGCACAGGTATCCTGCCAGATGAATTGGTCGTGGAGGAACAGTCACTTGGCTGCTAGGTCTCCTGATTTAAATCCTCTCGACTTTTTTCTTTGGAGATGCATGTAAGACGTTGTCTATCGCGATATTCCAACAACTCCAGTGGACATGCAGGAATGCATCGTGCTTGCTTGTAATTCTCTTCAGCAGGCAACACTGGAAGCAGTAAGTAATTCTTTCATTCAACGGGTGCACCAGTGTATCGGGGTCCAGAGTCACCACTTTGAGCACCTTTGAATGTTCTACTCCTGGGCAATGACACAGGAGAGTCAAAATCAGTTTTGTGTTATGTTTTTACTTGGTTTTCATTTGTTTTCTGACAACTCCAGTAAGTGGACGAGTTTGTGATCCCGAGCTCAAAGTCAGTTTTGTGTTATGTAATTAATAACGTTGTGTTTCAGTGAATGGTACACTGTGATACATTTTTGGATAGGTCTTTAGGAGAGGAAATGAATTACCGAATAAAAAATACAGGATGCCATTTAAAAAAAATCACACCGCTGTTCATATCTTTGTAAAAAAACAAAGCTGCAGCGAAGGAAATCAAGCTGATTGTCAGCCTGATGGCTAAAGAACATTTGTTTGAAACATTTTGTAATTTTCATCTGGACAAACAGTTATTTAGGGTGGTAAAGATAAATGGGACACCCTGTATAACACATGTGTAGATCTGGAGAAGTATGTGTTTTAAATTGCACAACATGTTCTTAATATAATATGACAGTTATTGAACTACATGAAATAAAATCGTCATACCTTCTGAACGGTTTGCATTACAACGTTCGAAATGCACTGTTGGCCGCGGGGCATGATGGGAATTAGTATGCTCATCCATGGTTTAGTTTAGCGACGATGGATTCATCATTTGGAAGCCTTTTTATTCTCAACGGGTGATTATGTGGTGTGCAATGTCCAGTCACGGAATAATCGGTGTGATATTCCTTGACGGCACAGTGACTATCGAACGGAATGTGAAGGTTTTGGAAGATGATTTCATCCCCATTATCCAAAGTGACCCTGATTTCGACAAGATGTGGCTCTTGCAAGAGGGAGCTCGACTCCATCGAAGCAGGAGGGCGTTTGATGTCCTGGAGGAGCACTTTGGGTACCCAGAGGCCACTGGAATGGGCCTCGATTGGCCTCCATATCCTCCGGATATGAACAAACGTTCAAATGTGTGTGAATTTCAAAGGGACCAAACTGCTGTCATCGGTCCCTAGACTTACACACTACTTAAACTAACTTAACGCTAAATACAACACTCACACTCATGCCCGAGGGAGGACTCGAACCTCTGGTGTGAGGGGCCGCAGGGGATTTGAAGACATGCGACTCTTTTTTGTGGGGCTATATTGAAGGCAAGGTGTACAACAATATCCCACAACCATTGCTGAACTGAAAATAGCCATTTATGAGGTCATTGACAGCATCGATATTGCGACATTTCAGTGAGTCATGCAGAATTTCGCTATTCGTCTGTGCCATACCATAGCCAATGATGGCGGGCATATCGAACATGTCATAACCTAAATCCGAATACCTGTAGTGACGTTTACATGTTGAATAAAGAGTGTGAACGCCGTGGTTTATAACTAATTTACCTCCTTTTTCACATAGTTCAATAATTGTCACTATGTACTTCACCTTTGCAAGTTTAAAAACATAAACCGGCTTCCATATCACTCTGAAACTCTGGAAACTGAAGTTAGACAGATGCTATAAGGAAGAATTGCTAATTATTATGGATATTAAATGAGTTGCAAATTCGAATCAATAGCAGCTGTAAACAACTGTCAGAGAAACAATCAAAGGAAACTAGCTTTACAAATTAAGATCGCTTTTCGTCATATTATCTTTTTTAAGATGTGCCCTCAACCAGGGATACGTGCCCGCTATGTGACACATCCCCGTTATGTCCTTTATTGGGTTTTGTGTGGTTTACCACATCTGCCAAACAGTTAATTATTATGATTATATGATCGTGTGCTTAATGGATGAAATGCCATCGGTTTTTCTGCCGTGGTTTCGGGGGTATTTCAACCGAGTGTGGCTGTTCTGAGACGGAATAGTTGGTGATTGGAAGTTTTTCTATTATTGTGGACCACAAAGGTTGTGATATAAAAACTGATATGTATTATCTACTAACACACAAATTCTGAGGCAGTTGTTACCTTCGCCTTACACCTTTAATTACGGTTACATCTTTTATTGGTTGCTGATTCTAAGTACTTCGTCACACGCAATGCTGATGTTTAACATTCACAACAATCCTCACTGCAATCCATGGTCGTTGCTGGCCGACGCGGTTGACGCGAAACACGTAATTCGGCACTTGTCACTTTTGGTCTTATATCACTCGCGAATCGGTATCGATGAGGGTCAAAGCAAGACGATCAGTGGGACGCGCTCATTTGTCACACTCCGGCGAATTTACCATTTACTCCTCACTCGGCACACCCGCCATTGACACAGCACTCCGCACGACCACCATTCTTGTCCGTTTCTCCAGTTCCATCTGCACTCGACGCTAATCTCACTGCCTCCTGCAGCGATCGACAATCGACTCCTGTCTACTATCGACATGGGTGTCGGATACCAATATCTATGTTCGTCGGATCACGGATCCCTTACATATGTCGCACATGCGCTTTGTGTCGTAACTACAGCAGGGCTGTATATTTCTCTAGCCACTTGCCGAGCTACGAATTTGCCGATTTTTAACATTTTGTTTAAGTACTTACAGTGTGTCTTAGCAGCTAAAATTTTGGCATTGTGTTACTTTCCGTATACTTTTCTGTATAAAAAAGCTTCAGGGCAGGTTTCGACAGGTCGAATTAGGTCGTTAAGAAATATTGCTACTTCCAATCGCTCCAAATGGCTGAGTATCTGTGTCCGTGTCCGTAACCAGCTGTGACATCGTGGCGCTCGCGTGCTTTATGTGCCCGAGCTGTCCTCCCGATCGCGGCACGAGCGTGGTACTCGACTTGAAAGTAATCTCCCGTGGTACAGAAATCAACCGTGAGAAATCGACACGGCACAATACAATTTTTATCTTACCTAAGATTACAAACCTCTCCCATTTATCTCCCTTGCAAGGCCGATCAATGTCCCGAACAAGTCTCTGTCCCAAAGTAATACATTCAGTTTATTCCTCCTCACCTGGTCCTATAAATACGAAGGAAAACGTCTCTCCACCAAACCTGAATTAATTGTCCCGTATTTATACAGCAGTCCACCCTAACAATTCCCTGTGCCCTGTCTTCAACACCGAAGATATTATTTATACTGGTGTCCAAAATTAAAGCAACAAAAGGAAATTTTGCCAGGTTGCGTTTATTTTGCCACAAA
This sequence comes from Schistocerca cancellata, assembly GCF_023864275.1. NCBI lineage: Eukaryota > Metazoa > Arthropoda > Insecta > Orthoptera > Acrididae > Schistocerca > Schistocerca cancellata. The sequence continues at coordinate 296,162,799 of NC_064632.1, forward strand.
ATAGTATAAATAGGTACAACTTCAACATCCATAACGGCAGACAAAAAGTGCTTCATTTTTTCCATTTTAAAGGATTTGGACACACATTCCGACAACCGATCGTGATGGCATGCCGTGCGTGCAATATGTTCCGTTTCCAAGAAAACATCGATATCTTGTGCTCTATGAGATCAAGCATTATCGTCCATTAGTACGAAATCTGCGCCCACAGTATCTAGCAAAAACCACACATGAGATCTTAAGATCTTGTAACGATATCTGACACCAGTTAAACGTTACTGATTCACCCGTACAATTTCACGAACAGCTGTTCTGGTGTTCAACGTAATCCTTGCCCACACCATTAGGAATCTTCCTCGATATCGGTCTTTCTCCATTTTGTTTGGGTCCCGAAATCGTATTATATATGACGGTAGTATCTGTTCCCGAAAGAACAGTTACCGTGGATGACCATGTAGCTTTGCTAGAAATGAAATGATAATTAAATGGACACCCTAGCTGCAAACAGGCGTTGATGTACTTCATTGGGGACATGTTGAAAATGTGTGCCCCGACCGGGACTCGAACCTGGGATCTCCTGTTTACATTGCATGTCCCCAATGAAGTACATCAACGCCTGTTTGCAGCTAGGGTGTCCATTTAATTATCATTTCCCGAAATCGTGTTCGACGTTTCCTCCAGATGCTAATACGCCGAGAATCACTCTTCAGACCAAGACGGGACGTTGACGACTCGACTCTAGACGTTCCCTTCTGTAAAGATGCGTCACGTACAGCAGGTCTCCGACAATAAAGGCCACTCTGCTGAAGCATTCTGTCCACCTTTTGCTTCGATACAACACGTCCACTAGATGTTGCGAGGTCAGATGCCAGTTGCCGTGCACCACTAAGGCAGTACCGTCGTGCCCTTACAGGCAAATAACGGTCCTCTCTCTCTCTCTCTCTCTCTCTGATGTCACACGTGGTCGGTCCAGCCCTGGTCTTCGGGATACAGTTTCGGTCTCTATAAACTGTCGCCACATCCAAGAAGCAACCCAACGATTTACACTAAGTCGTCGGACCACATCAGCTTGCCACAGTGCTGCTTCCATTGTTCCTATGGCCGTCCACCGCAGAGAGTCTGGTAGGCGTCTTCTCTGTAACTGTGTACACAGAAATTGTGGATGTGGCACTATCCGGCAAACACTACCCCGTTTGGTAGGTGACCTGATGTCATCATTGACCGGAAAACCATCACTCCGCGCAGAACACAATCGTAACATCTGTTGACAGTTTGTATGATTAAATCGTGAATTAGACGCAGGGCGGGGAAATAGCGATTTCTTCTTTATTTTTTGATTCTAGTGTATACGGTCACAACTTTCTCGAAAGTATCACCCCCTTTGAGGAACAGAAGAGCCTCACACAAATAACACCGGTTGCCCATTCCGTATTTCACGTTAATACCACAGTTACACGCCCTCAGAGCCTCTCAGTTTACTTACTCCAACCTAGGTATCCTTGTGTAACTTCAATCGCATCTAATCTTGTGCAGTGTCTCGAATCCATGTGCACCAAACCCGCCATAGGCCCAGACACATTCTAGTCCATAACACCAACCCTCGCAGTCTTTGTTGTGGACTGGCAAGACAGCCAATCCACTATGACAGGAAGCCGAAAGGCACGCGTTTAAGCTCACGCAGGCTGGCGTGAGGTCTGGACAAGGACAAGGAATTTATAGTAGCAAAGAACGTACGTATCTGCTGGAATACTTAACTTTAATCCATAATTGGTGAACATCGCTCTTGACGGTACATGTTTTACAGCATCAATAGTAACTGGTAATGGCGCCTTGCTAGGTCGTAGCAAATGACGTAGCTGAAGGCTATGCTAACTATCGTCTTGGCAAATGAGAGCGTAATTTTTCAGTGAACCATCGCGAGCAAAGTCGGCTGTACAACTGGGGCGAGTGCTAGGAAGTCTCTCTAGACCTGCCGTGTGGCGGCGCTCGGTCTGCAATCACTGATAGTGGCGACACGCGGGTGCGACGTATACTAACGGTCCGCGGCCGATTTAAAGGCTACCACCTAGCAAGTGTGGTGTCTGGCGGTGACACCACAGTCTTCACGTAACAATTCCTTTCTTCATCCCGTAGAGTCACCAGCTATATCACATCCACTTTTTCCGTTTCTGAATACCATTCCATCCTAGCGTTCAGGTGATGTTATTCATTAGACACCCATAATCACCTCAGAAGGCTGCAGTAGCGTAAGGATGAAGAGCGGGTGTTCAAGCAAATAGACTATTTTTGCAAAGGATCGATTAAAAGGTGTAACATAAACATCGAAGTAGCTGTGAAGATTTTTTTGACTTTGTTAGGCTACACAGGATAATTGAAATGGCCTGGGAGTCGGGACAGGTTCCATCAGACTGGACAAAAGCAGTAATCACACCAATCTTTAAACATGGAAACAGAAAAGATTGTAACAACTACAGAGGTATCTCTTTAATCAGCGTTGTGGGTAAAATCTTCTCAGGTATTGTTGAAAGGAAACTGCGAGTATTAGTTGAGGACCAACTGGATGAAAATCAGTGTGGGTTTAGGCCTCTTAGAGGTTGTCAGGACCAGATCTTTAGCTTACGGCAAATAATGGAGAAGTGTTATGAGTGGAACAGGGAATTGTATCTATGCTTTATAGATCTAGAAAAGGCATATGACCGGGTTCCTAGGAGGAAGTTATTGTCTGTTCTACAAGATTATGGAATAGGAGGCAAACTTTTGCAAGCAATTAAAGGTCTTTACATGGACAGTCAGGCAGCAGTTAGAGTTGATGGTAAATTGAGTTCATGGTTCAGAGTAGTTTCAGGGGTAAGACAAGGCTGCAACCTGTCTCCACTGTTGTTCATATTATTTATGGATCATATGTTGAAAACAATAGACTGGCTGGGTGAGATTAAGATATGTGAACACAAAATAAGCAGTCTTGCATATGCGGATGACTTAGTTGTGATGGCAGATTCGATTGAAAGTTTGCAAAGTAATATTTCAGAGCTAGATCAGAAATGTAAGGACTATGGTATGAAGATTAGCATCTCCAAAACAAAAGTAATGTCAGTGGGAAAGAAATATAAACGGATTGAGTGACAAATAGGAGGAACAAAGTTAGAACAGGTGCACGGTTTCAAGTACTTAGGATGCATATTCTCACAGGTTGGCAACATAGTGAAAGAACTGGAAGCGAGGTGTAGCAAAGCTAATGCAGTGAGCGCTCAGCTACGATCTACTCTCTTCTGCAAGAAGGAAGTCAGTACCAAGACTAAGTTATCTGTGCACCGTTCAATCTTTCGACCAACTTTGTTGTATGGGAGCGAAAGCTGGGTGGATTCAGGTTACCTCATCAATAAGGTTGAGGTTATGGATATGAAAGTAGCTAGGATGATTGCAGGTACTAGTAGATGGGAACAATGGCAGGAGGGTGTCCACAATGAGGAAATCAAAGAAAAACTGGGAATGAACTCTATAGATGAAGCAGTCAGGGCGAACAGGCTTAAATGGTGGGGTCATGTTACACGCATGGGAGAAGCAAGGTTACCCAAGAGACTCATGGATTCAGCAGTAGAGGGTAGGAGGAGTCGGGGCAGACCGAGGGGAAGGTACCTGGATTCGGTTGAGAATGATTTTGAAGTAATAGGTTTAACATCAGAAGAGGCACCAATGTTAGCACTGAATAGGGGATCATGGAGGAACTGTATAAGGGGGGCTATGCTCCAGACTGAACGCTGAAAGGCATAATCAGTCTTAAATGATGATGATGATGTTAGTGACAGCAAAATCTTGTGAACCCAATTCCGGCAAATTAAAAATGGTAAAAAAAAGCATGGAAGCAGATGACCAAATTTAGCTAGTTGTCGGTGAAATACGACACATCTGGTAAACTTGACGTGAACGATATAATTAATGGCTTTTCTTCGCTCAAATATACATCTACATCTACATCCATACTCCGCAAGCCACCTGTTGGCGTGCAGCGAAGTGTACTTTAAGTACCTCTATCGGTTCTCCCTTCTATTCCAGTCTCGTATTGTTCGTGGATAGAAAGATTGTGTGTATGCCTCTGTGTGCGCTCTAATCTCTCGATTTTATCCTCAAGGTCTCTTCGCGAGACATACGTAGGAGGGAGCAATATATTGCTTGACTCCTCGGTGAAGGTATGTTCTCGAAACTTCAACAAAAGCCCGTACCGAGCTACTGAGCGTCTCTCTTGCAAAGTCTTCCGCTGGAGTTTATCTGTCATCTCCGTAACGCTTTCGCGATTACTAAAGGATCCTGTAACGAAACGCGCTGCTCCCCGTTGGATCTTCTCTATCTCTTCTAGCAACCCTATCTGGTACGGATCCCACACCGGTGAGCAGTATTCAAGCAGTGGGCGAACAAGTGTACTGTAACGTACTTCCTTTGTTTTCGGACTGCATTTCCTTCCAGTGAATCTCAGTCTGGCATCTGCTTTACCGACAATTAATTTTATATGGTCATTCCATTTTAAATCACTGCTAATACCTACTCCCAGATAATTTATGGAATTAACTGCTTCCAGTTGCTGACCTACTATATTGTAGCTAAATGATAAAGGATCTTTCTTTCTATGAATTCGCAGCATATTACACTTGTCTACATTGAGACTCAATTGCCATTCCCTGCACCATGCGTCAATTCGTTGCAGATCCTCGTGCATTTCAGTACAATTTTCCATTGAAACTTCCTGGCAGATTAAAACTGTGTGCCCGACCGAGACTGGAACGCGGGACCTTTGCCTTTCGCGGGCAAGTGCTCTACCATCTGAGCTACCGAAGCACGACTCACGCCCAGTATTCACAGCTTTACTTCTGCCAGTATCTCGTCTCCTACCTTCCAAACTTTACAGAAGCTCTCCTGCGAACCTTGCAGAACTAGCACTCCTGAAAGAAAGGATATAGCGGAGACATGGCTTAGCCACAGCCTGGGGGATGTTTCCAGAATGAGATTTTCACTCTGCAGCGGAGTGTGCGCTGATATGAAACTTCCTGGCAGATTAAAATAGCAACGGTTCTGCGACACTCCCCTGCGGCACACCTGAAATAACTCTTAGTTTGTAAGACTTTTCTGCATTGAGAATGACATGCTACGTTGTGTTATCTAGGAACTCTTCAATCCAATCACACAATTGGTCTGATAGTCTATATCCTCTTACTTTGTTCACTAAACGAATGTGGGGGAACTGTATCGAACGCCTTGCGGAAATCAAGAAACACGGCATCTACCTGGGAACCCGTGTGTATGGCATACGAAGTAAAATTATAATAAAAATACAATCTCACGAAAGGGGTATATACTCATATCTTAGTCACAGATTTTTCTTTTAGTTTAAAATAATTTATACACTACTGATAATTTATGAGCAGCAAACAAAATTGTTTATTACACACTGTGCTGGCATAAGCAGTAAGACATAGGTTTTACTGCACTTTCAATTTCTTTAGAAAGCTAATATGGGATATTTTATGTGAAATATTTTTCAATAGACTTATTCAAGTAATGTTTTTCTGAAAAGTTTCAGTTTTTGTTAAGCTTACTTAAAAAAATTGTTACTTTTGAGTAAAAGGAACATAGTCATGCGGAGCGGTTGGGTGTGGGAAGGGGGTCCAGCTTTGTCTGTTCTGCCAAGAGTGCAGGATCACCTCTCTATGGATCTGATCCCACATACATAAACGGTACAAATGTGATTGGTTAGTTTATACCTAGGGTAGCTGTGCCGTACTCTTATTGGGGCCCCATTACATGTTGTTCTTTCCACACCGCTGCATGGGTCATGATGTACTGCGTGCTATGACATTGAAATCTGGCAACATATTGTATTTCCTGCCCACCCTACTAGTCGTGCAAGCAGGTGTCTGGCGCTGCAATTGCACCAGAGGGCCTTCTGTTGATGAGTAGCCGAGCTGAACTGTGACAGTATGACAGAGGGGGTAAGGGGGGAGGGGGGGGGACGGAGAGTCGGCAGTTGTGAGAGGAAGCGGCGTCATCAACGTAGATCAGAGCCGGAGGGGACAGTGGCCAGCGGGTAGCAACTTGTGGATAGCGCAGTGGGCCCTGTACTGGGCACTGGCCAGAAGTCATGTCAGCGTGTCTGTCCTAAAGTTCCACAATGGGAAACTGGAGGGGTGAGCGCTGTAGAACTGCGAGCATCGTAAAACCACGAGAGTGTACTGCAACGGTCGGTGCAGGGCGTGACCAGCTGTAACATGGGCATCACAGAGCTGGGGTAGCTGACGTTGTTTCCGTGTCGGTGTTCAGTGAGGAGGAGCGGTCGAGAAGACAGCGCAGGATCATATTTGCTATTAGGAAGCACTGGAAATTGTCAGAGTTTGGCTGACTAGATAAAAGTGCGTCAGTGTGAGAAGGATAGTTGAATCAGTGCGATTCAGTAGTATGAGAGCACGACGAGACTGTGAAGACTCGGATTGTGCCGAAGCTTCGTACATTGTTTGCATAGTGAAACTGTAGATGCACTGAGGGCAATGTCTCATGACAGTGTACTACTATTGTACCCACACGCCAGGAGCAATTTAGTGCAGAGTGTAACAAGTGCTCTATTGAACGGAAAATGGTGGCTCAATTCCACGTACCGTTGTCCAGTAGATACGTATTTTGCGATCTACAAGGCGCAACATTATCTTAGAAAAATTTCATACAAATTTCAGCTGCATCTTACCCTCGACATTAGTATAAAAATGTCTAGTGTTTAACTTAAAATTCCACCAGTCTTAAAAATGGCCATATTTTGGATCCCGCGCGAAACTTATCTCTAATCTGGCAACATTTGGTTCAATTGGTACCAGCAGTGCACCGATGCCATGAACAAGCTTGTTAACACTGTCTCCCTCCCGATCCGCCATTACAAACCCAGAATACTGTCTAGCCTATGATGCGTCATTGCAGTGTACGATGCCAGTGAACTTAAATTGAAAGTGATTTGTGTCGTCGGTAACAGTACAGTATTGTTGTTAGTAGCTACTTTCGTAAAGGAAAAAAAAAAAAACAAGACATTCATACAATGCGGTCTCTAAATCGGAAGCGACTGCACACACAGAAGGACATGGAAACACAGCAGCTGAGCGGCTTTTCGGTGCTCCACCAACAGAGAAAACCACTCGCTGTCGTAAAGAACTCAAAAAATGAAGAAAACTTAATGTACAGATAGAGGAATGAATTCAAAATGGACAAAACTAGAAAACGATGTATTGATGTGGATTCAAGGGCACCGTCGAATGGCACTGGAATTAATACAAAAGTGATTCAAAAACACGCTCATCAGAAAGCCTTGCAGTGGAACATAACAGACGTTAAGGGTGGAGTTGGTTGGTGCTACAGGGTTATAAAACGTCATGGACTTAGCATACGAACCAACATCAAAATATCTCAGAAACTGTCACAAGAGTATGAAGAGAAAATGCTATCTTTACATCGCTTTTTATTATTCAACCTGGAAAGAACAACGGTGTGTGGAAGTAAGCCAAATAGCAAATATGGACGAAATTCCTCTGACCTTTGATGTCTCGAGTAACGGGGCTGTTGCAGTGAAAGGTGTTAAACCTGAACTATAAAAACAAGTGGACATCAAAAAATACACTAAACAGTTGGCCCTTCATGTTGTGCTGACGGAACTAAACTCAACTTTCAAACGCAAAACGATGCCAAAGCCTTGTGAAGTATCACCAGGTGTTGTCGTTCACGTAAGTGACAAGGGTTGGAAGGAAGAGGCTGATATGAAACTGGGGATTAACGGAGTGCTGGAGTGAAGGAAAGGCGTTTTACTGAAGTAGAGCTCTTTTCTTGTGCTATATCAGTTTAGCAGTCATCTGAAAAATTCTGTGAAAGACAAAGTGAGAGAAGGGAAATACAGATCTTCTGCTTTTCCGAAAGGACTTGCTTCGCAAGTGCAGCCTCTTGATGTCTCGCTAAATAAACCATTTAAAGTTTATATGAGAGGGAAATGGAAAAAATTCATAATGGATGAAATCTAACATGAGTTTATGCCGAAGGGGCTTTAAAACGACCTAAAAACAAGTCTGTCAGTGGATAAAACAGTCGTGGTCTAGAATGAGAACAGACATTATTGTTAAATCTTTCAAGAAGTGCGGCATAAGTAACGATCTCGGTGGCAGTGGAGACTATCTTATATATGAAGAGGACAACGACGACGATGATGATGGGGAAGAAGAAGAAGAAGAAGAAAGAAGTTCAGATGACGGTCTTCGGAGATTTCAAAGTGTACCGACATTAAGTCGTCAAGGGTCGATGAGACGGCTCGCCTTCCTGCAGTACGCCGCTTGCCGCAGCGCCGTGTTAACGTCTTCGCCGGTATCGGTGTCAATGCCGCCGCCATTGAACTCTATGTTTTTACAAGTTGTTAAGAAACACCTCCTACTGGTAGTGGAACCTGCTAGGCGCTGCTTAAAGGTTTGGACGGTGAACTCTAGCGGGACCTATGTAATGTAATCAAATTTGTTCTTTTGGTAAACAGACACATAGTGTGGACTGCCTTGGGTACAGAACTTTTGTGACAGTCTTGTTCACGAATGGAGTGTTGCATTTTTCGTGTTTTAAGGTGGTGCGTTCTCAAACTCATTAGTCTACTGTGCACTAGTGTAAGTCTTTGGAATTAACTGTTTGAAATTCTGGGACATTATTAGTGTCACTATCATTTGTATCCAGGATTATATCAACGACTTCCCTTACTGAAGAATTTCGGGTATTACAATATTTGCGCTGTTTACAATCATAATGAACAATTGTTCAAAAGAATGTCACACGCTCTTCCTTCTAGCGCTTCCATTCCCTAGTTCTGCTACATAAAAGTCAGTTCGGTTATATAAGCAAAGATTTTTTTGTTCTGGCTTTACAGTCTAATAATAAAAATGATAAAATTGTTATTAAAAAAACTGTTTAAACATTAAGGTGCGTCTTATAGTCCGTGGCGTCTTTTAGTCCGTAAAACACGGTAGATCCAGGGCAAAAGTGTCTTTACCAATTGTAGGCACAATACAGTAGTCCAATCGCTTCCCAGAGCGTCAAGGAACGTCGGGCGGGATCCCTTCTTATGATAAGTTTATATTTTTATTTTAATTGGTTCTTCGGCTGCAGTTCTGTCCTCGTTATACGACCTGTATGGCCCACTGACCATAGTGACTTGGTGTCGTTGAGGAAAGAGGGGGTTAGTAGTGAGGAGTGGGACCAACCACATCGATTTGAGGAAGTGTCAGAGGCTGCTGTGGACACCAACAGGTGTGGTGTGTGGGTTGGCGGGGCCACACACTTGTCTTTGAATCCATCTGGCTGGCCAAAGGATTGGGTACAGTCAGCCGCTGAATCTGTCACAGTGGTGGCAGAATGGTCTGGCGGTTGGTGGATGGCCGCCAAACAAGACAAACCCTAGAAAGGAAGCCGCGAGCAGTGTGAAAGAAGCAGCAGAGTCCTGCAATGGTCAGCTCAGGACGCGGCCATCTGTAATGCAAACATCGTCGAACTGGTCTTCCTGTTGTTGTCAAGGAGAAGACGGCAGATCATACTCAGTGATGAGGGATGTTGGGGGAGACAGTGCAGAGTACAAAGTGATGTGTGCTTGTGTGGTCCAGACACGCTTTTGCCAAAATTGGTAGTTGTCAGTGTCTGACCGACTACATTACAATGTGGTGGCGTGTACTGGGAGAGATGGAGTCGGCTTGATTCAGTCTGTTGTTGTATGAAAGCATAGCTAGATGTAAGTCTCAGTGTGACAAAACTGTTTTCAAGTGTTTTGTACGACATGGCCATGACGGCATAGTGTGTGACATTCTGATTGTGAAATTGTTAGCATAGTGACGCAATTGTTCGATGACAGTGTGCTTGCAATAAGTTATTGTGTCCTTTGCTTACATGCATTTTGTCTTATTGTGTCTTTGCTTATATGCATTGCCTTGTGGTCGGTATAGTAGCTGTAGTTACGTGTGGTTGTATTGTCTGTAGGAACCAGGTGATGGTAGTAGTGGAGAGTAGATACGTAGAGTGATTCAGTTGCCTGTCCTAGTTTGATTTAGGGCACCTCGTACAGTTACTAATGGGGTGAAGCTAGTTTGTTCTCTTTCTTTTGTGCCCACTTGTAAAGTTACCTGTAGGCAGATACATGCTGTCATTTTATTTTGTAGCTCTCTTGTATAGCCAGTCGGAGCCGAAGCAAGATTATTTCATTTATGAAATATATGGGTGTTTTACAATACGTTCTGTTTCATATTATCGTAGTCCGTTGTGTGATAAACTTATTATATTTCGGTTGGGGCGATGCACTGTTTTGATCTCTTGTACCATTACATTCCTGAAATTATTATTCTTGAAACTGAAATTGCGTGAACATGCTTAAAATTCCTTTATGCCCTGGTGTTGCAATATATTGTTCAACGAAATGATATATTAATTATAACCAAACGTTTGAACAACCCCCAGCCAAACCACTCCGCCTAAAACATGCACTGCAACTTTACACTTATAATTTTACTGATATTGCCTGGAGGACTTTATGATATGTTCATTTCAAATAAAAATTAGCTTCACGGAACAGAATTTCGTCTCTATAGTTTTTATTTTGTACTTTGTTAAGTTCGATATCTTTATGTATGGAGAGGTAATGTTTGTAATGTTTAGAATTAGCCTTAGTGTAGTAGTTAGTAAGATCACAAATAAATAGTGTTACTCAGTCCCCTGAATTTCATGAGTCTTCTGCTGCAAGAATCCTGTCTAGTCCCAACATCGGCATCTCTCGTTTGTGCCCTGTGACAGTGTTCGGCGCTGATACAGGTCATCAACCTGCCCTCACTGGGAATTTGTCTTTCGCTCGAAAATTACAGACTGACCTTAAAACCCCTACCTTCCCTCTATCCTGTGTCAGGACACGACAACACATCTGCGCAAAGCTTAATCGTATTCTCATTGTTTTTAATTTCGCTATCCAATAAGTTTGGATTTCGTAAAGGATTGTCAACTGATCAACCTATATTCACTTTTACATATGATATATTAGAATCAATAAATCAAAATTTATTACAACTTGGAATATTCTGTGATCTGGCTAAAGCTTTTGAGTGTGTTAAGCGTGATATCCTTATACAAAAGTTCAAATATTATAGGATAACAGGAGTAGCAGGCTCGTGGTTCTCACACTATCTTTTTAATAGAAAACAGTGTGTGTCTGTATCAGGCTTACCACATAACAACAGTCATTCAGAATATGAAACCATCCGACAAGGGGTGCTCCAGGGCTCTATTTTAGGTCCCTTGTTGTTCCTATTATATATTAATGACCTTCCACCAAAGATCAGCGAAACTGAAGCACCTGGAAACCATCGATTAAACATCCAGTTGATAAACTACAAGCATTTGTTTTGGACTTTGCGCCAAATGATTGTCTAATGCTTTCAAGTTTCAACTTAGTCTCAGTATCTCTTAGTGAGATTTGGATATCGTATCAGCCTGACAATTTATGGAATTCTGTAATTCAGAGTCTTCACCGGTTCAACTGCATGCACTATGACTGTAACAGTAGTTTCGCATTTGGTGAAACAGGCATTAGTAGTTATGTAGTTACCTCTGAGCGTACATTGCGGCACTCGTCATTGCCGTCGCTACTATTAACGATTAACGAGTAAGATCACCGTCTTCATTGACACCATGCGGCAGATCAGAAAGAAGTCACTGCCTTCATGAAAAATGGACACTTAGGAAGAACTAAGACATACAGAAACAAGTAGATGTTGATAAAACTGAAGAAAGAGAGATATCGTGATGGCCAGAAGATGTTGACAAAATGATGGTCAGCACGTTCCATGACGATACTTTTCGGGAAGTAAATCTGAATAAGAGCGTCGTGCGAGGGAAGGGACAGATAGAAGCGATTCACAGCTGCAAATCAACCAAATAGTCAGGAGCAGATTTTAAAAACGTATTATCACATGATTTCTCATCAGTTTTTGGAAGCAGCAGGGTTCATAACATACGTTATGTACCAAAAATATATTGGCGAGAAAAGTAGATTGGGATTCATAATCAATCCTGGTGAATAACTGTTCGTATCCTCTCCACTAGAACGGCCATCATTTGGATGGCCCATCTCGAAGACCAAAAGTAACTCGTCTTGTAGGCGAGTAGATTCCAACTTTACGGAAAGCACAACGAAGAAAACACCAAGAAGGAAGTGCGGAGCGCGCCACACAAGAGAGACGTCTTATTGGTGTGGCTTATGTAATGTTCCCCTCTGTGCAACAGCGTATTTTAAAATTATTCACACGGAGAAACAACTGTAAATATGCAAAAACATTTAATTTTCTTCTTTAATATATTATATTCGATCATAGTCCACTTTAGGTGTAGTCGACAAAGCAAAAGAATCAAAGAAATGTTTTCATGAGCAAGGCACTTAGTGGGACTGGACCAGACAGCGTTAGTGAGGGAGACGAGGGCGTACGGAAAATACTCATTTAGCCGGCTAGGAGGTTGATCACGTGCAATCCAGTATCCACGAACAAAAAAAAAGAAACAAAAAAACGCTTACAAAGAGGTTACGTTAAGGTAGTAGGTGTCTAGATAAGTGTGCATCTCGTGGACGTGCGGTAGCGTTCTCGCTTCCCACGCCCGGGTTCCCGGGTTCGATTCCCGGCGGGGTCAGGGATTTTCTCTGCCTCGTGATGGCTGGGTGTTGTGTGCTGTCCTTAGGTTAGTTAGGTTTAAGTAGTTCTAAGTTCTAGGGGACTGATGACCATAGATGTTAAGTCCCATAGTGCTCAGAGCCCCGATAAGTGTCACGTGGTGTGCGCTGCCGATGACAGCGTCAAGATTTTTTCGTTACTAGCAGAAAGCAATTAAAACAAACTCTTGATATGCAGGCGCTGCTAGACTTGACCATGAGGCGGCATCTAATGCCATACTACTTAAGCCATCTCAATTATCAGAAAAATGGATTAATGTAATGAATACTTAAGTTCAGAAAACCATTAATTACTTTGAACAGCCTCAACACAGTCAACATCAGATTTTAGCACGTTAATGTTAATCGTGCAGATGTATCGAATAAGTTTGAACAAAATGGCCGATTACATTAGTCACGCAATACGTTTATCTATATCTAAAGACAGTCAGAGTGATCCTTGGACATCTTCCTTTTTTGGCAAGAAACTGTGGAACAGTTGACGTGTAGCAACGGTAACAACAGGCGTACAGTGCTCATTATTGCAAAAACTCACATAACAGCTACTCTGACTTGTACACAAGATAAAATGCTTTTGAGACATTACAGGGCACAGTACTGTACTGTCAGATGCAGGATTGTCTGTGATGTCGAGGACTACAATAGGCACAATTAAATGAGTGCAGAATCCAAATGTTTGCAATTGAAATACATTTGAACTATCTAGGACAACATTTGAGACTGAAGCTAGTGGCAGCTCGTGACGACCCACTGACAACTGCCTCGCAAACGGATCGTTTGAGACAACACTTTTGCTCCTATTATCGTCTATTTTCACCTGAACCTTACTCGGTTTTCACCGTTAATTATAATACAGGCTCTGAATCGTGGTGGTATACACATTGTAACAAAAAGGTATGGCCAAATGTTCAGGAAACATTCTTCACACGTAAATGAATAAAAGGTGTTACAGGAACACGGATCCGGAAACGCTTTATTTCTACGTTCTCAGTTTCTACAACTCCTCAACACATTAATAAATAATCTACACTAGTGGGCATTAAATCTGCTACACCACGAAGATGACGTGCTACAGACGCGAAATTTACCGACAGGAAGAAGATGCTCTGATATGCAAATGATTAGCTTTTCAGAGCCTTCACACAAGGTTGGCGCCGGTGGCGACAACTACAACGTGCTGACATGAGGAAAGTTTCCAACCGATTTCCCATAGACAAATAGCAGTTGACCGGCGTTGCCTGGTGAAACCTTGTTGTGATGCCTCGTGTAAGGAGGAGAAATGAGTACCATCACGTTTCCGACTTTGATAACGATCGGATTGTAGCTTATCGCGATTGGGGTTTCTCGTATCGCGACATTGCTGCTCGCGTTGGTCGAGATCCAATGACTGTTAGCAGAATATGGAATCGGTGGGTTCAGGAGGGTAATACGGAACGCCGTGCTGGATCCCAACGGCCTCGTATCACTAGCAGTCGAGATGACAGGCATCTTATCCGCATGGCTGTAACGCATCGTGCAGCTACGTCTCGATCCCTGAGTCAACAGATGGGTACGTTTGGAAGACAACAACCATCTGCACGAACAGTTCGACGACGTTCACAGCCGCATGGACTATCTGCTCGGAGACCGTGGCTGCGATTACCCTTGACGCTTAATCACAGACAGGAGCGCCTGCGATGGTGTACTCAACGACGAATCTGGGTGCACGAATAACAAAACGTCATTCTTTCGGATGAATCCAGGTTCTGTTTACAGCTTCATGATGGTCGCGTCCGTGTTTGGCGACATCGCGGTGAACGCACATTGGAAGCGTGTATTCGTCTTCGCCATACTGGCGTATCACCCGGCGTGTTGGTATGGGGTGCCATTGGTTACTCGTCTCGGTCACCTCTTGTTCGCATTGACGGCACTTTGAACAGTGGACGTTACATTTCAGGTGTGTCACGACCCGCGGCTCTACCCTTCATTCGATCCTTGCGAAACCCTACATTTCAGCTGGATAATGCACGAGCGCATGTTGCAGGTCCTGTACGGGTCTTTCTGGATACAGAAAATGTTCGACTTCTGCCCTGGCCAGCACACTCTCCAGATCTCTCACCAACTGAAAGCGTCTGGTCAATGGTGGCCGAGCAACTGGCTCGTCACAATACGCCAGTCTCTATTATTGATGAACTGTGGTATCGTGTTGAAGCTGCATGGGCAGCTGTACCTGTACACGCCATCCAAGCTCTGTTTGACTCAATGCCCAGGCGTATCAAGGTGGCCAGATGTGGTTGTTCTGGGTACTGATTTCTCAGGATCTATGCACCCAATTTGCGTGAAAATGT
The DNA here is from genome assembly GCF_023864275.1 of Schistocerca cancellata. NCBI lineage: Eukaryota > Metazoa > Arthropoda > Insecta > Orthoptera > Acrididae > Schistocerca > Schistocerca cancellata. Next base: position 296,177,874 of record NC_064632.1, read on the forward strand.
AATCACATGTCAGTTCTAGTATAATATATTTGTCCAATGAATATCGGTTTATCATCTGCATTTATTCTTGGTGTAGCAATTTTAATGGCTAGTAGTGTACTTTGAAACGAAGCCTCATTCGTGCATAGGAAATTTGCGCTAAGGGGGGGGGGGGTATTGTTGAATACACCATTCGCATAAGTGTGACCGTGCACGAATATCAGCTGCTGATAGCACCTGCACATGCTGTACACGTTCCGGATACAGTAGTTTCTCAGGTGACAGTCTCCAGACAATCATATGGTGAACGTCGCTCGTTGCAGCTAATTGTCTTATCCTGGCACTAAGACTGTCGTCACACTACTCAAAGATGTTTCTCTTCCAGTTGAGGAGTCCTCGTCCTTCTAGGCCTCCTCTGGTCGCAAGTAGTAGGCTTAAAAGTCCAATGGTCTATAAGACGACGCTCAATTTCTTCAAAAGTCCTCTTGTCGGGGCACTGTCATTCTGTAAACCTCTCACGATAACAACGCTTAGCGCCGCAGCCATTACCACCTGCTGGTCCTTGCAGCAAAAGAGGATCTGTCAACTCAACATTAGAATACCCTTCCATTGCACTGTACCGGGAACCAAGTCCGTCGTGAACACTAAACAATCGATGCTACGTGCGTGATGCTAGTAGAGCAAAGAAGGAAGTCGCCTGTTAACAGAAGCAATGTCAACATTACCTTCGTCCCATCGGAACAACAAACTATGGCTGCGAACCTAAGAATTACAAATTACTGTACATTCTAATCAAAAGTAACGAAGAGAGCAGTTTCAAGATTTCGTATAAGAAAACTTTTCACGTAATGCTGGTGTGTTCAGTTTCTGTGTGTTCCCCTTGATTAACGTGATTATAAGGGGAAGTATAAAACGAGCTCTAACATTCGATTGAAGAGTTTCTAGATAACAGAACGCAGCATGTCATTCTCAATGGAGAGAAGTCTTCCGAAGTAAGATTGATTTCAGGTGTGTCGCAGGGGAGTGTCGTAGGACCGTTACTATTCACAATACACATAAATGACCTTGTGGATAACATCGGAAGTTCACTGAGGCTTTTTGCGGATGATGCTGTAGTATATCGAGAGGTTGTAACAATGGAAAATTGTACTGAAATGCAGGAGGATCTGCAACGAATTGACGCATTGTGCAGGGAATGGCAATTGAATCTCAATGTAGACAAGTATAATGTGCTGCGAATACATAGAAAGAAAGATCCTTCATCAATAGCTACAATATAGCAGGTCAGCAACTGGAAGCAGTTAATTCCGTAAATTATCTGGGAATAGGCATTAGGAGTGATTTAAATGGAATGACCATATGAAATTAATCGTCGGTGAAGCACATGCCAGAGATTCATTGGAAGAATCCTAAGGAAATGCAGTCCGAAAACAAAGGAAGTAGGTTACAGTACACTTGTTCGCCCACTGCTTGAATACTGCTCACCGGTGTGGGGTCCGTACCAGATAGGGTTGATAGGAGAGATAGAGAAGATCCAACGGAGAGCAGCGTGCTTCGTTAAGACTCTGCAAGAGAGACGCTCAGTATCTCGGTACGGGCTTTTGTTGAAGTTTCGAGAACATACCTTCAACGAGGAGTCAAGCAGTATATTGCTCCCTCCTACGTATATCTCGCGAAGAGACCATGAGGATAAAATCAGAGAGATTGGAGCACACACAGTGGCATACCGACAATCTTTCTTTCCACGAACAATACAATACTGGAATAGAAGGGAGAACCGATAGAGGTACTCAAAGTGCCCTCCGCCACACACCGTCAAGTGGCTTGCGGAGAATGGATGTAGATGTAGATGGCAATAAAGCGTTTCCCAACCCATGTCCTCTATGTATGAGGAAAGTATCCTGACTGTTTGGCCACACCTTTTTCTTACACTCTGTATATGGAAACATTACCGATGGAGCATGAAAAGGGCGCAGTGTGAAGCGACGCTTACGCAGCCGTGGTGGCAGGTACTATTTTTGCGTGTCGGCCGTCTCGCCGACCCGACTGTTTTTCACCGCTCTGACGTCTGGCCAGCTGATTGATGGCCCCGCCGGCGGCTATGCAAATCACACCCTCCTCTGCTCTGCTCTGCTTTGCTCCAACTTCTGACCGGGGTAGGACCGCTATCGTGGGCAGCGTGCCGGCTGTGACAGCGAAGCCAGCAATCAACCGCTGCCGGGATGCGAAATCTTGCTGCAAGACTGCCCTGCCTCTATCAACATTACGCCTGTGGCATCACATATTTCTTTTCCACGTCTCCTAATCTTTCATCGCCTGCTGTGTCGTCTTCAGGAAGGAGACGTGCTTCTATCTGATCCGAAATGACCAGCATTTCTTTGACTTGAGGGCCCTGCTCCTCAAATGGCTTTTGTACTATGAGGCATTCTGGTCTGTAATGAAGAAGCGAATATTCAAAGCGCTAGTATATTCCGCATTAACAAAGGAGTTGAAACGGTTTTATTGGACGAATGAGATGAAATCACATAGATCACCACTAAGGATGTATGTTACATTCGTCTATCCACACGAACATTCAGACTATTTCTACGTAGAATTAAGCGTTGTGCACTCTCAGAGAGTTATGTGCACACTATTTTGCATGGTTTATCTTCATACATCCATAGTTGAAATGGACGACAGTGGGAAGTCAGCTAGTATAAATTTATACTAAGAATGAAGAAATTCCTCCAGCTGTATTTAAGGTGTCGATTTTATTTTGGCAACTAGTTTCAACGCTGGAACAACGTCATCTTCATGTCGGTAGTAAATAGTTACTATTTCCTACCCACCTTACACACTGAGCACGTCCATATCTCACCACTGACTTCTAGTATCAGCCGCACGCAGTTGACGTCAACAAGTGTATGGGCCTGAAGATGACGTTGTTACAACGTTGAAACCAGGTGCCAAAATAACATCGACACCTTAAATACAGCTGGAGAAATTCCTTCATTTTTAATATAAATTTTTCATGTTGGTCAGTATCTGTACCAGTGGATCAGGTTTCTAATTTATTGTTTACAGTACATCACACCCAATACGCTTTCTAGGTACCATATTATTATTATTATTATTATTATTATTATTTGCCTCCTATATTGCACTCTCTTAGCTCTTAAGTTTTATTCAACTTTTGATAACTGTTATTATGCAAATAGTACTGTGTTTCGTGTTTGCTTCTGATTCTGGCCCTCTCCTCAGATGTTTCTTCAAGCAACAAACTGTTCAGCCTTTCCATGACAGTTGCATACAAGATAAAAGCTAGCGATGCTTCATGTGGACTTGAATTCACACTGAAAAAGATCTAGTTGTCATTTCGAATTAATAAGACACTAAGAATAACTTTAGATTTACTTTACTATCGAACGAAAATTACTCTCGATTATATCTTAAATTTAACATTGTTATGAAATCTTAAATAAACAATGAGTTTAGGCAAGGGAACAGTTTTAATGATGTGTCGTGTGCCCCACGATGTCCTCAAGAGGTGCTTGCAGTATATATATATATATATATATATATATATATATATATATATATAATGTGTGTGTGTAGTTTATATTTGTTAATAAAGTGCTGTCATCTTAATGACGGTAGGCTGACAGTTAGCTATTATAATTGATATCACTAAGGGGTGGGACCAATGTCAATATTGATAATTCCCGTATCCAACAACAGATGGCAACACCTATCTCTAAGCTTTTACAAGTGAGGGTTAGAGCGGGTTTTCCGTGCATGTCTTCATATAAAATACATCTTGGTGGTTAACGTGCAGTGTGGGTCTTGATGCTGCGAACAACAATGGTAAACAGGTCCGGAATCGGTACAAGCTGAAATAAAAAGCGACACACAATCATATAATCAGAAATTTCACACTACTCACTCAGCAAGAAAATACAATTTGATTAGGAATCAGTTTGCCCCCTTACCTTTACTGCCTACCATAGAACACTAATAGCAAACATAACATTCACCTGTTATGCGCCGGCCGTTCTGGCCGAGCGGTTCTTGGCGCTTCAGTCCGAAACCACCAGACCGCTACGGTCGCAGGTTCGAATCCTGCTTCGGGCATGGATGTGTGTGGTGTCCTTAGGTTGGTTAGGTTTAAGTAATTCTAAGTTCTAGCCCCCCCCCCCCCCCCCATGAACCATGGACCTTGCCGTTGGTGGGGAGGCTTGCGTGCCTCAGCGATACAGATAGCCGTTCCGTAGGTACAACCACAACGGAGGGGTATCTGTTGAGAGGCCAGACAAACGTGTGGTTCCTGAAGGGGGGAGCAGCCTTTTCAGTAGTTGCAAGGGCAACAGTCTGGTTGATTGACTGATCTGGCCTTGTAACAATAACTAAAACGGCCTTGCTGTGTTGGTACTGCGAACGGCTGAAAGCAAGGGGAAACTACGGCCGTAATTTTTCCCGAGGGCATGCAGCTTTACTGTATGATTAAATGATGATGGCGTCCTCTTGGGTAAAATATTCCGGAGGTAAAATAGTCACCCATTCGGATCTCCGGGCGGGGACTACTCAAGAGGATGTCGTTATCAGGAGAAAGAAAACTGGCATTCTACGGATCGGAGCGTGGAATGTCAGATCCCTTAATCGGGCAGGTAGGTTAGAAAATTTTAAAAAGGAAATGGATAGGTTAAAGCTAGATATAGTGGGAATTAGTGAAGTTCGGTGGCAGGAGGAACAAGACTTCTGGTCAGGTGACTACAGGGTTATAAACACAAAGTCAAATAGGGGTATTGCAGGAGTAGGTTTAATAATGAATAGGAAAATAGGAATGCGGGTAAGCTACTACAAACAGCATAGTGAACGCATTATTGTGGCCAAGATAGATACGAAGCCCACTCCTAGTACAGTAGTACAAGTTTATATGCCAACTAGCTCTGCAGATGATGAAGCAATTGAAGAAATGTATGATGAAATAAAAGAAATTATTCAGATAGTGAAGGGAGACCAAAATTTAATAGTCATGGGTGATTGGAATTCGAGTGTAGGAAAAGGGAGAGAAGGAAACATAGTAGGTGAATATGGATTGGGTGTAAGAAATGAAAGAGGAAGCCGCCTGGTAGAATTTTGCACAGAGCACAACTTAATAATAGCTAACACTTGGTTTAAGAATCATGATAGAAGGTTGTATACATGGAAGAACCCTGGAGACACTAAAAGGTATCAGATAGATTATATAATGGTAAGACAGAGATTTAAGAACCAGGTTTTAAATTGTAAGACATTTCCAGGGGCAGATGTGGACTCTGACCACAATCTATTGGTTATGACCTGTAGATTAAAACTGAAGAAACTGCAAAAAGGTGGGAATTTAAGGAGATGGGACCTGGATAAACTGAAAGAACCAGAGGTTGTACAGAGTTTCAGGGAGAGCATAAGGGAACAATTGACAGGAATGGGGGAAAGAAATACAGTAGAAGAAGAATGGGTAGCTTTGAGGGATGAAGTAGTAAAGGCAGCAGAGGATCAAGTAGGTAAAAAGACGAGGGCTAGTAGAAATCCTTGGGTAACAGAAGAAATGTTGAGTTTAATTGATGAAAGGAGAAAATATAAAAATGCAGTAAATGAAGCAGGCAAAAAGGAATACAAACGTCACAAAAATGAGATCGACAGGAAGTGCAAAATGGCTAAGCAGGGATGGCTAGAGGACAAATGTAAGATGTAGAGGCGTATCTCACTAGAGGTAAGATAGATACTGCCTACAGGAAAATTAAAGAGAGCTTTGGAGATAAGAGAACCACTTGTATGAACATCAAGAGCTCAGATGGAAACTCAGTTCTAAGCAAAGAAGGGAAAGCAGAAAGGTGGAAGGAGTATATAGAGGGTCTATACAAGGGTGATGCACTGGAGGACAATATTATGGAAATGGAAGAGGATGAAGATAAAATGGGAGATACGATACTCCGTGAAGAGTTTGACAGAGCACTGAAAGACCTGAGTCGAAACAAGGCCCCCAGAGTAGACAACATTCCATTGGAACTACTGACGGCCTTGGGAGAGCCAGTCCTGACAAAACTCTACCATCTGGTGAGCAAGATGTATGAAACTTGCGAAATACCCTCAGACTTCAAGAAGAATATAATAATTCCAATCCCAAAGAAAGCAGGTGTTGACAGATGTGAAAATTACCGAACAATCAGTTTAATAAGCCACAGCTGCAAAATACTAACACGAATTCTTTACAGACGAATGTAAAAACTAGTAGAAGCCGACCTCGGAGAAGATCAGTTTGGATTCCGTAGACATACTGGAACACGTGAGGCAATACTGACCTTACGACTTATCTTAGAAGAAAGATTAAGGAAAGGCAAACCTACATTTCTAGCATTTGTAGACTTAGAGAAAGCTTTTGACAATGTTAACTGGAATACTCTCTTTCAAATTCTAAAGGTGGCAGGGGTAAAATACAGGGAGCGAAAGGCTATTTACAGTTTGTACAGAAACCAGATGGCAGTTATAAGAGTCGAGGGGCATGAAAGGGAAGCAGTGGTTGGGAAGGGAGTAAGACAGTGTTGTTGCCTCTCCCCGGTGTTATTCAATCTGTATATTGAGCAAGCAGTAAAGGAAACAAAAGAAAAATTCGGAGTAGGTATTAAAATCCATGGAGAAGAAATAAAAACTTTGAGGTTCGCCGATGACATTGTAATTCTGTCAGAGACAGCAATGGACTTGGAAGAGCAGTTGAACGGAATGGATGGTGTCTTGAAGGGAGGATATAAGATGAACATCAACAAAAACAAAACGAGGATAATGGAATGTAGTCGAATTAAGTCGGGTGATGTTGAGGGTATTAGATTAGGAAATGAGACACTTAAAGTAGTAAAGGAGTTTTGCTATTTGGGGAGCAAAATAACTGATGATGGTCGAAGTAGAGAGGATATAAAATGTATACTGGCAATGGCAAGGAAAGCGTTTCTGAAGAAGAGAAATTTGTTAACATCTAGTATAGATTTAAGTGTCAGGAAGTCATTTCTGAAAGTATTTGTATGGAGTGTAGCCATGTATGGAAGTGAAACATGGACCGTAAATAGTTTGGACAGGAAGAGAATAGAAGCTTTCGAAATGTGGTGCTACAGAAGAATGCTGAAGATTAGATGGGTAGACCACATAACTAATGAGGAAGTATTGAATAGGATTGGGGAGAAGAGAAGTTTGTGGCACAACTTGACTAGAAGAAGGGATCGGTTGGTAGGACATGTTCTGAGGCATCAAGGGCTCACCAATTTAGTATTGGAGGGCAGCGTGGAGGGTAAAAATCGTAGAGGGAGACCAAGAGATGAATACACTAAGCAGATTCAGAAGGATGTAGGTTGCAGTAGGTACTGGGAGATGAAGAAGCTTGCACAGGATAGAGTAGCATGGAGAGCTGCATCAAACCAGTCTCAGGACTGATGACCACAACAACAACAACAAGTTCTAGGGAACTGATGACCTCAGATGTTAAGCCCCAGAGCTATTTTAACCAATTTTGAACCTGTTATGCAATGCAATGAGTTTGCAAATACTTATCTAAAATAGATCAGCATTAGTAATTAGCAGCTAAACTGCTTTCATTTTACTAAAATCTCTTGAAAACGCGTATAATTTTTTTAGAACAAATGACTATGGCCAGTGGCAGTACAGTAATGATTTGGGAAGAATGAGTGGACGCTATATGAAAAAAAAGTTATAAAAAAGAAAGTATTTATAAAACTTTCCTCAAATACAGGAAGCACAATTCAGATAGAAGTTGGTATGACTGCTGCATCCATGTTGCTACTTCTTCCTCATAAGAAGAATGTTCTTGCATTGCTTCATTATACCTTACTATCAATCAAAGCAATAGACTGAGGTGACAAAACTAATGAAATAGCGATATGCACATATACAGATGGCGGTACTATCGCATACTAAAGGTACTAAATGGTAGTCCATTGGCGGAGCTGTCATTTGAACTCAGGTGATTCATATGAAAAGGTTTCAGACGTGATTATATCCTTTGAACGCGGAATGGTAGTTGAAGCTAGAAGTATGGGACATTTCATCTCGGAAATCGTTAGGGAATACAGTATTCCGAGATCCACAGTGTGAAGAGTGTGCCGAGAATACCAAATTTCAGGCATTACCTCTCACAACGGACACAGCTGTGGCCGACGGCTTTCAGTTAACGGCAGAGAGCAACGGCGTTTGCTATAAAGTTGTCAGTGCTAACAGGCAAGCAACACTGAGTTAAATAACCGCAGAAATCAATGTGGGACGTACGACGAACGAATCCGTTAGGACAGTGCGGCGTTAATGGGCTACGGCAGCAGACGATCAACGCTGGTGCCTTTGCTAACAGCACGACTTCGCCTGCAGCGCTTCTCCAGGGCTCGTGACCATAAACGATGGACACCAGAGGGCTGGTAAACGATGGCCTAGTCAGATGATTTCAAATGGTAAGAGCTGATGACAGGGTTAGAGTGTAGAGCAGACCCCACGAAGCCCTGGATTCAAGTTGTCAACAAGGTGGCGCAAGGTGGTGGTAACTTCATAATAATGCGGCTTTGTTTACATGGAATGGACTGGGTCCTCTGGTCCAACTGAACCGATCACTGACTGGAATTTATGTTGGGTTACTTGGAGACCATTTGCAGCCATTCATGGACTTCATGTTGACAAACACGTTGGGATTTTTATGGATGACAATGTGCTATGTCAACGGACCACAATTGTTCACGATAGTTTCAGAGAACATTCTGGACAATCTGAGCAAATGATTTGGTCACTCATCGACATAGCCGGGAGCTTAGTTCGTGTACAAAATTCTTCACCAGCAAGACTTTCGCAATTATGGGTAGCTATAGACGCACCGTGGCTCAATATTTCTGCAGCGGGCTCTCAACGACTTACTAAGTCGATGCCACGTTGAGTTGCTGCTCCACGCCGGCAAAAGGAGGTCACACTAGTTATTAGGAGGTATCTCGCCCTCCCCTGGTAGCTGAGTGGTCAGCGCGACGGAATGTCATACCTAACGGCCCTGGTTCGATTCCCGGCTGGGTCGGAGATTTTCTCCGCTCGGGGACTGGGTGTTGTGTTGTCCTTATCATTATCATTTAAAAAATGGTTCAAATGGCTCTGAGCACAATGGGACTTTACATCGGAGGTCATCAGTCCCCTATAACTTAGAACTACTTAAACCTAACTAACCTAAGGACATCACACACATCCATGCCCAAGGCAGGATTCGAACCTGCGACCGTATCAGTCGAGCGGTCCCGGACTGAAGCGCCCAGAACCGCTCGGCCAGCGCGGCCGGCGCATCATCATTTCATCCCCATCGACACGCAAGTCGCCGAAGTGGCGTTAACTCGAAAGACTTGCACCAGGCGAACGGTCTACCCGACGGGAGGCCCTAGCCACACGGCAGGAGGTATCCCATGACTTTTGTAACCTCAGCGTATCATTGTTTTATGCAGCACGCAGTCAATAGGTGTAGTATTCAAAATCCCTTTAACTGCATCACGTCAGCAACCGGTAAATGGTAACCTTTCGGACCATTCCGAATGCTGTTAATAGTTTGTTCAAATGCTATCAGTCTGATTTTAATAACTCCATCGTGAATACGCCACAACTTTCTGATTTTGAATTATATATTAGTGATTTACAAACGAATGTATAGCTTGTTTAAAGATTCTGAATACTTAAGTCATCGCTTACTTTTACAATGGAAATAATCGTAAAGTGAACAGTTTAATTACAAATACGCGAAAGTTTCTCATTCTTGTGCTAGCTGGTAGAGCAAGTTAAGCCTTACATTCCGAGAGCACCGTGCACAGCTGTTTCATGTTGGGTTGTTTTTGGGGAAGGAGACCAGACAGCGAGGTCATCGGTCTCATCGGATTAGGGAAGGAGGTCGGCCGTGCCCTTTCAGAGGAACCATCCCGGCATTTGCCTGGAGTGAAGCTGTTTCATCTATAACGTTAAGACAGATCTTTCCTATGCAGCTAACGCGGTACCTTTACCTGCTTACCAAATTAATTCACCTTCTTTGACGCAAAGGTACACCACGCTTCGAAGGCCCTAGAGAACTGAGACGCTTTTGAGTTAAGAAATTTCCCATGTGCAGCGACGCCATGAGTCCCATGCATCGCACGAATATAACAGAGAAACTGCTACTTTTCATACTCATCTGTTCCGTGACCTGATACAGCTAGTGAGGGAGGGGTATTCTGTGGGGAGCCAGAGTACGTAGGAATTGGGGGTAATGGTGTGGTGGCTGCGCAGCAAAGACAGTCTACCGCATCGCTACAGTGACACAGTGCTGCCTAACCCTCTTACAGCGATCTCGGCATCGATGTAAAGCGTCATTCGTGGAAAGAAATAGTGTAAAATCTTTGGAGAAGAAGGAGCCGCTGGTAAAACACTGACGTAGCTCCTCTAAATTTCCATCTCTTTGGGACCACAAAAGATGGACTACGTTTCCGAACCACCTTCTCACAATCATCTGTGCGATCTCGTCTTGCTGATTCCTTTTGCGAAAATTGTTGTACTAGTATTCTTATTTTATTTCGTTTCACATTTTTTGTCACGAGATGTAGTTTATGACACTGTCGGAAAAAAACGCAACCAAAAAGTAATTAATGTAGGGTAATGAATTTGTCGAGGTAACATATTTAAGTGATTAGCACTGAAAGAAGTTAATGCACTTGTTCGTTTAATACATCGACGGTTAATGCCGTTTGTAGATGAAGTTGGAGTCATCATCCGACGGCGTTCCATGTGTGCTCGACTAGAGATACTCGTAGATTTGGAGCTCAAGCAGGCTAAGGGAACATATCGACACTCTGTAGAGCATATTGGGTTAGAACAGCGGTATGTGGGCGAGTGTTATCCTGTTGGAAAACACTCCCTGGAATGCTGTTCACGAATGGCAGCGCAATAGGTCGAATCACCAGATTGACGCAAAAATTTTCAGTCAGGGGGGCGTGGAATAACGACGAGAGTGCTGCTCTTGTTACACGAAATCGCAACCCAGACCATAACTTCAGACGTAGGTCCAGTGGGCCGAGCACGTAGAGAGGTTGGTTGCAGGCCTTCAACTGGCCTCCCTCTAACCAACACACGGCCTTCACTGGCACCGAGGCAGATCCAACTTTTATCACAAAAGACGGACCCCCACCATGCCCCCTAATGAGCTCTCGCTTGACACCACGGATGTCGAAAATGGCTGTGTTTTGAGGTCAGCGTAATGCACGCTACACGGCGTCTGGCTCGGAACTGTGATTGAAGTAACCGATTTGTGACAGTTCGTTGTACCACTATGGTGCCAACTGCTGCACAAATTGCTGCAGCAGGTGCAGTACGGTGCGCCAGAGCTGTACGACGAACACGATGGTCTTCCCTCTCACTAGTGCCACGTGGCCGTCCAGGGCCTGGTCTTCTTGCGACCGTACATTCCTGTGACCACAGAAACCAGAAGTCCTGTACTGTGACTATATTCCTTCCACGTCATTACACAGTACTGAAGAATGAACATCCAATTCCTCGTAGAGCTTTTACTGGATCTCGTTCTACCTGGGTAGGGTACTAATAATGGCGTCTTTGTCGCCTTAAGGACGGACACCCAGTACTAAGCAAAGAAGGGAAAGCAGAAAGGTGGAACGAGTATGTAGAGAGTCTACACAAGGGCGATGTTCTTGAGGACAATCTTATAGAAATGGAAGAGAATGTGGATGAAGATGAAATAGGAGATATGATACTGCGTGAAGAGTTTGACAGACCTAAGTCGAAACAAGGCCCTGGAAGTAGACAACACAGCATTAGAAAAACTGACAGCCTTGGGAGAGCCAGGCCTAACAAAACTCTACCAACTGGTGAGCAATATGTATGAAACAGGGGAATACCCTCAGACTTCAAGAAGACTATAGTAATTCCAATCGCAAAGAAAGCAGGTGTTGAAAGACGTGAAAATTATCGAACTATCAGTTTAATAAGCCACGGCTGCAAAATACTAACACGCATTCTTTGCAGACGAATGGAAAACCTGGTAGAAACCGACCTCGAGGAAGATCAGTTTGCATACCGTAGAAATGTTGGAACACGTGAGGCAATAATGACCCTACGACTTATCTTAGAAGCTAGACTAAGGAAAGGCAAACCTATGTTTCTAGCATTTGTAGACTTACAGAAAGCTTTTGACAATGTTGACTGGAATACTCTCTTTCAAATTCTGAAAGTGGCAGGGGTAAAATACAGGGAGCAAAAGGCTATTTACAATTTGCACAGAAACCAGATGGCAGTTATAAGAGTCGAGGGGCATGTAAGCGAAGCGGTGGTTGGGAATGGAGTGAGACAGGGTTGTAGCCTATCCCCGATGTTATTCAATGTGTATATTGAGCAAGTAGTAAAGGAAACGAAAGAAAAATTCCGAGTAGGAATTAAAATCCATGGAGAAGAAACAAAAATTTTGAGGTTCGCCGATGACATTGTAATTCTGTCAGAGACAGCAAAGGATCTGAAAGAGCAGCTGAACGAAATGGACAGTGTCTTGAAAGGAAGATATAAGATGAACATCAACAAAAGCAAAACGAAGATAATGGAATGTAGTCGAATTAAATCGGGTGATGCTGCGGGAATTAGATTAGGAAATGAGACACTTAATGTAGTAAAGGAGTTTAGCTATTTAGGGACCAAAATAACTGATGACGCTCGAAGTAGAGAGGATATAAAATGTAGACTGGCAATGGCAAGGAAAGAGTTTCTGAAGAAGAGAAATTTGTTAATATCGAGTATAGATTAAAGTGTCAGGATGTCTTTTCTGAAAGTATATGTATGGAGTGTAGCCATGTATGGAAGTGAAACATGGACGATAAATAGTTTAGACAAGAAGAGAATAGAAGTTTTCGAAATGTAGTGCTACAGAAGAATGCTGAAAATTAGATGGTTAGATCACACAACTAATGAGGAGGTATTGAATAGAGTTGGGCAGAAGAGAAATTTGTGGCCCAACTTGAGTAGAAGAAGGGATCGGTTGGTAGGGCATATTCTGAGGCATCAAGGGATCACCAATTTAGTATTGGAGGGCAGCATGGAGGGTAAAAATCGTAGAGGGAGACCAAGAGATGAATACACTAAACAGATCCAGACGGATGTAGGTTGCAGTAGGTGCTGGGAGATGAAGAAGCTTGCACAGGATAGAATAGCATGGAGAGCTGCATCAAACCAGTCTCAGGACTGAAGACAACAACAACAACAACAAGGGTAATCTTGACTAGCATCAACTCACTATGTCCAGTGCGAACGGTAACTAACCTCACAACCGTTACAGTCCGTGTTTAAAGCAAACTTGATTTCCACTCTCATAGTGGCGCTACTATCTTTACCTTTCAGATGGAGAAACATACCGACCAACTTTCGCTTATTTCGCAAAACCGCTTCTTGGTGCCTTTCTTCATTGGACACTGATACTTGTAGTCTAACTGTCCGTTTCCACAAACATGCTAGCAGAGGTCATTTCCTGATTCCAAGTCGGGATCACACTACGCAAAATCCAACAAATTGTTAGCGAATTGTTTTTCGATCTTAAAAGCAAATTAGAGTGTAAATATCTTTAATTACAGACCACTGACGATATTGTACCTCAAAGCGAAACGCATCTGGCGGAAGAAAAACAAAATCACTCATTTCCTTGTAGTTGTAACGACGTATCGCAAATAGCTTCAAATTCTAAAGCACCTTCGAACAATATGGCCACACAAATGAAGAATTTATCTACTCCCACCTTTACCGTGTGTGGCTCCTCCTGGTTTCTGCTGTACACACGACGAAGCCCTCTCGAAAAAAATTCCACGCGATGCTGCAATTCCGGCAGCGAGCTCTGTGTGTCCTTTTCCCGACACACGGCGATCGGATGGCTTCAAAGAGCAGCCAGTGCTCTCTGGCTGTGGAACGCCGCGTCCCACAGGACACGTCTGTGCGTCGTACAGCTTGCAAGGACTCCTTATACACCGAGAGCCACTCCTGGCTCCTCGACGGTGGAGTACTGTCGGCCAGATCTAGGAACCCCGCTCCTACAACGTGAAATTAAAATTAAAACACCTGTCGCTATTACATTTGCATTTAATTTATTTATGCAATCAGTTTCGGTGTTTAATGTGGCTGCAGGTTTTACTTTAATTTCAGTTTCACATTCGATACCCGAAGTCCTTGTAACGATCCATTACAATGACGGACATACAAAGGTTTCTACAACAGTGCAAATCACAGACGTACTGGGCACGTCATACAGTCAAGTCAGATATAACGTCTACATCCGCGTTCATCCTGCGCAAGCCACTTTCCAGTGCATGGAGGAAGGAGTGCTCTTTATCCTCATCCTGTCATATTCAGTTCACATATAGAACCAGGGAAAAACACTACGTGCCTCTTTACGGCTCCTTATTTTCATGATAAGGATGTATGACGAAGGCAGAATATCTGTTACACAGACTTCTTCAAATCAAAACTATCCGCCCAGTATCACAAAACACTCTCTTTAAAGCGAATGAAGTCAGAAGCTTGGGATGAATTGTCTTTTTTTTCTCTTCAGTCTTCTGACTGGTTTGATGCGGCCCGCCACGAATTCCTCTCCTGTGCTAACCTCTTCGTCTCAGAATAGCACTTGAAACCTACATCTTCAATTATTTGCTGGAAGTATTCCAATTTCTGTCTTCCTCTATTTTTCGCCCTCTACAGTTCCCTCAAGTACCATGGAAGTCATTCCCTCATGTCTTAACAGATATCCTATTATCCTGTCCCTTCTCCTTATCGGTGTTTTCCACATATTCCTTTCCTTTCGTATTCTTCGCAGAACCTCCTCATTCCTTACCTTATCAGTCCACCTAATTTTCAACATTCGTCTGTAGCACCACATTTCTAATGCTTCGATTCTATTCTGTTCCGCTTTTCCCACAGTCCATTTTTCACTACCATACAATGCTGTACTCCAGACGTACATTCTCAGAAATTTCTTCCTTAAATTAAGGTCGACGTTTGATACTAGTAGACTTCTCTTGGCCAGGAATGCCCTTTTTGCAGTTGCTAGTCTGCTTTTGATGTCCTCTTTGCTCCGTCCGTCATTGGTTATTTTACTGTCTAGGTAGTAGAATTCCCTATCTTCATCTACTTCGTGACCATTAATCCTGATGCTAAGTTTCTCGCTATTTTCACTTCTACTGCTTCTCATTACCTTCGTCTTTCTTCGATTTACTCTCAGTCCATACTCTGTACTGATTAGACAGTTCATTCCGTTCAGCAGATCATGTAATTCTTCTTCACTTTCACTCAGGATAGCAATGTCATCAACCAATCGTATCATTATTATCCTTTCACCTTGAACTTTAATTCCACTCCTGAACCTTTCTTTTACTTCCATCATTGCTTCCTCGATGTACAGATAGAACAGTAGGGATAGGTTTCAGTCTTGTCTTACACCATTTTTAATACGAGCACTTCGTTCTTGGTCGTCCACTCTTATTATTCCCTCTTGGCTCTTGTACATATTGTATATGACCCATCTCTCCCTGTAGCTTACCCCCACTTTTCTCAGAATTTCGAACATCTTGAACAATTTTACATTGTCCAACGCTTTTTCCAGGTCGACAAATCCTATGAACATGTCTTGATTTTTCTTTAGTCTTGCTTCAATTGTTAACCGCAACGTCATAATTGCTTCTCTGCTGCTTTTAGCTTTCCTAAAGCCAAACTGATCGTCATCTAAAACATCCTCAATTTTCTTTTCCATTCTTCTGTATACCACTCTGGTCAGCAACTTGGATTCATGAGCTGTTAAGCTGATTGTGTTGTAATTCTCGCACTTGTCATCTCTTGCCGTCTTCGGAATTGTATGGATGATACTTTTCCGAAAGTCAGATGGTATGTCGTCAGTCATACATTCTACATGCCAATGAGAACTGTCGTTTTGTTGCCACTTCCCCCAATGATTTTAGAAATTCTAATGGAATGATATCTATCCCTACTGCTTTATTTGATCTTAAGTCCTCCAAAGCTCTCGTAAATTCTGATTCTAGTACTGGATCCCCAAACTCTTCTAAATGGACTCCTGTTTCTTCGTCTATCACACCAGACAAATCTTCCCACTCGTAGGGGCTTTCAATGTATTCTTTCGATCTATCCTCTCTCCTCTGTATTTAACAGTGGAATTCTCGTTGCACTCTTTATCACCTTTGCTTTTAGTGTCACCGAAGGTTGTTTTGACTTTCCTGTATGCTGAGTCTGTACTTCCGACAATCATTTCTTTTTCGATGTCTTCACATTTTTGCTGCAGCCATTTTGTCTTAGCTTCCCTGCACTTCCCATTTATTTCATTCCTCAGCAACAGGTATTTCTCTATTGCTGAGTCTCCTGGAACATTTTTGTACTTCCTCCTTTCATAGATCAACTGAAGTATTTCTACCGTTACCCATGGTTTCTTCACAGCTACCTTCTTTGTCCCTATGTTTTCCTTCCCATTTCCTGTGATGGGCCTTTTTAGAGATGTCCATTCCTCTTCAGCTGTACTGCCCACTGAGCTATTCCTTATTGCTGTATCTATAGCATTACGGAACTTCAACCGTATCTCGTCATTCCTTAGTACTTCCGTATCCCACTTCGTTGCGTATTGATTGTTCCTAACTAATGTCTTAAACTTCAGCTTATTCTTCATCAATACTATATTGTGATCTGAGTCTATGTCTCCTCGTGGGTACGCCTTACAATCCATCTGTCTGACCATGATGTAATCTGACTGAAATCTTCCCACATCACCCGGCCTTTTCCAAGTATACCTCCACCTCTAGTGATTCTTGAACAGAGTGTTCCTATTACTAGCTAAAACTTGTTACAGAACTCAGTCTTTCTCCTCTCTCATTCCTTTTCCCAAGCCCATATTCTCCTTAACTTTTTCTTCTACTGCTTCCCCTACAACTGAATTCCAGTCTCCCATGACTATTACATTTTCATACCCCTTCACAAACTGTATTACCGTTTCAGTATCCTCATACACTCTCTCTATCTCTTCATCTTCAGCTTGCGATGTCGGCATGTGTACCTGAACTATCGTTGTCGGTGTTTGTTTGCTGTCAGTTCTGATAAGAACAACCCTATCGCTGAACTGTTCAAAGTAACACACTCTCTGCCCTACATTCCACGCAGCAACTCGTAGAGCGTTCTCCTTTCATTGATTATTCAGTCTTTTTCTCATGGTAACCTCCCCCTTGGCAGTCCCCTCCCGGAGTTCCGTATTCTTCTGCAATGGAGAGATCATCACGACACTTCTTCAATTACAGGCCACACGTACTGTGGATACACTTTACGTGTGTTTAATGAAATGGTTTGCATTGCTTTCTGCATCCTCATGCCGTTGATCATTGTCGATTCTACCGCCTTTAGGGGCAGTTTCCCGCCCCTAGGACAAGAGAGTGCCCTGAATCTCTGTCCGCTCCTCCACCTGATTATTAATCATAATTTTAGCAGCAGCGGGATTCGAACCAGGGACTGAAGATTTTCTGATTATGAATCAAAGACGATGCCCCTTTTTTTTAAAAAAAATTATTTGTTGATATCATTTTGTTCTTTATTGTTCGTTGTATATGTTCGGGGCGGACGTCTCATGACACCCGTTCAGATTGTTCGTTGATCAGTTGACTCAGCTTTTTAACACAGACGGTAGTTAGCCCTGTGACCCAACACGCTTTTTTTCTCATTTTGTTCGTTATTGTTCGTTGCATTTGCTCAGGGCGTACGTCTCATGACCCTCTTTGTGGTGGTACGTCACACAAATATTGACATTTTTAGAGGTTGTAAATCGTAGTTTACGTATTTTATGAATATAATTAGTGTAAAAGATGTAGTTAATGTTCTTGAAAGAACTGGTATGCAGTGATAGCATCTTTATTTAATGTCTATGAAAATAAAAAAGGATCGAAAGAGACGCAATTGTACGGCCGAGGAGGAAGGACGTATTTTGTGGTACACACTCTGTTTTGTTTCGCTATACGGAAGGCAGCCATTGAGCGGCTACACATATTTTATGTAAGTTATTCGTATTTATCGCTAAAATAAACTTGTTATTGTTATTACAAAATGAATTTCTTTGTAATAGTTGTCACCTCAAATGCTCGCAGTGGCTAACTATTTTTAATAAGCATTTTTTTCAGTAATTTGCACTGCGAGAATCCCATTTTCCGATGCAGCCTCTGGTCGGCCATTAAGCGCCAAAGTATTAATTTATTTTTCAAGGTGTTAACAGTAAATGCAAATGCGAGAGACTTCGTTGTAAGAACCTTTCTAAATTGCAACAGATAATTAATTACGTTAAATTTCAGTTTTTAAATTACACAGATTCCACGAGTTCAGTAAGTTTTATCTTGGCCGCTTCGCGGCAACAATCGAAATTCTCTCAAGCCTTGCTTTGCGATCAATAAATAGAAATTAACAAAACTACATTCAATTCAGTTAACGGCAACTATATTTCAGTCATCACGTTCAAAATCTAAAGTTGGAACATGAATAACTGAGGCCCTTCAAGAACCCGTTTCATATTTACTTATGCACGTAAGCAGAAGTGATAAGAAAAGACAATATCCCTGAGAGAAAGAATCATGCTGATAAATTAAAAATAAAAATATATAAAATATATATATGTAATTTTTTTGTATTTGACGTAACGATTGTCACCGACGTCACACCTTTCAAGTAAATCGTTGATTCATTCACTCAGTTTTTTTATTGCAAAGGCAGCTAACCCTCTGACCGAACACGGTGAGCTTTCGTGCCGGCAGCTGAGCGGTTCAAATGGCTCTGAGCACTATGCGACTTAACTTCTGAGGCCATCAGTCGCCTAGAACTTAGAACTACTTAAACCGAACTAACTCAAGGACATCACACACATCCATGCCCGAGGCAGGATTCGGACCTGCGACCGTAGCGGTCGCACGGTTCCAGACTGTAGCGCCTAGAACCGCACGACCACTCCGGCCGGCCCGGGAGTGTGTCCCGGGGGCCCGCGTAGAATTTTGACTTACTTAATTGCGGTTAGAATCAATGTTTTCATTTAGCTTTCACGAATGTCCAATCTGCATTCCTCCGGACGAATGTCGAACGTCTAGACGACAGCCAAACTCTTCCTGTACTTTTCTGAACTTGTCTGGAATTAATGCATCACTATTGCTGGGATACGCCATGGAATTTTGGCCAAAGTTTCTCTATGGGGAAGAACGTACAAGGACTTCGATAAATCCCTTGCAAAAAAAGAAATAAATAAATCACATACAGTGAGATACAGCTACCTTCGAAGTCAATAGTGCAACTCGAGATGCTTATTCCATTTACCGCAGATCAATTGTTGAGGTAACTCATTGTTAAGAAAGGCTCTTACATGCAAGTTCCAGTATGGTAATGCTCCATCATGATGAAAAATGTCATCTTGTGGATGTTGTCGGGGTTACTAAAACTGATTAATAAATATATATAATTCTTCATTTGTGTGGCCATATTGTCCATACTAGCTTTACAATTCCTGAGGTTATTTTCGTTCGTCGTTACAATTACAAGAAAATGCTTGCTTTTCATCACGAGACGCGTTTGGCTTTACTTAAGGTGTTTTCTGCTTGGTTTGTAGGTAAGAAACCAGGCAGAAGTCACAGTAAATAAAACCAATAAATTGTTGACTAACTGTTTTCGATCTTAAAAACAAAACTCATTGGAAAATTTTTTAATTACAAACCACTGATAGTGCTTTACCTCAATAAAGCGAAATACTTTTGGTAATAAAAAACACGCATTTTCTTTTATTTGTAATGACGGAACGAAAATACCGAGAGAAATATATTCAAATACCGAGAGAAATATATTCAAATATCGTCAAGCATTTACAGCAACACAACCGCCAGCCACATTCTATTCCCATCGTTTCCTGCTCCACACGGTCCATGGCAGGAAATATTTTTGTTCTTTAACTTCACAGTCCGCTTTGTGCATTGAAAACGAACAACTTGATAACCTTGCCTCGTCACTGCTCCCATTTGGTATATTTCACAGGATAATGTCCAGATACAACAGTTTACAATGAGAATCAGTTAGATCCATACATCCGTGCCGGCCGGAGTGGCCGTGCGGTTCTAGGCGCTACAGTCTGGAGCCGAGCGACCGCTACGGTCGCAGGTTCGAATCCTGCCTCGGGCATGGATGTGTGTGATGTCCTTGGGTTAGTTAGGTTTAAGTAGTTCTAAGTTCTAGGCGACTGATGGCCTCAGCAGTTAAGTCGCGTAGTGCTCAGAGCAATTTGAACCATTTTGAACCATACATCCGTTATGTTCACAGTCCGCTCTATACGCCGAAAACAGTTCACTCAGCCAACAACTGTTCGAACATCGTAGCTTCCAGATTATTATCGTCTGAAATAATAGCTTATAACAAAACCACTTTGATCTATAGAACCACGAAGTTCACAGTTCGCGTTATACGTCGGTAAGGGTCCACTCAGCAATTACGTTACTCCGCCGCACGCACATCGTAATTTTAAAGGCTACTTCGTTAAATGACAGTCCACCACAGGAAGCACTTTAATATCTTTTAACATCACAGTCCGCGATACGTATCTAAAACGTCCGCGTTATACACCGAAAACACATTCTCAAGCTGCTGCTACAAACACACCGTTCGCTGTTTCATACACGACAATTATCTGCCTGTGCTGTTCTCCCCACAGCTATCGACACATTTCAAAGCTCGTCCCTCGCAAAATGTTGTTTAGATTACAATATTTGAAACATTTAAGAGACATAACAACTTTATGCACACGAGACATATTTTTAACATATAACAGCAGAAAATGGAGAGTAAAAATTTCATAAATGCCAGTTACACAACGTACAGAAAAAAATGGTGTTACATTTCTCTTTGATATGAAAAGAACAAAAATACATCGGACTATAGTAGTATCTTCACATCTCCCTTTCCCATTCCAGTCCTAGTCCAATCTTCCGGAAGAAAATTGTTGACAAGCTTCCGCCTGAGCTCGACTCTCCTTATCTTTATCTTCAAGGTCTCTTCGCGAGATATTCATAGGAGGGAACAATATATTGTTTCACTCTTCTAGGAGTGAACGCTCTCTGAATTTTATCATTAAACTACAATTTGGTGAGCACCTCCATGACACTTCCTCGTTAACTAAATGAATCTGAGATGAAATGCACTGCTCTGCTTTGGATTTTATCTATGCTCTTTATGAATCCTATCAGGTACGGAGCCCACACTGACCAGCAATATTCAGCTATCGTTCGAAAAAAAAGTCGTAAGCTACCTCTTTTGTAGGTGGACTACACTTCCTGAGGAGCCTGCCAATGAATCTCGGTCTAGCACTGACTTACTTCCTATTTGCTTTATGTGCTCACAGCATTTTAAATAGCTCTGTAGGCTTACTCCCGAATATTTAATGGATGTGATTGCTTCCACTCACTGCTCTCTAATGTTATGATCATACAGTAATGGCTCTTTCTCTATGTTAACGCACTATATGATTGTTGCTGTTGTGGTCTTCAGTCCAGATACTAGTTTGATGCAGCTCTCCATGCTACTCTATGCTGTGCAAGCCAGTACCTACAGCAACCTACATCTTTCTGAATCTGCTTAGTGTATTCATCTCTTGGTCTCCCTCTACGATTTTTACCTCCCACACTGCCCTCCAGAACTAAACTGGTGAGCCCTCGATGCCTCAGAACATGTCCTACCAACCGATCCCTTCTTCTAGTCAAGTTGTGCCACAAACTCCTCTTCTCCCCAATTCTATTCAAATACTTCCTCATTAATTACGTGATCTACCCATCTTATCTTCAGCATTCTTCTGTAGCATCACATTTCGTAAGCTTCTATCCTATCCTTGTCCAAACTATTTATCGTCCATGTTTCACTTCCATACATTGCTACACTCCATACAAATACTTTCAGAAACGACTTCCTGACAATTCAATCTACACTTGAAGTTAACCATTTCCTATTCTTCAGAAACGCTTTCCTTGCCATTGCCATTCTACATTTTATATCCTCTCTAC
The DNA here is from genome assembly GCF_023864275.1 of Schistocerca cancellata. Taxonomy (NCBI): domain Eukaryota; kingdom Metazoa; phylum Arthropoda; class Insecta; order Orthoptera; family Acrididae; genus Schistocerca; species Schistocerca cancellata. Next base: position 296,199,953 of record NC_064632.1, read on the forward strand.
TTCGACCATCATCAGGTATTATGCTACCCAAATAGCAAAACTCATCTGATACTTTAAGTGTCTCATTCCCTAACGTAATTCCCTCAGCATCACCCGACTTAATTCGAATATATTCCGTTATCCTCGTTTTGCTTTTGTTGGCGTTCATCTTAATCCTCCTTTCAGGACACGGTCCATTCTTTTCAACTACTCTTCCACATCCTTTGCTGTCTCTGAAAGAATTGCGATGTCAACGGCAAACCTCTGAGATTTTTTTTTCCTCCACGGATTTTAATTCCTACTCCGAATTTTTCTTTTGTTTCCTTTACTGCTTGCTCAATATACTGAGTGAATGACGTAGAGGATAGGCTACAACCTTGTCTCACTCCCTTCCCAACCACTGCTTCCCTTTTATTCCCCTCGACTCTTATAACCGTCGTCTGGTTCCTGTACAAACTGACACCTGCCACCTTCAGAATTTGAGAGTATTCCAGTCAACATTATCTAAAGCTTACTCTAAGCCTACAAATGTTAGAAACGTGGGTTTCCCTTACCTTAATCTGTTTTCTAAGATAAATCGTAGTGTCAGTATTTCCTCGGGTGTTCCAACATTTCTACGGAATCCAAAGTGATCTTCCCCGTGGTCGGCTTCTACTAGTTTTTCCATTCGTCTGTAAAGAATTCGCCTTAGTAGTTTGCAGCCGTGACTTATTAAACTGATAGTTTGGTAATTTTCACACCTGTCGACGCCTGCTTTCTTTGGGATTGGAATTATTATATTCTTCTTGAACTCTGAGGGTATTTCGCCTGTCTCATATATCTTGCTCACCAGAGGGTAGAGTTTTGTCAGGGCTGGCTCTCCTAAGATTTTCAGTAGTTCTAATGGGATATTGTCTACTCCCGGGGCCTTGTTTCGACTTAGGTCATTCAGTGCTCAGCCAAACTCTTCACTCAGTATCGTAACTCCCATTTCATCTTCATCTACGTCCTCTTCCATTTCCATAATACTGTCCTAAAGTACATCGACCTAGTATAGACCCTCTAAATACTCCTTCCAACTCTCTGCTTTCCCGTCTTTGCTTAGAACTGGTTTTCCGTCTGAGCTCTTGATATTCATACAAGTGGTTCTCTCTCAATCAAAGGTCTCTTTAATTTTCCTATAGGCAGTATCTATCTTACCCCTAGTGATACATGCCTCTAAATCCTTACATTTGTCCTCTAGCCATCCCTGCTTAGCCATTTTGCACTTCCTGTAGATCTCATTTTTGAGACGTTTGTATTCCCTTTTGCCTGCTTCATTTACTACATTGTTATATTTTCTACTTTCATCAACTAAATTCAATGTTTCTTCTGTTGGCCAACGATTTCTACTAGCCCTCTCCTTTTTACCTTCTTGCTGCTGCCTTCACTGTTTGATCTCTCAAAGCTATCCACTCTTCTTCTACTGTATTTCTTTCCCCCGTTCCTGTCAATCGTTCGCTAATGCTCTGTCTATAACTCTCTACAACGCGTGGTTCTTTTAGTTTATCCAGGTCACATCTCCTTAAATTCCCACCTTTTTGAAGTTTCGTCAGTTTCAATGTAAAGTTCATAACCGATAGATTGTGATCAGAGTCCACATCAGCCCCTGGAAATGTCTTACAATTTGAAACCGGGTTCCTAAATCTCTGTCTTACCATTATATAATCTATCTGAAACCTTCCACTGTCTCCAGGCCTCTTCCACGTGCACAGCCTTCTTTCATGATTCCTGAATCAAGTGTTTCCTCTGATTAAGTTATGTTCTGAGCAGAACTCTATCAGGTGGCTTCCTCTTTCATTCCATATCCACCTACTACTTTTCCTACTCTTTCTTTTTCTACTGTCTAATTCCAGTCTCCCATGAGTATTAAATTTTCATCTCCCTTCACTATCTGAATAATTTCTTTTATCTCATCATACATTTCATCAATCTGTTCCTCATTTGCGGAGCTAGTTGGCACAGTATGATACATTTTATATTTTCATGGTTAACTGTCAATCTTTGCACCAAGTGTCAATCCTATGCAGTTCGTCCTGCATTTCGGTTCAGTTTTCTAGCTTTGCCAGTTTTCTGTATACAAGGTCATCATCTGCGAAAAACCTCATAGAAGATTCGACATTATCTTCTAGGTCATTTGTATACAGGTTGGGAATTATTGAACTATATGAAATAACTTCTGAACGGCTTGCGTTAAGACGTTGAATCTGCACGGTTTGCCGCCGGGCATAATGGGAATTTATGGTTTGGTTTAGCGACGAAGCCCACGTTCACTTGGATGGATTCGTCAATAAGCAAAATTGGCGCATTTGGGGGACTGAGAATCCGAATTTCGTGATCGAGAAGGCCGTTCATCTCAAGGGGTGACTGTGTAGTGTGCAGTTTCCATTCACGGAATAATCGGTGCGATATTCCTTGATGACACGATGACTACCGAACGGTACGTGAAGGTTTGGGTAGATGATTTCATCCCCATTACCCATTTCGACAATGTGTGGTTCATGTAAGACGGAGCTCGACTCCATCAAAGCAGGAGAGTGTTTGATGTCATGGAGGAACACTTTGAGGACCGTATTCTGGCTCTGGGATACCCAGAGACCACTGGCATGGCCCCCGATTGGCCGCTATATTGTATATTCTCCGGATCTGACCCCATGCGGCTCCTTTTTGTGGGACCATATTAAAGAGAAGAGAAGTTTACTTGTATCAAACGTAGGCCTTAATCTGAGGAAGAAATTTGTGACGATATGCGTTTGGAGCTCAGCATTGTATGGTAGTAAACCACGAGATGATGTGCCGACGGTATCATCGCTACACGTCCGACGCCTTTGAATGCCGCGCTCAGCCTCCCCGCGCCGGTACTGCAGTGTAGCGCGACCAGCGCCACTCAGGTGTCTCCCTCTGCCGACTGCTATGAAGGGCGACCGGAGCCAGCTACTTGGAAAACGGTCAACCAGGGAACGAGACGGAAGAGCGGAGCCCCAGACTGCGTCAACCTGCTACATGACATGCCTATGGTCAGTATCAGTGACACTGTGGGTAGTATCGATCATTAGCCTTTTGAATTATAGTGAGCTGTGGTGACTGGAAGGGTCGTCACCCAGGAATCTGAATACCGGACGTGTTCCATGTGGCTCAGCTGCGGCGTATATTTAACTAAGAGACCTCTGCGGAAGGGGGAGTCCGAAAACTACTCATATGTACTGTATTCAGATGGTTATTTTCGTGTTCCTTCCAGAGACAAATTCTGATAGTTCTGTTGTCCTTTGTAAGTGGTTGCATTGAGCAAAGATATACGAATGAGGAACTGTAGTAATTTTGATAGGAGGAGCACATGTGTTACATTCATGTCTGGTTGTAAAGTTTTTCTTGCCTAAGGAATTACATTAAATTAAATTAAACGTTTCATCGTAAACTTTTTTGACATATTGCTTTAAATCAATTATTTCGCGTTTTTAAAAATTTGGGTTTAAAAAATTATGCTTAGAACTGTTGTATTACGCCTACCTCCTCACCCCCAGCCCTTCCACTGTGGAAATATCGGAACAGAAGAGAATCGAAGGATTTGAGATGTGGTGATACAGACTGTTACACTGTGGAAATATCGGAACAGAAGAGAATCGAAGGATTTGAGATGTGGTGATACAGACGAATGGTGAAAATTAGGTGACTGATGACAAGGTTCTGCGCAGAATCAGAGAGGAAAGGAATATGTGCAGAACACTCATAGGAAGGAGAGACAGGTCGCTAGGACACCCGTTGAGACATGAGGGACTGACCTCCATGGTACTAGAGGGAGCTGTAGAGGGATAAAACTGTAGAGGAAGACAGAGATTGGAATACATCCAGCAGATAATTGAGGACGTAGGTTGCAAGTGCTACTCTGAGATGAAGAGGCTGGCACAGGAGAGATTTTCGTGGCGGGCTGCATCAAACCAGCCAGAAGACTGATGACTCAAAAATAAAATAAAAAATAAAAAGAATAATTAAAGACAAGGTGTACAGCAATAACCTGAAAACCATTGCTGAGCTAAAAACAGCCATTAAGGAGGTCATCGATGTTCAGAAACTTCATCGGGTCATACAAAATTGCGCCACATGATCGCCAGTGATGGCAGGCATATCGAACTTGTCATAACCTAAACATGAATATCAGTAGTGATGTTTATATGTTGAATAAAGTGCGTACACGCCACAGTTTGTAACTAATTTACATTTTTTCCATGTAGTTCAATAATTGTCACCCTGTTTATTGTCGAGAACAATTGTGTGACAATCCCTTGAGGTGGAGCGTAAGATATTTTTCGTCTGAAGATGTCTCTATGTTGAGAATCATACTCCTTGTTCTGTTTGCTAGGAACTATTCACTACAGCTACGCAGATAGTCTGATATTCCATAAACTGGTATCTTATTGATTAGGAGACAGTATGGGATTGCACCGAATGCTTTCTGGAAGTCAATGAATACGGAAATAATTTGGGTGCTGGTATCTACTGCTTTCAGGTCTCGTGGATGAACGGAGCGAGCTGGCTTTCACGTAACCTTTGTATGAGAACCCCATGTTGGTTCCTATAGAGGAGATTTTCGGTCTCGGGAAATATCAGAGTATGCGAGCATAAAGCATATTATAAATTCTACAACATACTGACGTCAGCGATATTGGTCTACAACTTTTTTTTACCATGCGTAAAAATAGGAATCGCCTTTTTCCGTCGTTAGATGCCCTTCGCTGCTCCAGCGACCCACGATAGGCTGCTGTCAGAAGTTGAGTACGTTATTTAAGACGAATCGTAGGGATATACCACCAGATCCAGTGGCCTTTTGTTGTTGAACTATTTCAGTTGATCCCATGGTTACTTTACACGATATCGTTAACTTTGACGTTCGTGGAATTTACAGATGTAACTGTAGTATTTTCTTCCTTAGTGAAATGGTTTTGGGAAAAAATAATTTAGTTTTTCGGCTTTCTCTCTGTCATCCGAGTGTCTGGACAGTTAGCTCTGATTCGTTTATTGATTGGACAAAAAACCAAATTTTTTTAGGATTTTCTTTTATCTTAGTATACATAAATTTAGTTCCAAATTCGTTATCACATGGTCTTCCTTACTCTAAATTTGCTTTTGTTCAGTTTTTGCTTGTCTATGAGGCTTTAGCTAATCTTAAATTGTACATGTCGAAATAGTCTTTCGTAGCGTATGGAAGTTCAGTAGCTTCGTAACGTCTCCATGACATAATTTGGCCAATTGCGTACGAGAGTACCAGAAAGACTATTCATCTACAGCTACATGGATACTCTGCAAGTCACACGTAAATTACTGGTAGAGGGTTTATCGGACCATCTCTGTTATTCCTCTATCGAACAGCGCGCGGAAAAAATGAACACTTCTATCTTTCCGTGTGAACTCTCATTTCCCTTATTTTATTATGATGACGACAAATATCTTCTGGCCATGATTACAGAGGAAGTCGTTGAAACGTTGACTTCTCAAAGAAATCTGACGCGGAAAAAATCTGAGAAAAATTTACACCAGCTGAAAAATTGTTTGTCGCAACGCATAACAGCCATTCTCAAGATATAACATACGAACGACTCCGGACAGCTGAAACCGTACGATGTCCGGTCGCCTGGAAGTTAGCGTAGGTTGAGAGAAATGTGTATACTGGAACAGTGCAAGCTAGCGGCAGACAATGCATAGATCACCAATAGCCGTGGGCGTTTCGCGGAAAGCAGGAGCGAGGAAGGTTCGCGACTCTTTATGACACAGGTTAGTCCACGAGAGCAAGTGTGGCGGAGAGCCCCGTGACTCACTCATGTGTCGGCTACAGACCACGTCACTCTGCGTGGGAGGCGCTGGACGCGATAAACAAGCAGCTCTGCATCAGGAGTAGCTTTCTGGACTGATCGATAGCTGCTCCATCTGAAATGAGACTCCTCTGGCGAGCCGTACGTCTGACATTGTAAGTTCTTCCTTAGTAATTTAACTTATATTACCGTGTATCTTCTATCTGACGTTCCGGCTTTAGTGGGAAACGACTTACAACAGATCACGTCCGGCATCTAAAATGAACAGTGTACCTAACTGTTCGTTACGTGTCTCTACTTAATAGCCATCGAATTGGTAACAACGCATCTACGTCTACATCGATACTCCGCAATCCGAGTTACGGGGCGTGGCGGAGGGTACCACGTACCACTACCAGTAATTTCCTTTCCCGTTCCAATCGCAAATAGAACGAAGGAGAAAGCGACTATCTGTACGCGTCCGTATGAGCCCCAATTTCTCGTATCGCATCTTCGTGATCCTTAAGCGTGACTTGTGTTGGAGGCAACGGATTTGTTCTGTAGTCAGCTTCAAATGCCGATTCTCTAAATCTTCTCAATAGTATTTTGCACAAACAACGTCCCATTTGAGTTCCCGAAGCATCAGCGTAATACTTGCGCATTGTTCGAACCTGGCAATCAGAAATCTAACAGCCCTCCTCTGAATTGATTCGATGTTTCGTTATAATCCGACCTGGTAGAGATCGCAAACAGTCAGTACTCAAGAATATGTAGTAGTAGCGTCTCATACGCAGTCTCTTTTACAGATAAATCACACTTTTCTACAATTCCCCCAATAAACCGAAGTCGACCATTCGCCTTTCTTACCACAATCTTCACATGCTCGTCCCATTTCATATCGCTTTGCAACGTTAAGTCCAGATATTTAAACGACGTGATTGTGTCAAACAAGACGCTACTAATGCTTTATCCGAACATTACGGGTTTGTTTTTCCTACTCATCCGCACTAAATTACATATTACTATGTTTCGAGCTACCTGCCATTCTTCACACCATCTGGAAATTCTGAAATTCTGTCTAAGTAATCTTGTATCCTCCTACAGTCACTCAACTTTGACACCTTACCGTACACCACAGCATCATCAGCAAACAATCGTAGATTGCTTCCCACCCTGTCCTCCAAATCATTAATATACATTGGGAATAACAGCGGTCCTATCATTCTTTCCTGGGGCACTCCTGACGACACGCTTGCCTCTGGTGAACATTCGTCGTGTACGTCATGGTCATATACGAGTACGATATACAAAAATAAGCTCTGTTTATTGATTCCAAAAACCGAAAGTTCCTACCTATATCTTCCACACCCACGCTTTTATAATACACACTGATAATTGTCTCTCCGGTGAAGTCACTATTTAGCTGACCTGAATTCTTTCAGTAATGCAAGTTTCTACTTTTACTACAATCTCCTTTTATCTTTGGCGTTGTGATCTTCAGTCCGAAGGCTAATGTGATGCAGCTCTTCATTCTACTCTATCCTGCGCACGCAACTTCATATCCGAATAACTGGTTTAACCTACATCCATTTGAACCTTATTTCTCAATTCATCTCTTCGTCTCCCTGTACAATTTTTACCCTCCACTCTTCCTTCCTACACTAAACTGGTGAGCACTTGATATTCCAGAATGTCTCATATCAACCGACCCATTATTTTAGTCAGATTGTGCCACAAATTTCTTTTCTCCCAATTCTACTCAGTACCTCCTCGTTAGTTACGCGTTCTACCCATCAAATCTTCAGCGTTATTCTGGCACACGACATTCAAAAGCTTCCTTACTCTTCTTATCTGAACTGTTTATCGTCCACATTTCACTTCCATGCAAGGCTACACTCCAAACGAATACCTTCACAAAATACATCCCAAGACTTAAATCTATATTTGATGTTCACAAATTTATCTTCTTCAGAAATTGTTTTCTTGTCACTGGCAATCTACAGTTTATGTCCTCTCTAATTTGTCCATTATAAGTCATTTTACTGCCCAAATAGCAAAACTCATCTAATCTTTTAGTGCCTCGTTTCCGAATCTAATTACGTCTGCATCAGCTGATTAAATTCTACTACACGCCATTAACCTTGTTTTTCTTTTGTTGCTGTTCATCTTGTATCCTCCTTTCAACACCCTGTCCTCTTCCTAATTCTTTACCCTCTCTGAGAGAATTACAATGTCAACCGTCTCCTATAGATCGTTAAGTCAAATAAAGCTTAATCAGTCACTTCAGTTCTTCTTACTCTAGAAAGGCCAACACATTTGCTTCTGCTTAGTTATATGTAATTACAAGCTGGGATAGCCTGTTTGACTCAGGGTGTACTGTTCACTTATCCTCGTCCGCGCTTCTCGTAGGGTGATATGTTTATGGCGGCCTGAGTTAACAGACTTTTATAATAAGATTGTGCAGCAATTCCCGATTCTTCAATCAGTTTACTTCGTTCTCAGGATCTCAAGGTAATCATTCTCGTCCGTTGGGAAATTAAAACGTGCTTCGCGCTCTCCGTCTGTTTCGTTTTTTCGCTGTTCTTTTTGTTTTCGCCATTTTGCTGCAAAACTGCCAAAATCTCCTTCTTTTTTACTTTTGGGCATTGTGTAAAATACAAATCAAATCAAGTACACTAAGTACGCTTTCACACTTTTCACACTTTATTTTCGATTTATGTTCAGTAACTATATCACTTTGTCCAGTCACACCTCAATATTTGCTTTTATTCACTCACTGCACTACATTTTCGATTCCTCCCTTCGTCACGGATAAGAAACTGACGTTCGAACCCACGACGGGTCTTGTTTTGTATACCCCTATCAATGGTTAGTCCCGCCAGTGGCGAATTCCGGAACATACGAAAAAAGGCTTCGAATGGCCTATAATGTTCCAGGAGAGTCCACAACATTCGAGGATGTCCAGGAATGTTCCAGAATGAGCTGGGATGTTACGGTATGTTCCCGAATATTCTGGAATCTTCTCTGGAATCTTCCCGAATGTTCCAGACTATTCCCAAACATTCCATAACATCCTGGATCATTGTGGAACATTCCGGAATATTCCTAAACATTCTGGAATGTTGTGTAATGCTCTCAAATATTCTGGAATGTTCTTGAATACTCTCAAATGTTCTGGAATGTTCTTGAAATTTCTAGAAGGCGAAACTCACCACCAGTCATAAGCACGCCGTTCGGGTAAAAACGGGAACCTTCTTCACCGACGGGGGATAGACGGCTACCACGCCATATAACTCCCTTGATCGTACCGGGACTCGATTCTGAGATTTTACGAACGCACATTGCACACTTAGTTTTATAATATATATTGACTAATGAATAACTAATCGACTTATTAATTCAATTCATCCACCCAACACTGTCTTTAGCCATATTTATGGGCCAACTTCCAGCTCTCTCTACCGAAAAAGGTGTGTAGCGTGCCAAAAGTTCCTGAATGTCAGATTCCCCGGCTAGTGCACGATAACCAAACAGTACTGGTGTAGCATACACAGTACTCTTCATGTAGTGTTTTGCACAAGTAGTGATCTCACTCTTTACCATGTACGTCACTTGAATGGCTGCCCATTTCCCTCAACAAAATAAGCACACCAGACAAAAAATTAGTCACCCTGAGAAGACATCTGTATAACCCTACCTCTAGCTTTGATAGTGATCTTAATTCGGGGACAAAGCGAGTCCACCAGATTCTTCACGTATCACACACACTGCTGAATCTCTTCATTGATGAGATACCAAGTTGTTAACTGTTTCGTTTCACCTGCTGTTCCAAACAATCCCAATCTACCGGTAGAGCACTTGCCCGCGAAAGGCAAAGGTCCCGAGTTCGAGTCTTGGTCCGGCACACAGTTTTAATCTGCCAGAAAGTTTCATATCAGCGCACACTCCGCTTTAGAGTGAAAATTTCATTCTAGAAACATCCCCCCGGCTGTGGCTAAGCCATGTCTCCGCAATATCCCTTTTTTCCAGGAATGCTAGTTCTGCAAAGTTCGCAGGAGAGCTTCTGTGAAGTTTGGAAGATAGGAGACGAGGTACTGGCAGAATTAAAGCTATGAGGACGGGCGTGAGTCGTGCTTGGGTAGCTCAGTCGGTAGAGCACTTGCCCGCGAAAGGCAAAGGTCCCGAGTTCGAGTCTCGGTCTCGCACACAATTTTAATCTGCCAGTAAGTATCAAGGTGCGCTATGTTGCCCAACCATTCTTCAAACTAGGAATGACGCATGTCTGCAGCCCTGTGAACACAACTGTTCAAAGTTAGAAAGAGGCGAGAAGCCACAGCATACTCACCATGAAAATGTAGAAGAAATAGTAGCAATGGGTCAAAGAGAATATTGAAATTAATATCCACGTTTTTCTTCGCGGTGACGTGCATAAGTAGGACAAGTGATGGTAGGCAAAAAACCTCCAAAAGCACGCAATCCACCTGCGGCCTGATGTACAGTTCCAAAAGTGCAGCTTAAACTCCTCTTTGGATGGTCAGCGTCCTCGATGCCTTGTTTCGTTTAAAAAGGGCAAAACCACGTCTCACCGGAGCGCATTACGCACTTCGAGTCAGCTGATGTCCAGTTCTCTGCAGACGTACATCTTCATACAGTGCTCTGAGCAATGGCCTCTTGGGCGTTACCCCACTCAGAATGTCCACTGCATGCAGTTCTACATTTACATCTGCGTTGATAGTCTGTTAATCACAATTAAGTGCCTGGCAGAAGGTTCATCTAACTACCTTCGCAATAATTCTCTACTACTCCACTCTCGAACAGCGCGCGGAAAAAACAAACACCTACATCTACCCATGCGAACTCTGATTTTCCATATTTTATAACGATGATCGTTCCTCCACACATAGGTCGGCGTCAAAATGTTTTCGCATTCGGGGGAAACAGTTGGCGATTGAAGTTTCGTAAGAAGATTTCGCCGCAACGAAAAACGCTTTTGTTGTAAGATACCCACCCTAAATCCTGTATAATGTCAGCGACACACTCTGCTCGATAATACAAAATGTGCTGCAGTTCTTTGAACTTTCTCGATATACTGCGTTAATCCTATTTGGTAAAGATCCCACACTGCGCAGCAGTACTGCAAAAGAGGACGGGCAAGAGTAGTCTAGGCAATCACTTTAGTATATCTGTTGTATCTTCTAAGTGTTCTATCAATAAAACGCAGTCTTTGGTTCACCTTCCCGACAACATTTTCTGTGTGTTGTTCCCAACTGAAGTTGTTCGTAATTTAATTGAATTTTCGACTTTTACTTTTCACTGACTTATCGTGTATCATAAGTTTAACGGATTCCTTTTAGTACTCATGTGGATGACCTGACACTTTTCATCATTTAGGGTTAGTTGCCATGCAGATATCTTCTCTAAATCGTGTTGCAATTGGTTTTTATCTTCTGATTACTAGACGATAAACGACAGCATGATCTGCAGACAGCCTGAGATGGTTGCTCAAATTGTCTCCTAAATCGTTTACATAGATAAGGAACAGCAATTGCCTATAACACTACCTTGGGGAACGCCAGAAATCGCTTCTGTTTTACTCGATGACTCTGCTTGAGTTACTACGAACTGTGACCTCTCTCACACGAAATCACGAATCCAGTAGCATAATTGGAACGATATTCCATAATCACACAATTTGATTACAAGCCGCTTGTGAAGTATAGTGACAAAAGCCTTCTGAAAATTTAGAAATACGGAGTCAGTCTGAAAACCTTTGTCAGCACTCAACAATTCGTGTGAGTAAAAATCTAGTTGCCTACCACAAGAGCGATATTTTCTAAATCCGTGTTGACTGCGTGTCAGTAGGCCGTTCACTTCGAAGTAATTCATAATGTTCGAACACTACATATGCTCCAAAACGGTGCTGCACATCGACGTTAACGATATGGGACTGTAATTCTGTGGATTATTCCTACTGCCTTTAATGAGTACTGGCGTGACCTGTGCAACTTCCCAGTCTTTGGGTACGGATCTTTCGTTTAGCAAGCGGTTGTACATAATTGTTAAGTATGGAGCTGTTGCATCAGTATACCCTGAAAGGAACCCAACTGGTAAACAGACTTGGCCGGAAGACTTGTTTTTATTACGTGATTTAAGTTGCTTCACTACCCCGACGATACGAGGGGCGTTTGAAAAGTCCGTGCAAAAATAAAAACTACTTATATGTTTGGGGTAAACCTTTTTTATTTTTCGGCATAGTCTCCCTTTAGACTTACACACTTCGTTCAACGCTGTTCTAATTTGCTGATCCCTTCCGAATAATAGGTATTGTCCAATACTGCAAAATAGCTATTAGTTGTTGCAATCAACTCCTCGTTTGAATAAAATCTTTGTCAGGCCAGCCATTTCTTCAAATTGGGGAACAAATAGTAGTCAGAGGGAGCCAAGTCTGCAGAACAGGGGGGATCTGAAACGAGTTGGAATCCTATTTCCATTAATTTTGCGACCGCAACTGCTGAGGTGTGTGCTGGTGCACTGTCGTGATGGAAAAGGACTTTTTTGCGGTCCAATCGCCTTGCATTTTTCTTGCAGCTCGGTTTTCAAACGGTCCAGTAATGATTAATAATATTCACCTGTAGTAGTTTTACCCTTCTCCAGATAGTCGATGAGGATTATCCCTTGCGAATCCCAAAAGACAGTCACCATAACTTTTCCGGCCGAAGGAATGGTCTTCGCGTTTTTTGGTGCAGATTCTCCCTTGGTAACCCATTGTTTAGATTGTTGTTTGATCTCAGGAGTATAGTAATGTATTCATGTATCATCTACGGTGACGAAACGAAGTTTAAAGTCCTGCTGATTCTTCCTGAACAGCTGCAAACCATCCTTGAACACTTCACACGATTCCGATTTTGGTCAAGCGTGTGCAATCACGGAACCCATCTTGCGGATAGCTTTCTCATGTCCAAATGTTTATGCACACTCTGAAAATTTTGAATCCACTTATAAACTGTTCTAATCGAAGGTGCAGAATCACCGTAACGTTTATGAAGCTTCTGTTTAGTCTCCTGACGCGTTTTGCCTTTCATAAAGTAATGTTTAGTCACCACACGAAATTCTTTTGCGTCCATTTTTTTACTTAACTTCCTTGATTCACACGAATGCCGAACACAAAGAAATAGACCAATATGGCTGAAACTTGGTGTGCGTTCTTTTCAAAGGTGCTACTTAGTAAACATGACGTCGAAACGCGACTGTCCGGAGTGGCCGAGCGGTTCTAGGCGCTACAGTCTGGAACCGCTCGACAGCTACGGTCGCAGGTTCTAACCCTGCCTCGGGCATGGATGTGTGTGTTGTCCTTAGGCTAGTTAGGTTTAAGTAGTTCTAAGTTCTAGGGGACTGATGACCTCAGAAGTTAAGGCCCATGGTGCTCAGAGCCATTTGAACCATTCGCTACGCGCCGGTGGTGCCATCTCTCGGACTCTGCACGGGCTTTTCAAACGCCCCTCGTATCTACTTCGAAGTTACTCATGTTGGCTGCTGTTCTTGATTCGAATTCTAGAATATTTACTTCATCTTCCTTGGCGAAGGAATTTCGGAAGGCTGTGCTTAGTAACTCTGCCTTAGCAGCACTGTCATTGATAGTATTTCTATTGCTGTCGCACAGAGAAGGCATTGATTGTTCCCTTAGCAGTGTTCGATAGCAGAAGTGTCAATACAGACCTGTATTCACTGAGAGCACCATTTTCTGTCGTATCTGAAAGAGATTGTCATGTAACAAGATGTTACATGCTCCTTTTTTTCCTTTCTGTCGCTTCTCCATGTCTAAACTTGTTACAGCGCTGAATCCATGCAACCGACTGCCACACACACACACACACACACACACACACACACACACACACACACTGGTAGCGTTCCCAGTGAAATAATAAGAAAAGACTTTAAAAAACAGTATTTATAAAGAAGGGACATTTAAAAATTGAATAATTTACATTTTTGTCATGTGTCCGTATTATAATAATTTTTCTGTTTAAATTTCGAGGGCAAAGAAATATAACAAAATGATCTAAAGAGACGATAATATACGCTCTTTTGTTAACTTTTTAGTCGTTTTCACTTCATCTCTGGTCTTTGTTGCGTGTAGGCGGACATCTTGTGAGTGCTGGCAAATGTAAGCATATTTGTATTTATTAAGCAGATAATATATTGATTTAATATTATTGTTCACTATTAATTTGTAAGAGGTGATCCCAATTTCATGTCCGCCTTCCTTGCATAACCTGCATTCGGATAATTTACAGTGCAACAATCGTAGCGGCCGATGCAGCCAACGACGCCATTACGTGGCGATATTAACTTATACTCGCCCGATATTAACATAATATACATTTTTCCTCACAGCCGCCCGACGTTTCACAAAATACGTAGCTTTAAGATTCTTGTTTTCAGTACAACAGCCGAGAGCCAGAGCCAGGACTCCGACTACAGTGCAATAGTTAACGGAGGTAAGAAAAAATACTCTCGCACGTGTGTGGGCCCCAGTTGTAATTAATAACTAAAGATTTTTTGCTTTAAAGTGAATGACTAGGCCGGTCTGAGTGGCCGAGCGGTTCTAGGTGCTACAGTCTGGAACAGCGCGACCGCTACGGTCGCAGGTTGAAATCCTGCCTCGGGCATGGATGTGTGTCATGTCCTTAGGTTAGTTAGGTTTAAGTAGCTGTAAGTTCTAGGGGACTGATGACCTCAGAAGTTAAGTGCTCAGAGCCATTTGAACCATTTGAACTGACTAGCCGAGGAAATTAATATAAAAAGTTTATTCCAGTGTTCAACTTATGTGCTCATGTTTTAAGATTCAGCGAGTCTAATGTTCATTAACGTAACAAATAATTTCCACTGAAGATTAATATTGTTAAAAAAGAGAACTTCACAAAAGCATGTAATTGTAAATCAAAATTGAATGAAATATCATTTTCATTAAGGCCCACAACGTAAGTCGGCAACAATCAGCATTACCAATCAATTTCTGTAGTAAGTGATAAATTAAATTACGTCGGCCGACGGACGCGAGAACAAACACACACACACACACACACACACACACACCTGTCAACTGCTGTCACTTACGTCGTCGGTGGATGGCCACTGGATTACTTAGTACCAGTTGTACACTACCTATAGCGCTGGAAAATTGTCAGTGTTCTTTCTAAGGAAGTGATTAATACTTTGTCCTTGGAACTTATATCACGTTTTACTTCATTTATTCGTATGACTCGTTGTTAAGCGACTTACATTCAATAAATGTAATTTTGGACCTGAATGATGACCGTAATTCCCAGAGTACATTCTTTATTGCATGTACGAATGAACTTCACATTGTCAGTGCGCCGGTCCAGGCACCGGCTGACGGGACTGCAGCCCAGAAACCGAAAGCAGGCCGCCGCCCATCGGCCAATGCCCTGCCAAGTCGGCAGCGTCAGCTGAACCACCGCTTCCGTAGTCGGCGCTTCCGCGCAACGACAAGAGGGACGCCACGCTGGCTCCAACTGAAATGTTGCAGAATCCTTGAATAAATTGTCAGTTCGAATGTAATAAATTTTCTTGGGACCGAGAAGCGTATGTAGAATAATCAGCAGAGTTTTAAAAAGCATCGGTCGTGCCAAACTCTGTTTGTCCTCTTCTCTCGTGATATATTGAAAACGATGGAAGAGGAGCAACAGACACATTCCATATGTCTAGATTTCCGAAAAGTGTTTGACACAGTGTCCCAATGCAGACGGTTAGAGAAGGACGAGCGTATGGAATAGGTTTGCAGATATGTCAGTGGCTCAAAGATTTCTTAAGTTATAGAACCCAGTACGCTGTCCTCGACTGCGAGTGTTCATCACAGACAAGGGCGTCTCCAGGGGCGGCCCCAGCGAAGTGTGGTAGAACTGCTGTTATTCTCTGTATACATAAATAATATAGCGGACAGGGTGGACAGCAATCTGCGGTTGTCTGTTGATGACGGCGTGTTGTACGTTAAGGTGTCGAATTTGAGTGACTGTAGAACGATGCAAGATCACTGAGCTATTGTCATGAACGGTAGCTAGCTCTAAATACAGAACAAAGTTAGTTAGTGCGGATGAGTAGGAGAAACAAAAGGATAGAAGAGTTCCATGGACCACGGCCATACAACCCGGAAGAAGCTGAAACATCCAGTCGTGAAAGCCATCATTGTATGATCAAACACTTAATGTTCGGATACAGCATTAGTAGTGTCCTACCTGAAACAGTCACCTCGTTCAAATATCTGGGGGGTAACTTTGGAAAGCGATATGGGTT
The DNA here is from genome assembly GCF_023864275.1 of Schistocerca cancellata. Taxonomy (NCBI): domain Eukaryota; kingdom Metazoa; phylum Arthropoda; class Insecta; order Orthoptera; family Acrididae; genus Schistocerca; species Schistocerca cancellata. The sequence continues at coordinate 296,216,050 of NC_064632.1, forward strand.
GGAACGAGCATGTGAGGGTTGTATTAGGGAAGGCGAATGGTCGTCTTAGGTTTATTGGGAGAATTCTAGGAAAGAGTGGTTTATCTGAGAAGGAGACCTCACATAGGGCGATAGTGCGACGTATTCTTGAGTACTGCTTGAAAGTTTGGGACCCGTATCACGTCGAGTTGAAGAATGACATCGAAGCAATTCAGGAGGGGCTGCTAGATTTGCTACTGGTAGATTCGAAAAACACGTAAGTGTTACGGAAATGGGATGGGAATCCCTGCAGGGATGACGAGGAACACTATTGCTAAAATTTAGAGAACCGGCATTTGAAGCTGACTGCAGAACGATTTTGTTGCCTCCAACCCTGAATAAAGAAAAGTGCGAAGTTATTCACATGAGTACTGAAAGAAATCAGCTAAATTTCGATCACGCGATAAGACACACAAATCTGAGGGCTGTAAATTCAACTAAATACGAGGGCAGTTCAATAAGTAATGCAACACATTTTTTTTCTCAGCCAGTTTTGGTTGAAAAAACCGGAAATTTATTGTGGAATATTTTCAAACATTCCCGCTTCGTCTCGTATAGTTTCATTGACTTCCGACAGGTGGCAGCGCTGTACGGAGCTGTTAAAATGGCGTCTGTAACGGATGTGCGTTGCAAACAACGGGCAGTGATCGAGTTTCTTTTGGAGGAAAACCAGGGCATCTCAGATATTCATAGGCGCTTGCAGAATGTCTACGGTGATCTGGCAGTGGACAAAAGCACGGTGAGCCGTTGGGCAAAGCGTGTGTCATCATCGCTGCAAGGTCAAGCAAGACTGTCTGATCTCCCGCGTGCGGACCGGCCGTGCACAGTTGTGACTCCTACAATGGCGGAGCGTGCGAACACACTCGTTCGAGATGATCGACGGATCACCATCAAACAACTCAGTGCTCAACTTGACATCTCTGTTGGTAGTGCTGTCACAATTGTTCACCAGTTGGGATATTCAAAGGTTTGTTCCCGCTGGGTCCCTCGTTGTCTAACCGAACACCATAAAGAGCAAAGGAGAACCATCTGTGCGGAATTGCTTGCTCGTCATGTGGCTGAGGGTGACAATTTCTTGTCAAAGATTGTTACAGGCGACCACTTCGAACCTGAAACAAAACGGCAGTCAATGGAGTTGGCTCCGACATCGACCAGTGGAATGGTACCGTGCAGGCATACAGGCCCTCATTTCAAGGTGGCGTAAGGCCGTAGCATTGAATGGAGATTACGTTGAAAAATAGTGTTGTGTAGCTAAAAGATTGGGGAATAACCTGGTGTATTTCAATGCTGAATAAAACAACCCCTGTTTCAGAAAAAAAATGTGTTGCATTACTTATTGAACTGCCCTCGTACTTAGGGATTACAATTACAAATAACCTAAATTCGAACGATCACATAGATAATATTCTGGGTAGAGCAAACCAAAGACTGCGATTCATTGGCAGAACACTTGGAAGGTGCAACAGGTCTATCAAAGAGACTGCTTACACTACGCTTGTCCGCCCTATTCTGGAGTGTAGCTGTGCGGTGTGGGATCCGCATCAGGTGGGACTGACGGATGACATCGATAAAGTACAAAGAAGGGCAACTCATTTTGTATTATCGTGAAACAGGGGAGATAGTGTCACAGAGTGGAGTGGCAATCATTAAAACAAAGGCGTTTTTCGTTGCGACTGGATCTTCTCGTGAAATTTCGATCACCAGTTTTCTCCTCCGATCGCGAAAACATTCTCTTGGCACCCACCTACATAGAGAGAAATGATCATCACGATAAAATAAGAGAAATCAGGGCACGCACAGAAAAATTTAAGTGCTCGTTTTTCCCGCGTCCCGTTCGAGAGTGGAACGGTAGAGAGACAGCATGAAGGTGGTTCATTGATTCCTCTGCCAGGCACTTTATTGTGAATAGCAGAGTAATCACGTAGATGTAGATGCCACGTAGATGTAGAACATAACATTGCGCGTAAGGACCGCGAAGATAAGATACGATGAATTAGGGGACATACGGAGGCATACAGACAGTCGTTTTTCCTTCGTTCTGTTTGCGAGTGGAACAGGAAAAGAAATGACGAGTAGTGGTGCGGGATACCGTCCGCCATGCATGGTACGGTGGATTTTGGAGTATCGACGTAGATGTAGATCTACCGACATGCTGATTAGGCCACACAAGGCCACCGGCCCCGCTATAGACGTTTCGACGCGGCCGTGGTACAGGGTGAGGGGGTTCGGGGCTTTCACAAGCAACAGTCAGCACGTGGAAACGGGATTTAAACCAGTGGTCACTGCTGGGCCTTGAAATGGCGCACAGCCTGTGTCGGTGGTCGCCACACCTGTGACACTGCCTCCGCCGGGCCGTGAACCAGCGATCTCTTCCTGACTGTCCAACCAGGGCACACGGGACGTCGCCTCGCTACCGCGCCGCCCCCAGAGATGTGAATTATGCGAAATACATGTAACTGAAATGATAGTACAAAATGCAAAATACCTATCTTTGTTTTGCGTTTGAAATAGTTTTAAAAAACTTTTTCTATGTTATTTCAAATATTTAAAATAGATCTATTTTGTATTTGTAAAATGCAAAATTCTTCTCTTGAACGTTTTTTTATATCATACATCATAGTTTTCATTCATATAATGAGCCATTTCTTTAAACAAAAGTGGTTCCGCGACAGACACAGATGGCGTAATATGCGCCAAACATATACCTGTCAAGTGAATATTACCATTACCCAAATTATTAAAAAGGCAGAAAGACATGAGTACAGGTTATATGTTTCTCATTATTGTTTGTTTAATTTAAAATGTACCATAATCCACTGATAATGTCAAAGGAATTAAAAGAAGGAGAGAGTGAGGCCACACACTTAGCATTTAATAGATTTAAGAGATATGTATGAAATCAGATCTCAACGCAATTCGTATAAAAAAGTTTATCTGCAGGTATGTCCAAATGTGAAGCACTTTCGAATCTGTGTTTGAGATCACCTAATGCTCCAGAAACCTATTCTGAATTAGCTGGAAAACCCCCTACTTATACACGTCCAACATGATGGAATTCATATTATATTGCTTTTCAAGATGTACTCACAGTTGACGATACCCTAAATTAAACTTTAATGAAGCTTATACTAGCAGCTTTTGATTGAATCCAATTTCTTAATTAACACACCAGCTGTTAAAAACTTCTTGCTGACGATATCAGAAGTTTAGAAGCGGCTAAAGATACTTATTATGGATGTCTTCTGCCAGAACTAATGAAAATGCAAAGAATGCTAAGCAGCTTTCGTACGGATAAACGTACGTTCTGTGGGTGCTGACAAACTTTATTAAAGGAACTCTTAATCGGAGTTTTGAGAGATTATATAAATTAGAGGAACCAAAAGCAAAGGATGGCATCCGTATCTTATCCTTTTCTGAAATTGAAATCGGTACCGAAAGGTAGCAGAGAATAATTTAGGAACTGTTTGTTTCAGAAGAGCAGAAGATCATAAGATCAAACAAGAAGAAGGATATGCGAAGAACTTGCAACATTCGAGGAAAAAAAAAAGACTTTGAATTTTATTACGAGGGTCAGTCAAAAAGTAATGCCTCCTATTTTTTTTCTACGTTTAATTGTCAGGAAATTTAAATGCAATTACATAGGTTGAAAACCACAACATTGAGGATCATTTTGTCATTTTTCAATGTAATCTCCGCCCATCTCTACAGTTTTGGTCCATCTTTGAACAAGGGCATGTATCCCAGCACGGTAAAAATCACAGCTCTGCTTCCTAAGCCATTGACGCACGGATGTTTTGACGGCCTCCTCATCTTCAAAATGAATCCCACGATGAGCTTCTTTTAGTGGCCCGAACAGATGGAAGTCTGATGGTGCCAGGTCAGGGCTGTATGGGGGATGAGGCAAAACTTCCCATCCAATTTTGACAATCTCGTCAGAGGTGTGACGACTGGTGTGTGGTCTTGCATTGTCATGCAAAAGAAGAACATCTGCCATTGATTTTGTTGGGCGAACTCGCTGAAGACGTGCTTTAAGTTTGTTGAGGGTTGTGACGTATTGAACAGAATTTATTGTGCATCCCTGCTCCAAAAAATCAACCAGAATCACACCCTCTGTATCCCAGAAAACTGTTGCCATAACTTTCCCTGCCGATCGCACAGTTTTGAATTTTTTCTTCCTCGGCGAGCTTGTGTGACGCCACTCCATTGACTGCCTCTTTGATTCGGGTTCAAAAAAATGCACCCATGTTTCGTCCCCGGTCACAATTTTTTTCAGAAACTCATCTCCCTCCAAACGGAAGCGCTGCAAGTGTTGGGAGGCTATTGTTTTCCTTGCCTCTTTATTCTGATCGGTTAACATTCTTGGAACCCACCGTGCACAAACTTTTGAGTACCCCAATTGTTTAATAATCGTGATCACACTGCCTTTACTAAGAGAAATAATGCGACACACTTCATCTGCAGTCACACGACGGTCACCACGAATGATGTCATCAACTTGCTGAATGTTGTGTGGAGTCACTGCACCCACCGGCCTGCCGCTCCGCTTTTCGTCAGTCAACGGTGTTTGCCCTTCAGCTTCCTTACAACGACGAACCCATCGTCTAACAGTGCTGACATCCACTGTCACAACACCATACACCTTCTTCAGTGTTTCATGAATGCGTATGGGCGTTTCACCTTCTGCATTCAAGAATTCAATCACACAACGCTGTCTCAAACGAACATCGATGTCGGCCATCTTACAAACTTCTGCTGTGCTGCCACCTGTTGACACAGAAAGTTACTACTGCAGTGGATTGCAGAAGAAGGTTTGAGGAATGGCGCCAAATTCAAATTTTTCACTTAACTTAATTTCTTTAAGTAGAAAAAAAATGGGAGGCATTACTTTTTGACCGACCCTCGTATTTTTTTGAGGATTCTGTAGCCAGTGATACACTGTAACACTGCAATAGATCGTCCGCCGCTCGTGGTCTCGCGGTAGCGTTCTCGCTTCCCGAGCACAGGGTCCCGGGTTCGATTCCCGGCGGGGTCAGGGATTTTCACCTGCCTCGAGATGACTGGGTGTTTGTGTTGTCCTCATCATTTCATCATCATCCAGGAAAGTGGCGAAATTGGACTGAGCAAAGATTGGGAAATTGTACGGGCGCTGATAACCACGCAGTTGAGCGCCCCACAAACCAAACATCATCATCATCATCAACACTGCAATAGATCCGGAAACACTACAATATTTAAAAATAACGATAATTGTCTAGATTCATTGAAGAGATATCCAACTGTAAAAGTTTTTTTCCTTAAATGTAGTACCTGTTTACCAATTTCTGCTCCTGTTGCACTATTGTAGTCATTTGGTGGAATAAGAACAAAGCCACAAGAACGGAATATGAAAAATGAAATATTAGAATAGTTTTAGGTTTTAAGATAAGTGAAATAAATGGCATGTAAATTGCTCATTAACTATATGTATTTTATTTGAATAAAGGTATTTTAAAAATACGTATTCGGCATTTTGTGTACAAGACCTTTTGTTTAAAACAATTTGTATATACATTTGAAATAGGAAAAATGGCCAAGTATTTATATTTTGAATTTTAACAAGATATTTTGCACACTTCTGGCCACCACACTTGCGTCCGCCAGCCGCCATCAGCCACGGTACTGTGGTAGCCCGCCGCCGCCATCTTCCGTGGGGACCGCCCGCATCGGCGCATCAGCACCGGCGTGCTGGAGTCCGAGGATCACCCACTGTCGTCTGCCTGTTTCAGATGTGCTGAACCACGATTCGAGTCCGTCAATAAAGTGTTCTACCAACTGACTGGCTGCCTTCCTCGCCCGCTCCATCATCAAAACCCAGCAGAGAGCCACACCCCCACACCTACACTGCAGAACACCCGCCCCCGCTAGGACGGTTGCGCAACAAGACGCAACAGTGTGGCAGCGCATTCTGAGAAGAGACGACATTCCATGTGTCCTGCGTTCCTTGCACACACAGTTCTGCTGCGGTACGGGTGACAGGTGCGAATGAAATGGCGCGGCAACGGTTACCGCATGCCGCGCGGGATCAACCGAGCGGTCTGGGCGCTGCAGTCATGGACTGTGCGGCTGGTCTCGGCGGAGGTTCGAGTCCTCCCTCGGGCATGGGTGTGTGTGTTTGTCCTTAGGATAGTTTAGGTTAAGTAGTGTGTAAGCTTAGGGACTCATGACCTTAGCAGTTAAGTCCCGTAAGATTTCACACACATTTGAACATTTTTTTGGTATCGCACGCCAAAGCCGAAGAACGTGGGACAGGAGTCATCGGGAATTATCAAGATCAGGAAAATGACACGGAAGGACTAGGCCATTTAAATAGCGTCATTTGTCCTTCTGACAAAAACATTTATTTTTCAAAGTAACAACAGGTCCCCTTTAGGAAAAGCAGGTAGCAAATTTGCAAGTTAATTTGCCATGCTAAATTTACATATTTGAGAAGTATTCAAATGGTGAAGAACAAACTTACCCTTTTAAAGGCCTTAAGCCAGTTGTAAGAAGATAAAACTTTGACAATATTGACCTTAAATCTAAATTTTAAAAAATTTAAATGCCCAACAAACAATTAAAACTGAGCTCTAGGTAAACTTCTACAAGTGAGCTCAAAACCAAGAGAGCAGGTAGACATCCAAAAGATAAATATTAAATACTCGACAAGACATACAGGGGATAGGCAAAATAATGCGAACAGCATCTTCAGGAAGACTAGGCATCAGTGCAGGTTGTTTACAAGTAGTGCACACTCCGTATTTGCATTCAGAGGCCGATGTATATGTGCAATGCAAGACTTAACAGAGTTCCAAAGAGATTGTGGGGGCGTGATTATCTGGAGCGTTAGTAACCAAGACAGCCAAGTTATAGAATGTTTCAACAGCAACTGTTTCAACAGTCATCACAGCCTACACAAATCAGGGAAAGACATTAACGTGTAAATGGAATAGTCGGAGCAAATCAAAGCTATGACAGAGATCGTTGTACGCGAAACGAATTGTGTCAAAACAACACAAAACTACGGTGGCTTAAGTGTCTGCAAATCTTAATAGATATCTTCGAGACCCCGTATCTATCGACACTGTCCGCGAGAACTCCATAAAGCGAATATTCAATGAAGAGCTGCTATACCGAAACCATTAGTGTCGGCAACCAACGCAAAAAAGCGTAAAACATGGTGTCAGGAGCATAAATCCTGGACAGCTGATGAGTAGAAACACGTTATATGGTCCATCGAGTCAACATTTCCGTTATTTCCGACATCGGGCAAGTTTTACGTCTGGAGAACGACAAAAGAAGGCTATAATCCTAATTGCTTGTATCCAATGATTAAGCGTGGTGGTGTAAGTGTGATGGTGTGGGCAGCCATATCATGGTATTCTGCTGGTCTCATCATTACTCTCAAATACCGTATTACAGCCAACCATTATGTGAACATTTTAGGTCTTCAGATGCAAACCATGATTCAACTGTTGTGCTCCAAAAATGATGCCATATTTTAGGACGATAATGCACCCGTGGTCTAGGGGTAGCGTCGTTTATTCATAATCAAAACCTCTTCGGGCCCGTGTATGATTCTCTGCTTAAATTTTGATTAATAATCAGCGTCGGCGGCTGAGGACTTCCGGCATAAGCAGTCACCCTCATTCTGCCAACGGCCTTGTCAAAGAGGGCGGAGGAACGGACAGAGGTTCAGGGCATTCTCTTGTCCTAGGGGTGGGAAACTTCCCCTAAAGGTGGAAGAATCAGCAATGATCAACAGCATCAGGATACAGAAGGCAATGAAAACTACTGCATTAAAGACACGTTACGTGCATCCATAGGACATGTGGCCTGTAATTGAAGAAATGTCATGATGATCTCTCCACTGGCAAAATATTCCGGAGTAGTCCCCATTCTGATCCCCGGGAGGGGACTGCCAAGGGGGAGGTTACCATGAGAAAAAGATTCAATAATCAACGGAAGGATAACGTTCCACGAGTCGGGGTGTGGAATGTCAGAAGCTTGAACGTGATAGGGAAACTAGAAAATCTGAAAAGGGAAATGCAAAGGCTGAATCTGGATACACTAGGGGTCAGTCAAGTGGAAAGAAGAAAAGGATTTCTGGTCAGAATAGTATATGGTAACATCAACAGCAGCAGGAAATGGTATAACTGGAGTAGGATTCCTTATGAATAGGGACGTAGGGCAGATAGTGTGTTACTGTGAACAGTTAAGTGACAGGGTTGTTCTTATCAGAATCGACAGCAAACCAACACCAACAACGATAGTTCAGGTATACATCCCGACGTCGCAAGCTGAAGATGAAAAGATAGAGAATGTGTTTGAGGATACTGAAAGGGTAATACAGTATGTAAAGGGGGATGAAAAACTAATAGTCACGAGGGACTGGAATGCAATTGTAAGGGAAGGAATAGGAGGAAAGGTTACACGAGAATATGGACTTGGGACATGGTATGACAGAGGAGAAAGACTAATTGAGTTCTGTAACAAGTTGCAACCGAACCGCTGTATCTTTCCATCAGTAAATGGGGTATGTTCTCCACTGACTCGGTTGTTTTTAACCCCCTCCACTGACGGAATGACCCACTTCCCAATTCCGTATGTATAAAACCAATACGGACTTGTAGCTGTCACGCCTTTGCGCTTACTGCTACGTATTTTAACTGTAAATAGCTCAGTCCCAATGGTAAGAGGCAGTAGTGAATTCACGCAGTTAATATTTGAATCCAGCACAGCTGCCACAAGCTCAGCTCACTTTTACTCCACTCCTACCCTCGCCATTGCACCACATTAACTAGGTGCTACGTGGACGTTGCTAAATTCACTTGCGTATACATTTTTGACCGTTACTCGCCAGTATTTACCTAATGAATAGTACACTCCTAACCGGACTATTTCCCTAAGAGCTGTGATGATTGAACGGGTTCGATCCACGGCCTACAGTGCCCTACAGTTCACACGGTAACACTGCCTACCTGATCCACTTAACTTGGTAGTGAGCTTATGTATCCAATCACCACTGCTAGCAGCAGTGGATAATCCTATCAGCACGACGAGAGCAGCAGACTTACCGTCGAATCCTCCTGAAAATACTTATAACTACGGTCGCCAGCTCTGAAGGAGCAAAAGAATAAATCAATTTTTGGGCTCGTTTCAAAGTGAAATGGCTTGAGTTGAATTTAAACTTAATTCTGAATATTACTATTTCTGATCATTCTAGATGATTCTACAAAGCAAATACTCTCTCAATTTCTGTGAGGTGGCTTGGTAATTACTACCAAGACAGGTTATGCAACTTCGGTTAACAAAATTCTATCCTTCAACTTATTTAATGATTTTGGATATTACTCTTTGGACCATTGATACAGAATTAGTTAAGTGACTTTACTTGAAAGGTTGCTCAGAAAAATTTAAGTACTGTAAATAGGCGACTCATTCTGGTGTGACCATTGCTCTTTTCAACATTCTTATACGCTAAAGTATTCTACAACCAAAAGAATTGTAAATGAAAGAGGCGATGGTGGCCTCAGTCTGATTTCACTATACTATGTTTGAGGTTACTACACTTTACAATGAACAACATGCGTCGTAATTTTACTCATTACTATATTCTGTCCCCTGCACTTGCATAAAAGAAAACTGGTATTCTCCTTTTACATGTATACAAAGTTCGACTTAACAATTGCAAGCAGTCTTGCCTTGGGTAGACGTGTCGGTGCTGGTGGTGAGATGCATGTGGCTAACGCAGGTCTTCACGCATCATGCCCTTAATGGCGGCTGGAACTATGAGCTGTAGCACTCGTATAAGCTAGTGCACGTCCGCCATAAAATCTGGGCACAGGAACTCTTACAATCAGCCCCAGTGGCATAAAGGCGGCTTCAACAACCATTCGTCGCGTTTTACTCCAAAAACGGCGACGATATTCGCCTCTTCGCTATTGCACAATCACTTTTGCGTGAGCACAGTTACGCACGTCCGATCACGTCAACACTCCCCAGGCCATTCCATTGTTCAGTCCCTGTGTCTCCAGCTACCTCTAGCTACGCTCGTATCACCAAGAGTGGGGGCGTTCCCCTACCACCTTTTTACCGAAATCATTTAGTATTTAAGAATATTTATATTTACTACCCTGGAGTCCATACCAGTCATAATAATTTACTATTAGCGTTTTACAACATTAAATTATACAGTAATAACTTATAATTACCAAGAAAAAGAATACATTTGACTCTGAGAGCTTAGTGCTTTGTCTAATTCCCAGTTTCGCCAATAGATGGCATCAGGGTGCGCTCCCTGGCAGTCTCACACAAGCGCGCCCATTTCCGACGCGTGGGCTCCAAATTACTGTCAGCCCACCATCATTTCAGTTCCGTTACAAAGTTTCAGCTAGTAACAGCGAATACTCTGATCAAGAATCACAAGAGGAGGTGGTATACTTGGAAAAGGACGCGTGATAGGGGAAGATTTCAGTTAGGTTACATCACGGTCAGACAGAGATTCCGAAATCAAATACTGGGTTGTAAGGCATACTCAGGAGCAGATATAGACTCAGATCACAATACAGTAGTGACGAAGAGTAGGCTCAGGTTTAAGAGTCTAGTTAGGAACAATCAATACGCAAAGAAGTTGGATACGGATGTACTAAGGAATGACGAAATACGGTTGAAGTTCTCTAAAGTTATAGTTACAAAAATAAGAAACAGTTCAGTAGGCAGTACAGTTGAAGAATGGACATCTCTAAAAAGGGCCATCACAGAAGTTGGGAAGGAAAACGTAGGTACAAAGAAAATAAGAGCGAAGAAGCCATAGCTAACAGAAGAAATACTTCAATTGGGCGATGAAAGGAGGAAGTACAAAAATGTTCTGGGAAACTCAGGAATAAAGAAATTCAAGTCGCTGAGGAATGAAATAAATAGGAAGTGCAGGGAAGCTAAGACGAATTGGCTGCAGGAAAAATGTGAAGACATCGAAAAAGTTATGATTGTCGGAAGGACAGACTCCTTATACAGGAAAGACAAAACAACCTTCGGTGACATTAAAAGCAAGAGTTCAACGGTAATTCCACTGTTAAATGCAGACGAGAGAGCAGATAGGTAGAAAGAATACACTGAATGCCTTTATGAGGGGGAAGATTTGTCTGATTTGATACAAGAAGGAACAGGAGTCAATTTAGAAGAGATAGCGGATCCAAAATAAGAATCAGAATTTGAAAGAGCTTTCCAGGACTTAAAATCAAATAATTCGGAAGGGATGGATAACATTCCATCAGAATTTCCAAAAACATTGGGGGAAGTGCCAACACAACGACTATTCACGTTGGTGTGTAGAAAGTGTGAGTCTGGCGACGTACCATCTGACTTTCGGAAAAGCATGATCCACACAGTTACGAAGACGGCAAGAACTGACAAGTGCGAGAATTATCGCACAATCAGCTTAACACCTCATGCATCCAGGTTGCTTACAAGAATAACATAGAGAAGAATGGAAAACAAAATTGAGGATGCGCTAGATGACGGTCAGTTTGGCTTTAGGAAAGGTGAAGGCACGAGAGAGGCAATTCTGACGTTGTGGTTAACAATTGAAGCAAGACTAAAGAAAAATCAAGACACGTTCATAGGATTTGTCGACCTGGAAAAAAGTTCGACAATTTATAATGCTGCAAGATGTTCGAAATTCTGAAAAAAGTAGGTGTAAGCTACAGGGAGAGACGGGTCATACACAATATGTACAAGAACCAAGAGGGAATAAAAAGAATGGACGATCAAGAACGAAGAGCTAATATTAAAAAGAGTGTAAGACAAGGATCTGTACATTTTCAAACTGTACATCGAGATAGCAATGATGGAAATAAAAGAAAGGTCCAGGAGTGAAATTAAAATTCAAGGTGAAAATATATTAATGGTACGATTCGCTGATGACATTGCTATCCTAAGTGAAAGTGAAGAAGAATTACATGATCTGCTGAGCGGAATGAACAGTCCAGTTAGTGCAGAGTATGGCTTGAGTGTAAATCGAAGAAGGGCGAAGGTAATGAGAAGTAGTAGAAATGAGAACAGCGAGAAACTTAACGTCAGGCTTGATGGTCACGAAGTAGATGAAGTTAAGGAATTCTGCTATCTAGGCAGTAAAATAACCAATGACGGACGGAGTAAGGAGGACATCAAAAGCATACTACCAATGGCAAAAAGGGCATTCCTGGCCAAGAGAAGCCTTAATTTGAGGAAGAAATTTCTGAGAATGTACGTCTGGAGTACAGCATTGTATGGTAGTGAAACATGGACCGTGTGAAAACCGGAATAGAAGAGAATCGAAGCATATGAAATGTTGTGCTACAGACGAATGTTGAAAATTAGCTGGACTGATAAGGTAAGGAATGAGGAGGTTGTGCGCAGAGTCGGATGGGAAAGGAATATGTAGAAAATACTCATAAGAAGAAGGGAGACGATAATGGACATCCGTTAAGACATCGGGGAATGACTTCCATGGTACTAGAGGGAGCTGTAGAGGGCAAAAACTGTACAGGAAGACAGAGATTGGAATACATCCAGGAAATATTTGAGAACGTAGCTTGCACGTGCTACTCTGAGATTAAGAGGTTAGCAGAGGAGAGGAATTTTTGGCCGGCCGCATCAAACCAGACTGATGGCAAAAAAAATGAGTTCATTCACACATCCAGGACAGTACAAACGTTGTGTGAGGAGCATGCAAATGAACTCCAGCGTCTTCCCTAGCCGGTACAGTCCCTTGTGGGCAGTATAGGAGCGCAGACTCCCGAGCAGATTTCCGCCTCCCTCGTCACTACAGGAGTCAGAAGAGGTTCTGGTCGAAGTGGCATAACATTCCACTGGAATTATATGCCAGTATTCCAAGAAGAATCGCTGCTATATTAAGGGCTAATAGGGGTCCAACGCCTTATTAATAAACCATTCCCAAGTACATACAGGTGCTCACATTATTTTGCCTGTCCCCTGTAACAGTTCGCCTTTATGGCTTACCCAAGGGGTTTATACCAAATGATTTAAAATAAATTTTAAAAGTGTTACATTATGTATTAAACAGAACAATAACATTAAAGGTAAAATTTCTTGTGTGAAGCTAGTTAATCAGGTAAAGGCGTTTCGGGCGACAGCAAAATTTCATTTACAGTGCAAGTCAAATAACATAAGGTATTCAACTCGAGCACGGACATTTATGAAGTGCGAATGCAAACAAATAGCAAGCCGCGCTAGGAAACGTTTGAGAGCCGTGCACACGGCCGTAAGTAAGCCTGGCCCACGTTGTAAGAAGCCGCCGACACGGAACGCTCTCCCAGCAACTTTGTGCGTTTGCCTTCTACCCAGTCCTGGCGAAGAAGAGTGAACGAAGACCCGGAAAACACGTCGTGACTATCCGCATCCCGTGTGCGTTGCTCCAGGCACTGCCCTGGCTCCACACTGCGCGAAGGCCTCGTAAATTTCCTGCACTACGCTGTTCCAAGGCCTCTCTGTCGACGCCGCACTAGCGGCCGCTTTCTAGCCTAGTCGGGGCAGCGATAGCTGCTCACGGTCACCTGTTGTGATGCTATCGATAGTGGGCCTCGGCTAAAGTATCATTCTTGAAACTTCATGGGAGATTACAAGTGTGTGATGGACCGGGAGTCGAGCGTGAATCCTTTGCGTTTTGCAGGCTCGGACAGCTGAGTCGGTAGAGCACTTGCCCACGAAAGGCGAACATCTCGAGTTCGAGTCCTGGTCTGGCACACAGGTACCAAAAGTTTGAAATCAGCGCACACTCCGATGCAGAGTGAAAATTCATTCTCCAGTGCGATTCTTGCTGGTGATACTTCTAAGCTGCACACAGATTCACACTGAAATTCTAGCGCTCCGTGGACCAAATGCAGCACGACGTTCAACCTTAGTGAAACGGTAGCCAAGGACACACACATTGGTGATGCCGATAGGATTGGAAGGTCCTCGACGTTAAGCACAGATGACAGTGTCAAGCAACCCAGGGACTAATTCGCAACAATCGCAAATTTTCCAATGCTAAGGACGCCAACTTAGTGTTTCTCGAATGACTCCGTGACCGAGGAGCGGATTTACACTGATCAGCCAGAACATTATGACAAAGTACCTAACAGCCGATATATTGACCTTCGGCTTGCATAACAGCGGCGACGCATCGCAGCATGGAAGCAAAGACGCCTTGGTCCGTCGCTGGAGGGAATTCGCACCACATCTGTATACACGTAAGTCTCCTAATTGCCGTAATTTCCGCGGGGCTGTCGATGTGCTCTGACGCCACGTTCAGTCGCGTTCCAGATGTTCGATCGGGTTCACATCTGGAGAGTTGGGAGGCCAGCACATCCATTGGAACTCCGCACTGTATTCCTCGAACCACACCATCACGATCCTGGCCCTAACACATGGCGCATTCTCTCGATCAAAAATGCCGCTGCAACCAGTGTACGATACTCCTTGGTAGTCATGGCGTCTTGCGAGAGCTCGACTGAATCCATGGATGTCCGCGTGAATGTTCCCCAGAGCATAACGGAGTCGCCGTCAGTTTGTCTCCTGCAGTACAGGTGTGAAGCAGCTGTTCCCCTGGAAGATGATGGATTCGAGCCCTCCCACCGGCATGATGGAAAGGCTTTCGGAATTCATCAGGCGATTCAACGCTCTACTACTGCGCCAATGTCCAGTGCCGTTGATCACGTGCCCAATTCAGTTGTAGTTGCCATCGTGCTAACACTGGCACATACCCTAGTTCGGCAGCACAATCTGGGCCACCAGCGCATCCGTGTTGAGCAATTTAAAAATCTCTCTGTACTGATACATCCACCTATCGGTCTCTTCCCGCCGCCCTAGGGAACCCCTTCGACAGCCCGCTAATTTTGCATGCGGCGGCAAAGCACCAGTGTTACGCGGGTTGCCTGTACCGCCTGCGGGTAGGGGTCGGCGAATGAGTATTGTGCAGAGACATTTATAACGTGTCCAACAACCGTGTTCAACTGGCACGAAGGATGTATCCGAACTGGAACCCTTTGCCATTTCCTTCACATACTGGTCAATATCACGACCTTCCGTGCACACGCCACGGGAGGGCAAGAAAGAGGAAGGATGAAAAACCATTAACACCTGAGCCGTGGCGCTCGTTACCGGCGCGCCAGTCTGTTGGATGTCCATTATCGATCCTTCGATGTTTCTTATCTTTGCTTGCCTTGTTACTTTCCGCATTCGCGGGGCGAGTGGCAGTTGACGTTTGCTCGGGCGACCTGCTGAGACGCCGCGAGGTACGACGTGGGAAGCAACCACGTATATGTGGAGTTGGTTGTACGCGGTCTGCCGGTTCAGCATGGAGGATATGTGTTGGCTGCCTGCCTGTCTGCTCTCCTGATTTTGCTCGCCGTGCCTTGCGACCGCCTAACTTGGGCTGCTGCCTGGTGTATCCTACACGAGCCATACCGGACGTCCAGCAGACGTTAAGCAGCCTCGTGTTTCTTTTAAAGAAAAGGAGCAAATGTATAAGACTTTTGTAACCAATTTTTGTGGCCTCTTAAGTGTGACCTTAGCGTTTACACAGCCTTTGGGGAGAGCTAATTCTTTTAAATTTAAATAGTTGGGTTTCCCTGTCCTTTATAATCTTTTGGGGGTTTTATTTCAATTTTCTCTTTGGGGTTCCTTCCTAGTGCTTGGTTAAATGTTAACTTGTATAGCGGGAAGTGACTCCTGGTTAAAACCCGGAGAAGGTGTTTGATGTTACTGCCGCCTCCGGCATTCGTCTTTTCAATTAAGTGTTGTCATCCCTTCGAGCGACCTGGTGTCACTCCTCGTTAATTAATATTGGTTTATGTGTACTTAATTTTGAATTGCCCATTTGAATTAATATTTTGGAGCGCAGTATAGCACTAAGAAAACCTCATTGTATACCACCTTGTGCCCCGGTCTACTACCTTAATTTTCAGTGGCACGAGTTAGCTCCAGTACCTGTTTTACTGATGTGCTCCCTTCAAAATCTTGTCTTGTATAAGTGTGCCCCATGTGTGTCTGGGAACACAGAGATGAGCTTTAGTGTGACTTCAGTGTTAGTCAGTTAATGGAATCCTCATTTTGGCTTGCCTTCCACTGAAGAGTTTGAGTGGAGCGTAGTGTGTTTGATTTGTTATTCATTTAATTACTGTAAGTTTGTTTATTTAATGGGTAGCAAGACATTTAAAGACTGTTGGTATTAACTCCCCTAGTTTCTGGGTGTTGCTAATGCGTTCCAAATGGCCTACTACTTATTCAATGGCAAGGCTGTTGATTAGTTGGTTACTGTGAGTACAAATTCACGCTATTTAGTTGTTGCTACGTGTTTGAGCTAAATTGATATAAACCTTACATTGCCTCCATAAAATTTGTTGCCAGCAGAAACCCTTAAGAGAATTAAGTTTTGTTACTGCTTATGTTAACCTTTATTGGGAGCAATATTTCATGTAGTTAAATTTTGTCTAAAAATGTGTATTTCTCTGATGTAATAAACGAATGATAAAAGAAAAAAGCAAAGGGGCCTGGTCCTTCCTATTGTGTCCGATTTGTAACACGTATCAACACCCTTTTCTGCTTCGTATCACTTTCAATCTTCGGCGAATGGTTTACAACGGTCTCTAATGGACCCACCCCCGTACGCCAGAGTAAAACTTGCAATCATGCTACGCTCCAAATGGATCGAAACATGTTCCGTGGGGTTACAAGCTCACGGAGATCGCCTGAGAAGAGTTGAATCGTCCAGGGGTATCAGCGTGGAAAAATTTATCAACGAGTTGGTACTGTTGTACATCACATTTTAAGCTGTCTTTTCCGACTGCGACATGTGTGGGAATCAACGCCCCAAGGGAAGGGTGGTTTCATTTACGCCCTTTACGCCACATCCAGAGACCTTTTCGTGCAGATTATGAGCGGCGCTATGTCTGCAACCTTCTCGTCTGACACCGATAAGAAAACTGCGTGATTCCAACGCTGAGCGTCTCTGTCTTGACCCATCGCAGAGTTGTCAATCGAAGGGACGATGTTTGGGTAATAGGGGGTGTGACGACCTTGTTGTCGTGTGATGCGTACATAATGGCGTTGGGCAGAATTGTGGGGAAATTTGGTGCCAATGTGACATCATTAACCCAATCCAACTCAAGGCTTTTGACACTACCACACAAGCGACTTTTAATCAGATTGCGAGTTTATGGAATATCGTCTCAGTTACGTGGCTGGATTCATGATTTCCTATCAGAGATGTCACAGTTCGTAGTAATTGACGAAAAGTAATCGAGTAAAACAAAAGTGATTTCTGGCGTTACCTAAGGCAGTCTTATAGGCCCACAGCTCTTCCTTGCTTGCATAAATGATTTAGGAGATACAGCAAATGTCTTAGGTTGTTCGCAGAAGATGCCGTCGTTTATCGTCTAGTGAAGTCATCAGAAGATTTAAAAGAAATCCAAAACGATTTAGAAATGATATCTGCATGGCGCGAAAATTGGCGATTAATCGTAAATAATGAAAATTGTAAGGCTATCCACATGAATGCTAAAAGGATAAATCAGTCAAATCTAAAGGCTGTAACATTCTAGGAATTAGAATTACGAACTACTTAAACTGTAAAGAACACACATAAAATGTTGTGGGGAAGGCCAACCAAAGGCTGCGATTCATTGGCAGAACACTTAAAAAATGCAGCAGATCTGCTAAAGAGAGTGCCTACACTACGTTTCTCCGACCTCTTTTGGATAATTGCTGCGCGGTCTGGGATCCTTACCGGATAGAATTGACGGAGTATACCGAGAAAGTTCAAAGAAGGGCAGCACTTTTTGTATTATCGAGAAATAGGGGAGAGAGTGTCACGGACGTGATACAGAATTTAAGGTGGACATCATTCAAAAATAAGGCATTTCTCACTGCGGCGGGATCTTCTCACGAAATTTCAATCACCAAATTTCTCCTCCGAATGCGAAAATATTTTGTTTATGCCGACCTACATAGGGAGAAACGATCATCATAATAGAATAAGGGAAATCAGAGCTCGCACGGAAAGATATAACTGTTCGCCTCTCCACGCGTTGTTGCATAGTGGAATAATAGAGAATTGTTGTGAAAGTGATTGAAGAACCCTCTGCCAGGCACTTAAGTGTGATTTGGTGAATATCCACATAGATGTAGGTGTATAAGTAAACCTCAAGAGAACTTCTGAGCCTTTATCACATTTGTCGTCACCTTGCTGTTTGCGAGCGGTCTAAGGCGCTGCAGTCATGGACTGTGCGGCTGGTCCCGGCGGAGGTTCGAGTCCTCCCTTGGGCATGGGTGTGTGTATTTGTCCTTAGGATAATTTAGGTTAAGTAGTGTGTAGGCTTAGGGACTGATGACCTTAGCAGTTAAGTCCCATAAGATTTCACACACATTGGAACATTTGAACCTTGCTGTTTGAAGCGTCGCTGAGCCCGAGGATGACGTCACATTGCACTATGCTTTTGCACCATTACAGCGGAAAGTGTAGGTATCTTAAAGTCTCATGTCAAACGTCTGCGTCGGAATGGAAGAAACTAGGAGGTTTTATATAAGTGACCCATTAATTATGCCGCCCAAGCTGGTTTGAGATATTTAATACTCCAAAACAGACAAAAACGATTTAGTAGACTCACGCTGTCATTAATCATAATAAATTAGGTGAGTTACATATGTAATACGACAGCTCCGTCATTTTCACAGTTAACAACATCGCGCAAAATATGTAGTATAATCGTATACCAGGCTCTTATTAGTACAACAAATATAACGGTTAAATGGAGCATTTCCATTTATAAACTCCAAGTGAGGAGTATAAGATACTGTTGGCCAAAGCATTAGAGATCTGAATATAATTATACGGCCAAAATTGGAGCATAGCTACGGTGTGGCAACTTTTTCTACAAATACACTGAGCCTCACAATTAAAGTATCACTTTATCTAAAGCCTGCCGTTGTCACCCAGTGCGATGTATGTCTGAAATTTAGCTCAAAGGTGCCAGAAACCTTCCTCTCTAATGGTACAAAAGCGGGACGCCTTGCACCGTCACCCCCTAGCATGGCAACGCTTCAAAGCGCAAGGTGTCGACACATGTGAGAAAAAAACCACAGCTCAGAATACATGGTGAGATCCGGGTTGTGTACAATTAATGTAGGTTGATTCTTTCAAAGAAGAAGACAGCAACCAGCCACTATTCATACTGCTGTTTATTTAAGTAAATAGCGCCGTAACCGGTTTCGAACTGACAAGTTCATCAGACGGCTGTTCACAAGATTTACAAAATGCACTTTACATAATCGTCAGTTTTCGATTTTTATTCTCCCACTGTAGCGAAATATTCTTAGAATTGCGCGGTATTTTCGATGTAATTACTACGACCACTTAACCTCACATATTTGTTTACTCTATATTTCAGCGTTCAGAGGTTAGTTAAGTTCACATAGGGCGCTTCTTACACTGTTTTCTACCATAGGGCACCAAGACACCAAGAATATTTCACTACAGTGGGAGAATAAAAATCGAAAACTGACGATTATGTAAAGTGCATCTTGTAAAATCTTGTGAACAGCCGTCTGATGATGAACTTGTCAGTTAGAAACCGGTTACGGCGCTATTTACTTAAATAAATAGCGGTATTAATAGTGGCTGGTTGCTGTCTTCTTCTTTGTAAGAATCAACCTACATTCACAGCTGAGAAGTTCACGTGAGGTGTAAGGTGGCGCCAAGTTTTCCAGAATTACGCTCAACACCACAGTGGACGTGTCACAACATGGAAAGGTCGCCACACTCCTTCCCAACCGTATTTCATCCTTTCTTCGACCGTATTTCACACTTTCTTTTGACATCAGAGGTCAGAAAAGTGAACTCCAGCGTTGAAATCATGCTGTTTTCTTACGGGTGGCCTAGGAAAACATTTCAGGCACACTTCCGCTCAGCGTCCACACGAAAAAGCGTTAGGGGGTGGCGTAAAGGGCGTCATTGAAACCACCCTTTCCTTGGGGTGTTGATTCCCACACATTTCTAAATCGAAAATGACAGTCCACAGTGTGATGAGCAACAGGAATCACGTTCTTGACAACCTTTGACACGGTTGATAGCACTTGGACGACTGAACGCTTCTCCAAGGACACTGTGCACCAATTGTCCCACTGAATGCGATCGCACCCTTTGCTGTGCAGTGCGAGCGCAATTTATGCTCTGGTGTACAGGATGCAACCAGTAGGGACCATTCAAAAACATTTGACGAAATTTGAACGCCATGTGAATCAGAAAAGCGTGCTTATGCTTTTCCAGCCCTCCTGTTTCATGCTCTCTCTTGCTATGATCCTGGAGGTGCACGACATTTACACATGTGTAAATAAAATAGCAATGGGTCCCTTTAAGACCTCCAGTTCGGCAACACCCTTGGTGCCACCAACCTGCCTCTGTTGAGGTCTTTAAAAACGTACCTGTACAGAGACGAACTGTGACCAGAGCCCTAGGTGCCTGCAGGCAGGCTACGCTGCTACCCTTGTGCCTGCTAGCACGCCATCCGCAATCAGAGAGGCGTCAAAGGGGTTGCCTGCCTACAGGTGCGTAGGACTTTGTCACGGATTGTCCCTGTTCAGCTACAATTTTAAATTGCTCAGCAAAGGCTGGTGAATGGCACTGAGTTTGTTGCTAAACTGTGGCAGGAGGTCTCAGGAGGACCCCCTGCCACGTTATACAAGTGCGTTTCAATGTCGCTCCTCTGAAGACACGCCAAGGGATGGCACGGAACAAGAGGGCTGATACTGCACAAACACCCTTTGCTGCTTCAGATCATGTACAAATTTCTTCGAATGCTTCTGAACGGTTCCTAGTGGTTCCACCGTGTATATCGGAGCAAAAGTTGCGGCCACACTCCATTCCAAAGACCCATCCAAGTGCTAGCCAAGCACAAAAGCTCTTAACTTCCTCGATCTAACGGGAACTGGTGTTACTACCGTGGTAACGCCATTGGTTGGCTCTGAGCATTATAGGACTTAACTTCTGAGGTCATCAGTCCCCTCGAACTTAGAACTACTTAAACCTAACTATCTTAAGGACATCACACACACACACCCATGCCCGAGGCAGGATTCGAACCTGCGACCGTAGCGGGCGCGCGGATCCAGACTGAACCGCCTAGAACTGTTCGGCCACACTGGCCGGCAAGGCCATTGGTATCTGAGCCACAGAGATCTTAATTGTGATAGATTATGAGATATTTCACTAGCGAATATTTATATACAGGTCAGTCCAAAAGTCAGTTGTCAAAAATGAACAAATGGAAGTACAAATTTGTTATCAACACAGAAATAAATGCAGACTTCAATAGACCCATAAAACATGCTCAGAATCGCTTCCGTGTTGTTGTAGGGAAACACTGAAACTTTTCAACACTGATTCACAAATTTTGTTGCAAATCCTCCAGGATTGTACGTTTTCAAATTCTGAATCGATTCATTCCGTTAGATACTCAAGATCACTATCGAATAAACCTCATTTCCTGACGTAACTGAGAGTGAAAAATCCATGAGTGTTATGTCTGAGGATCGTGGAGGCCGTTCAGTACTACCCCGTCTGATCCATTCATCAAAGTTTTCATTTAGAAAGTCTTTCACTATAACTCCTTAATGTAGGGGTGCTTCACTTTCTTGTTGTAATGGTTTTTCCTTATCTGGCTGTAGATATTAAAAAAGTGGATTATTCTCCTGTTCTAAAAACATTTCTTGAAGGATATCTAGGTAATTTACGAAACTCACACTACAGTTAAAACAATAAGGTCGGACTAGCTCAATGCTGAAAATCCCTGTCCATATACTCATGCTAGGAGAGTTTAACTCTTTTTCTCCATCGCCACATGGGGATTCGTGGAATCCCAGTAAGCGCAGTTGTGTCTGCCATTCTTAAGAGTCGCCCCTCATAATGCTTTTGTAAACCTTGGGTTCGACTTCTTGTCGGATTGTGTACAAGTTGCAGAATTCCATACGCCTGTCCAGATCATCTTCATTTAGGCTTTGAAGTAAACTACCGTCTCATTTTCAGCTTTCTCTGATTCCTTCGTAGGCTTTTTCTTGCTAGTGCATACTCCTTCGACACTTTTCTTTGAGATCTGGACGGTGATTCCACAATATATTGTGAACAACATTACGATTCACTTCTGTAGTAGCAGATTTGGCCCACCTGAACGAGGAATCTCTTCTAACAACCCAGTCTCTTCAAATCTCATATTTAATTTATGAATACCTTGTCGAGAAGAGGCTGAATATTGGAAAATGTTCCGCAAACAAATCGCAAACAGCATTGTAATTATGGTCATATTTCCACCACGTTTGCAAAGGAATACAAGCTGCTCTATAGTTAACCTTCTGTTAATTGTTTCTGAGCTAACAACAAACAACAAACCTCGAAGTGGTAGTGTCAACTGACTTATGGGCACGACGCTCTGCTCAAGTTCACACCTAAGTACCAGTTCGCTAGGTACAACAATGTCCAACAAGCAACACCTTGACTATGTTTGCAAGTTCAATCTTTTAGTAAGGCACGTTTGAAAGTGTTGCTGTGGACAATTATGACAGGAAAAGTATAAGCCGCTAATGACTCACCATGTGCATAAAGAGGGCGACACACAATGAGTGTCCGGGAGGTGCAGAGATAAAATTCCTAAGGGATGTATGTATTACGCTTCACATAATGGACATCGTCGACATCAAAGAAATGTTCAATACAAACATCTACCTGCACCATGAACACCAAATGAAAAATGGCGCGCAACACAAAGGTTCGCACCATCAAGGTCCTTGGGAGCGACACTGTGCGGGTCGTTGAGCTAGATATCCACTCTTAAGGAATGCATATAAAATCATATGGTGCAACGGGATGATAAAAGCTTATGGAATGTGATGTCATGTCATGAAACCGAAAAACTCGCGTGGAGCTTATCGTGAAACTGGCGATTCTTTAAGGCGTAGCTGCAGATGTGCGATAATACGTTTTACAGACACGGAAAGAAACATCCAATGGCCGAATTTGTCCAGTGGTTCCAGGCGTATAAAATGCAATGCCGCACACGTTTCAAGAGGGTTGGCGTTGGGTTATTTGGGAAGAGAGACCAAACAGCGAGGTCATCGATCACATGGGATTAGGGAAGGACGGGGAAGGAAGTCGGCCGTGCCATTTCAAAGGAACCATACCGGCATTTGCCTGGAGCGATTTAGGGAAATCACGGAAAACCTAAATCAGGATGGCCGGACGTGGGATTGAACCGTCGTCCTCCCGAATGCGAGGCCAGTGTGCTAACCACTGCGCCACTTCAAGAGGGATAGTTTGCTCTAAGGGAGTATAATTTTTATACGCAGACCCGGAATCAAGCAGAAGCAAGTTATTTTGACCAGCTATTAGACAAGAGCGGTGTTGATATTACAGTTTTATTTCTCTTCAGCTCATTTTTCACTCTTGCTTGCTGTGACGACAATATTCCCCATTGCCCTTGCTAGATCACGCCCACGAGAAAGAATAGTAGAGGGGCAGAACACCTCCAACTTCTCGCAGCAAAATAAATAACATTCCAGCCAATTTACCATCCAGATTGACAGTCGCCATAATTGTATACTAATGCGCTGTTGCTAGTAGATCTTGATACAGCTCCTGGTACCTCTAATTTCCAGGTTTCTTGCATATGCATTTCTTCTTAAAATCGCGCTTGGTCGAAGCTGAAAACAAATTCCTTACTGAACGATGGGATAAGTTTGTCTACAAATTTTCGAGCCGATACCGCAGTTTGCTGTGCATCGTCAACTTGAATTTTTAGACAACATAGTTGTGTGGAGATACCATCGATTGGCATACATATAATCAATTATTAAAATTGACAGTCACAATCGCAGTGGTGGTGAAAAGGGCAGGTAGGGTGTCGACTCCAGCGAGCGACCAAATGGTGTAAATTGCCCTGAAGATGACCCCATCGCGGGTTGAAACCGGTTGGCAGCAAAATAAATAATGCGATTGTGACTGTCATTTTGCATAATTGGTCAAGTTGAAACTTTGAAATTCTGTTATCTTACGTCTTCCATTTCTGTAGCACTGTTTGAAGTCAGGCAAGCATCCACTGCTTCCCTTGAAATTACTGTAATCTACGTCGCGCGCAGTTTGATGTGCATAACATTGTAGGTCACTATCGTGCACGTCTGTATATTTTATCGAGCATCCTTGAAACGCACAAACACCAGTTTTGTAACAAGGGTGCCTTGTCTTCTCTTTAATATTCGTAGTTTTTCTTTTTCATCACATAGTCATATTGCTGCAGACTTATTCGAAATCTGATAATATTTTTTTTTATTCTTCGAATGACCTTCCACGTGCAGTAATTATGTTTAGTACCCGCATCTTAGACTGGAGACGAGATTGGTGTCTCCCGTTCCGACAAGGACGGTAAACTACATGGCTCGACACCTGTTTCAATATCACTTTCTCTTGTTAAGCACGTATCGTCATCATTGTACTTCTCATGTACATTGTCTACGCAGTTGAGCGTATATGACACCACACAGTCCACTGACTCATCTTGCAGAAACGCTAATCTTTCATCTGCCACTTCTCGCTTTGCGAGATTCTTTGGTTGCTTTCTGACGAAATGTCAACTTCGGCAACTGTTGTTGTAGACATAATTAAATATTTGGTTTGTTTATCGTTGCCATTGCTCAGATTTGTATCAACACCACTAGCACTGTAGCACCGTTGTGAGTTACTCGTCGGCTAAGCAGTCCGACTGCGCTCCGTAGCCACATGCTGTGCTCACTACTGGACACCTCCAGTCTCTCCCCTGTTGCCATTAACAGCCAATACTGTGGCTACAGGGTAGACAACATATGGGGCGTCTAATGTCACAAACATCATTGGATTTTTGCGATCTCGCACTCAAGGGGTTCCTTTAAGGACTGACACTGCCAAGGCTGTAGATTGCGAAGGTGTAGAGGAACTGTCTAACTTCTTGAAGAGATTCTTATCCAGATGACACAAAATGAACACTACATATTCGTTTACTACTCGATTTTCTGAATGATGAGCTACGCCAGAAAATTATTCCGTAAGACATATGGAAATAAGCAAAACATATTTAGAGGCTGATTCGTTTGTTTCCAAGATTATCCATTATACGAGGAGCAGAAGTACGAGGGTCGTTCCGAAAATAATGCGTCCTATTTTTCTTCCCGCCCCAGATGTCGTTAGTGTAGTCTTAATGTCTGAACCATCCTCTTTCATTGCAGGAGGTTACTTTCTTCTGCGGTAGTTGGTGCCAGCAGAGGAGTGTTCCGAAATGGGGTATGATTTGGACGCGCTTATAAAACAGCGGTGTGTGATTGAATTAGTCACTGCTGCAGAAATTGCGGAGATTGATATCCATCGACGCTTGGTGAGGTGTGTGGAGACGATAAAATAGACGTGAGCAATGTGAGGCGGTGGGTACAGCATTTTCAAGGTGGTCGAAAGAGTGTGCATGAAAACCAAGGCCCGGTCTACGCTGCACAGCTGCCGGCCCTCGCAATGTACAGCGTCTTGATCAACTCATCCCTGCTGATCGGCGGATAACGAGCAGAGAATTGTGTGCAAAGCTGAATGTCGGCTGTAGAGCTATGGAAACAATGTTGGAACATCTTCGCCGTAAAGGCCGCGGATGCTTAGAGAAGAACAAGAAAACTCATCGAATGGAAATTTGTCGCCGGCCGGTGTGGCCGTGCGGTTCTAAGCGCGTCAGTTTGGAACCGCGTGACCGCTACGGTCGCAGGTTCGAATCCTGCCTCGGGCATGGATGTGTGTGATGTCCTTAGGTTAGTTAGGTTTAAGTAGTTCTAAGTTCTAGGGGACTGATGACCTCAGTAGTTAAGTCCCATAGTGCTCAGAGCCATTTGAACCATTTGGAAATTTGTCAGGACTTGCTGGACCAATATGAAGCTGAAGGTAACGATTTTCTGCATAGCATCGTCACCAGAATGAGACGTGGTGTCACCACTACGAGCCGTAATCCAAAAGACAGTCCGTGGAATTGCGTCATGCTAATTTACTGTCAAAGAAGGAATTCAAGACACAGTCATCTGCAGGCACAGTGTCTGCCCCCCGTAGCTGAGTGGTCAGCGCGACAGAATATCAATCCTAAGGGCCCGGGTTCGATTCCCTGCAAGGTCGGAGACTTTCTCCACTCAGGGACTGGGTGTTGTGTTGTCCTTGTCATGATCATTTCATCCCCATCGACGCGCAAGTCGCCGAAGTGGCTTCAAATCGAAAGACTTGCACCCGGCGAGCGGTCTACCCGACGCGAGGACCTAGTCACACGACATTTACATTTATTTGCAGGCAAAGTGATATGCACAGTCTTCTGGGACAACCAGGGTGGTGGTCATATGGATGTCCCGGTGTCTGGAGAAGCTGTCAGTTCAGCACGCTACAAGACGACACTGATTAAGCTGAAAGCCCAAATTTCCAGTGTGAGGCTAGAGAAGAAGACCAACTTTCACCTGCAACATGATAACGCCAAGCCCCACACCAGTTTTGCGATCACGCAACTCTTTGCAAAATTCGGCTGTCCTGTCTTACCACATCCACCGTGCAATCTCGATTTAGCGCCTGCAGACTTCCATCTCTTTGGGCCTCTGAAGGATGGACTACGTGGCGAACATTTTCAAGACTCGGATGCTGTTCAAATGGTTCAAATGGCTCTGAGCACTACGGGACTTAACATCTGAGGTCATCAGTCCCATAGAACTTAGAACTACTTAAACCTAACTAACCTAAGGACATCACACACATCCATGCCCGAGGCAGGATTCGAACCTGCGACCGTAGCGGTCGCGCGGTACCAGACTGTAGCGCCTAGAACCGCTCGACCACCCCGGCCCGCTCGGATGCTGTTGTCATAGCCGTAAGGAACTGGTTAGACTCAGGTGGTTCCGATGTTTTCGAGGGCAGCATGCAGGCTCTGGTTCATTGTTGGCAGAAGTGCGTAACGAATGACGGAAACTTGAAACGTCCCCTTAGAAAAAATATTGAATTACTGTGCTGATAAACCCCTTACGTTATTTGATTTTCAAACAGCTGAGCACAACTGAACGTACTTAGACATTTCGCTCTTTACTTATTCTGGTCAACACTAAACTGACACACAATAATTTTAGCGCAACGCAATCTCATTTTCAGAGATCCCTATAAAAGAATGGCCCTGACTAACAATAACCTATACCTTTCATGAATCACTTACCTCACAAAAATCTTCGTTACTCGAACTACTGCAATACAGCGAGCGCCACTATTGGCAGATAAATAAAAGATTCTAACTGCTGAGGGGACTAACTACTGATAGGCATAGTTAGCAAATGAAAGATTTTTGATATTTACCTTAATAGTGTTCAAAAGTCATTATATATCAGTTCATGACATCCAGTCTTACAAATTTACTGTCCTTGATGGACACACGTCCAGATCATCCGCTCTCAAAACTCCGCCATCTCTCTCCCCAAATCCACCACTGCTGGCGGCTCACCTCCAATTGCGCAACGCTACGCGCTGTTAACAGCCAACCGCCCAACACTACAATAGCAAATTCCAACAATGCAAACCAGCCACACTGCAGTGATTTTCATATAGAGCGCTACATGGCGTTACCAACATAAAAACCTAAGCAGCCTACTTACAGACTATGTGGTGAAATGACACAGTCTGTAGCTGAAATATTGCTCTATTTAGCTATCCTGTTGTGATTAATGTATCTCCTGTAGTTTCCATGAATAAAAATAGGAGGCATTACTTTCGCAACGACCCTCGTGTCTGGAATTCATAGTTTCAGCAACAGTGCAAAGTCGTTAGGACCACGCGCACTGGTGGCTTCTCTCGGAGACGCAGCGAGTTAGAAACACAGACGTACGTGCGAGTCCGCACGCCCGGAGCGCTGTTCTTACCAGCCACTCTGGTACGCATTGCCGCAATTAATCACTCGTCCGAGGTAATGCGGGCGCCTTGTTTTCTCGCGCGCTGTTTTCCTATTGTCCTTCACGGCGCGGAGAGCCATTTAAAACTTCGCCATCAGCAGTTGCTAGCGGCCGTATTGTCCGCTGCGAGGTCAGAGTAAAGTGTTGCGCGACTCCCGCCGAACTGTCGGCCGGCGCGCCTGCAGACGGGGTCGGAGCCTTCGCCTCCGGCCCCCGACGCGTCCCCAGACAATTGTTACCGCGGCGGGAGGGGGCGAACCCTCGCCTTGTATCGGCAGAACCATAACGGCGCGAGGCCAGACTTCGCAAATCGGTCGTCGGTTTCTATATTCACGTCGCGGACACTTCGGGAGAGGCGAACGTGTAGCGAATTCCGCACTCGCGTTCGAGCGCTCTGGGAAATAATGGAACCCTGATATTCAACTGTTCTAAGCACACCGGATACTAAATTAGTCACGCTCAAAAGACATGAAAATAATTCTGAATGACACCGCATCTCCTTTTGCAACATTTTGATGTATTAGACCGGAATGACCACTCTTTAGTTGGGACTTCGTGTTACAGTTAATATGTCACTTTAGTTTTTCCATATTGGTTATATTCTTTGATAATCAGTTTATTCTTTGTATTGCCTGTTAACGTTATGCAGCGTCTGTAATTTTTTTTTTTTTTTTTTTTTTTTGCAACAGCTGTGTTCTGATGATGATATATCGAAAGACGTAACTGAGAATAAATTAATTTGCGATTAAAACTATATCCTGTGAGGAAACCGGATGGTCCTGCACAGTTTCTCAGTCGCATGATAATACCGCCTCTACCCATGATAATGATCTCAGTTACCCAAGAAAAAGAGCTACTAAGTTTCTCCATAGATATCATATCGAGCTAAAGCGAATCAGTGATGATCAGATCCTTTTTTTTAGGACTCCATACCTCAGTCGGTAAAATTGTCACCCTTATAGGATCACTTTTTTGTCAGATGACTTTTTTGTCAGATCACTTTTTTGTCAGATCACTTTCTTGTCAGATCACTTTCTTGTCAGATCACTTTCCTGTCAGATCACTTTCCTGTCAGATCACTTTCCTGTCAGATCACTTTCCTGTCGGATCACTTTCTTGTCGGATCACTTTCTTGTTGGATCACTTTCTTGTTGGATCACTTTCTTGTTGGATCACTTTCTTGTTGGATCACTTTCTTGTTGGATCACTTTCTTGTTGGATCACTTTCTTGTTGAATCACTTTCTTGTTGAATCACTTTTTTGTTGGTCTGTCTGTCTGTCTGTCTGTTCGAAACCCTTTTTCTCAGGAAGGGGTAGACATATTAAGTTAAAATTTATGACACATATTAAGGTGTCTGGTCCATTGCCAATGAAGAAATGTGAATCCAATGCAGATACTGACATACACTTCATATATTTTGATACTCGCAAACTCACTCATCAAAACCTACCCCTCTGACCTAAAATCATCAAATTTGTCAAGAAGCAGGGGATTCACACTACAACCAAAGGAAAAAATTAGAAAATTGTTAATTTGTAATTATATCACATGAAAAAATTATGTTGTCATTTGTTATCAAATTGTCTCTCTGTTAAGACCCCTTTTTCTCAGAAACCCGTAGGCGTATAAAATTGAACTTTATGTCACATACTAAGGTCTATGGCCCTTATCGGTGTAATAAACGTCGACGTAATCAAAGGATACAGCCATTGCGTCATATATACTCATACTTGCAAACTCATCATGAAAGCTTACAGGATACTCCCCGTGTACCTAGAATTATGAAATCAGGCAAGAAGCAAGGTTTGACGGTGCAACCAAAAGAAAAAAGAAAAATTGTTAGTTTCTCTGTCTGTCCATCCATCTTTGTTCGCTTTTTCCTAGGAATGGATGAGGTATGAAGTTGATAAGTTACTTGGCGGTGTAATAAATGTAAGCTTCTATGTCAGTGCAAGCAAAATATACGAACGTTAATCTCGCGTATTTTGATACTGGTAAACTCACTCATCAAAACCTAAATGGTACGTCTTGTTGATCTACAAACATGAAATTTGCTAAGAAGTAAGGTTTCACACTATAACAAAAGGAAAATATCCGAAAATCATTAATTTGCAGATATATGAAACGACAAAAAAGTTTTTGTCATTTGTTATCAGACTGTTAGTCCGTCTGTTAAGACGCCTTTTCCTTATGAATGGGTAGATGTATCAAGTTAAAATTTATGTCATATACTAAATTCTGCAGTCACTTGGCGAAGTAATAGATATAAAATTCTAAGCCAATGCGATCAAAAGATATGAACATTAATGTCACGTATTTTGATATTCGCAAACTCATTTTCTCACTGAGATGGATGAAGTTAACATCCCTATTTGCGTTCACAATAAACTGAATGAGTGGTCTGAGCCATGACACGAAAAACATTCCCCACAAAATCTCCTCCGGCCAGAGTTACACCAGCCAGACACACCGGGTTAACACTAGAGCCACTGATATTTGGACATACCTAGAACAGCGGCTGGGTTACTAATGACTCGCGTATTTTTCCCTTTGTTAGTGGATTATTGTCACTACTAATCCAATCAACAAAAATAGAGTAGCTTTACACAATTTATCATTTGTTATTTTAAAAAAATTTACACACATTTGGTGGGTGCCTTTATTGTTTACAATCACATAAGTGCTTCTGGAATTTTTGTTGATTTCCAGGGCAAGAGAAGCAGATATAGATCACAGAAAAACGGATTACCCCTGGGAGGTGTGCTTGCTCCAGCTCTGTTTAACATCTACAGAAATCATCAACCACTACCTGAGGGAACACAGAGCTTCATCTGTGCAAATGATTGTGTTATCACCACCCAAGCCCGCTGCTTTGAAACTGTTGAAGAGAATTTGTATAAAGCATTGAGAGAACTGTCAGCTTACTACACGGAAAACCAGTTGAGACCAAATCCTGGAAAAACACAGACTTGCGCTTTGCATCTTAAAAACCGGCACGCAGCTAGAGCCCTCAAAATCACGTGGAAAGAAACCTCACTGGAACACTGAACGAATCCCAAATACCTAGAGGTCACTCTTAACCGTGCATTAACATATAAGAGGCACTGCCTAAACACCAAGCAAAAAGTGGCAGCCAGGAACAATATCATCAGAAAGCTAACAGGCACAACATGGGGAGCACACGCCAACACTGTGAGAACCCCTTCCCTTGCATTGTGTTACTCTGCTGGAGAATACGCAAGCCCAGTGTGGTTCAATTCTTGCCATACCAAAACGGTAGATGTCGCTCTTAATGATACCTGCATTATCACCGGGTGCCTGAAGCCTACTCCTCTGGATAAACTGTACAGCCTCGCGGGAGTTGCTCCCCCTCTCCCCCCCCCCCCCCCCCCACAATCGCTGAGAGGTAGCAGCAAAAAGTGAGAAGAAAAAATCAGAAACTTCTGAAGCTCACACCCTATATGGCTATCAACCAGCAAACCCACGACTAAAATCCAGAAAGAACTGCCTCAGATCAATCGTGGCTCTAGTTGGGGCACCACAGTAATGCCGAATCGATCTATGGAGTGCAAGGCTTACCAGTACTGTGGGATGGATTACACCAAGCGAAAGACTACCACCTGGCTACACAGAGAGTACATGGAGATCCCTCAACAGACTGCGCTCGGGTGTCACGAAATGTAAGAGCAATTCGCTAAATGGGGTTTCCTAGAGGAGCCGCCACTCTGTGAGTGTGGAGCAACGCAGACGACCTACCACCTGCTCCTGTGTACCCAGTGCCCAGCAACATTCCCAATAGACGACCTGCTACATGCAACGCCAAATGCAATAGAGGTCGCTAACTTCTGGGCGGCAAAAGTGTAAATAATTGTCTTGTAAATATATATACACACGACATGTAAATATTGTACATTATTTTATACATCGTAAATGCTTCTGACACGGGTAAATAAATAAATCACATAATGAGCACAGATAATAATTTTTGACGTAGATTTGTTGCAGACAGTTGGACTTTACAAGGCAACGTGTTCACCTTCCTTGTCTCTCAGGAATGTCTACGGGTGTTGCGAAGGTGCCGGCCTCCCTGGTTGCTGCGCACTTCTACCCAAGCTCCGCCCACAGCTGCAATATGAAATCTCTGCATTTCAATTTTTTCTCGTTTAGGGCAGTGTACAGTACCCAGGCGTTTATATCACTAAACTCCAGCAAGTCGTAAAATATGTGAACAGGCCAACGTCTCGATGCTATTTTGAAAGAGTCTTTGGAGGTCATTTGGTCGAACACGTACACCCCATATTTAGAGTTGTTATAAAATATAATTGTATCTGGCTTCTTTTTCAGACTATCTTCAATTTTAACGTAAGGATGCATAGTGCTGAGAATCAGGACATTCTTGTTTCAATTGCGACACCTATGTTTATACACTGTTGCTTTCTTGAGTTTTTACAACTCTTACATTACATTTATGAAGGTGTGATTTTTGTTCTAATGTCCCACAATATATTGAATACCAATAGCACTGTAACACTAATTATTACTATCACAGGAACAGCTGCCAAAAAGGCTAGGCCAACTTGTAGCCATGGGCATCACAGACTACTTGTAAACTGTCAGTGTGGTATTATTCTTCAACAAACTGTGCTGTGTACCATTCTTTTGCCTTATTGTTGCAGACTGAAATTTCCCTACGAGACCGATTTATGGTGCCAACTAGACCTGTAGTCAGAATGAGATTTTTACTCTGCAGTGGAGTGTGCGTTGATATGAAACTTCCTGACAGATTAAAACCGTGTGCCGGACCGAGACTCGAACTCAGAACCTTTGCCTTTCGCGGGCAAGTGCTCTACCATCTTTTTTATCTCATTTTGTTCTGTATTGTTCGTTGAATTTGTTCGGGTCGGACGTCCGATGACACCCGTTTAGGTCATTCGTCGATTCTTTTACTCAGTTTTTCGTTTTATTATAGAGCGTAGCGAACCTTCTGATGGAACACGCTGAGCAACCGTGCCGACAGCCATATGAGCTACCCAAGCAAGACTCACGACCCGCCCTCACAGCTTCAATTAAGTCAGTACCTCGTCTCCAACCTTCCGAACTTCACAAAAGCTCTTCTGAGCTGCGGCAGTGCCGTAACACGACGGACATGGGCTCGACTAATGTCTGAATAGTGCTGGAGGGAATTGACACCATGGATCCTGCAGGGCTGCCCATAAATCCGTAATAGTACGAGGGGGTGGAGATCACCGCGTTGCATCGTATCCCATATATGCTCAATAATGTTCATATCTGGGGAGTTTGGGGCCAGACCAAGTGTTTAAACTCAGAGAAGTGTTCCTGGAGCCACTATGTAGCAATTCTGGACGGGCCGACCTGTGTGGCCGAGCGGTTCTAGGCGCTACGGTCTGGAACCGCTAGACCGCTACGGTCGCAGGTTCGAATCCTGCCTCGGGTATGGATGTGTATGATGTCCTTAGGTTAGTTAGGTTTAAGTAGTTCTAAGTTATAGGAGACTGATGACCTCAGATGTTAAGTCCCATTGTGCTCAGAGCCATTTGAATTCTGGACGTGTGGGATGTCGCATTGTCATGCTAGAGTTGTCCAAGTCCGCCGGAATGCACAATGGACATGAATGGATGCAGGTGATCAGACAGGATGCTTAGGTACATGTCACTTGACAGAGTCGTATCTAGACGTAACAGGGGTCCCATATCACTCCAACAGCACACTCTTCACACTATTACAGAGCCTCCACCAGCTTGAACAGTTCCCTGCTGACATGCAGGGCCCACGGATTCATGAAGTTGTCTTCATATCCGTACATGTACATTTTGAAACGAGACTCGTCCGACCAGGGGACATGTTTCCAGTCATCAACAGTCCAATGTCGATGTTTAAGGACCCACAGGAGGTGTAAAGCTTTGTGTCGTGTAGTCATCAGGGGTACAGGAGTAGGCATTCGGCTCCGAAAACGCATATCGATGATATTTCGTTGAATGGTTCATACGCTGACACATGTTGATGGCCCAGCACTGAAATCTTCAGCAATTTGCGGAAGGGTTATACTTCTGTCACGTTGAACAATTGTCTTCAGTCGTCGTTGGTCCCGTTCTTGTAGGATCTTTATCCGTCCGCGGCGATGTAGGAGATTTTATGTTTTACCAGATTCCTGATATTCACGGTACACTCGTGAAATGGTCGTACGGGAAAATCCTCATTTCATCGCTACCTCGGGGATGCTGTGTCCCATCGCTCGTGCGTCGAATATAACAAACGTTCAAACACTTAAATCTTTGTAACCTGCCTTTGTAACAACAGTAACCGACCTAACAACTGCGCCAAACACTTGTCCTACATAGGCGTTGCCGACCGCAGCGTCGTGGCATATTCTGCCAGTTTACATATCTCTGTATTTTAAAACACATGCCTATACCAGTTTCCTGGGCGTTTCAGTGTGTTTGGAGTCTTTATCTACTACCGTCGAATACTTTTGCCTGTGTTTATCCGGTTTCGAGGCCATGATCTGGGTCAATCTGCAACGACACTTTGAAGGAAAAAGCTGTTCGTTGATTGCTATGTATAGACCATCTGACCCCAATACTCGACGTGCATCGGTCTCAGTGCATTGTACAATGGGTTTCAAAATTCTTAACGTTATCATTAGATGCCAGGCACAGTATCAGATTCAATTCACATTTCATTTTGCATGCGGAGATGATTCTGCATGGTCTTTGAAAATGTTATGTTGCCCACCATCTGAACAGTTACCAATAGCTCCCACTTTGCAGTCGTTTCGTCTGGTGTTACAATATGAGTATCTCTACCTGAAGGAAACTGAAGCAGTCTACAATATTGATCATTTCGTTATCCGCAATATCCATGGCCACAAGTTGACCTAGCCTCTTTGGCAGCTGTTCCTGTAATAGTAATAATTAGGGTTACAGTGCGTATTGGAATTCAATATACTGTGAAACATCAGAACAAAAAACACACCTTCATAAATGTAATGTAAGACTTGTAAAAGCTCAAGAAAGCAACAATGTATAAACGTAAGTGTTGCAGTTGATATCTGTGTCTATGCAGCACATGTATAAACAATAATTATTTAAAAAATCATAAATATGCATGACTTCCTTATCAAGATACAGTAGAACATCCTGAGGAGTAATTTCATCTTCTGATGAAAAGCCTGGAACGACAGGTGGTGGTAATTCTTCCTCAGATGCAGGCTCCAGTGACTCGCCCTCAGTTTCATGATCCAAAATCTGATTTAGCTCATTTATAAGTCCTCTTTTGTTCGTAGAC
Source organism: Schistocerca cancellata (assembly GCF_023864275.1). Classification (NCBI taxonomy): domain Eukaryota; kingdom Metazoa; phylum Arthropoda; class Insecta; order Orthoptera; family Acrididae; genus Schistocerca; species Schistocerca cancellata. The sequence continues at coordinate 296,251,385 of NC_064632.1, forward strand.
GTTGGTCATAAGAAATTTGTATGTCGCAAACTGTATTTACAACTACTAAAACTGTATTTTATGAAAGAAAGCACTGGTTGCGCAGTACTTGCACACACGGTCAGATGTGCTTTAGCCTGCGCTAATTCTCCTCCACTGCTGTAAAACTGCAACGTCATCAGGCAGTGGGGTGAAAGGGAGTTTATCGATTGTTGACCAAGTACAATCTAACAATAAGCATGAATCTACAAGAAAAATGCGATTGTTGTAGCGGTTTTAGGTAAATCTACATATTTCTCTTTTTATGTTTCCCCATGAAATGTAAAATTAAGTATAATCGCTAATTACCTTATTTCATAAAAAGTCTCAGAAATTCAGCACTATAGGCAATAACGCAAAACTGACAAATGAAAGAATTAAGAAGTGGGTCACTAGTGTCCCTGCTGCAGTTCTAGTGTTAAATGCTTCAATGTCCCATCGAATTGAATCATCGTAAAACAGGTAACCTCGCACCTAATTGGGACGCACTGCAGCCTCCACGCGGCTTGTAGCCAGCATCTGTGGTGTTCCGTTCACTCTAGCTTTATATGCCCGTGTGAGGTACTGGATGCTATGTGACAAGCCACTGCTTGGGGCGCCAAGTTGAGAGGGGCGTCAGAGGCGTCACAACGTAAGATTACTGTACAGGATGCATCACAGTTATAGATGCCATCGCCGAAATAGAGAGATCAAGGTCATCTCACCTTCTTACAGAATTGCCAGCTTGTGGAAATTTCAATTGTTAGTAAAAATTCCAAAAAATATTAGATATCTCGATTTTTAGTTTAGAATACGATGGAGTATTTTTTCCAAAATAAAATTCTTGACAGTTGTCACAAGTGTATATGAACTAGCATACCAAGAAATTTTCAAGAAAATTATTTTTTTACTTCCACGTGGAAAGAAACAAAAAGACTAGTGTATTTGCACTGAAAATACACTCCTGGAAATGGAAAAAGAACACATTGACACCGGTGTGTCGCACGGCACAGCGGACACGCCAGGAACCGCGGTGTTGGCCGTCGAATGGCGCTAGCTGCGCAGCATTTGTGCACCGCCGCCGTCAGTGTCAGCCAGTTTGCCGTGGCATACGGAGCTCCATCGCAGTCTTTAACACTGGTAGCATGCCGCGACAGCGTGGACGTGAACCGTATGTGCAGTTGACGGACTTTGAGCGAGGGCGTATAGTGGGCATGCGGGAGGCCGGGTGGACGTACCGCCGAATTGCTCAACACGTGGGGCGTGAGGTCTCCACAGTACATCGATGTTGTCGCCAGTGGTCGGCGGAAGGTGCACGTGCCCGTCGACCTTGGACCGGACCGCAGCGACGCACGGATGCACGCCAAGACCGTAGGATCCTACGCAGTGCCGTAGGGGACCGCACCGCCACTTCCCAGCAAATTAGGGACACTGTTGCTCCTGGGGTACCGGCGAGGACCATTCGCAACCGTCTCCATGAAGCTGGGCTACGGTCCCGCACACCGTTAGGCCGTCTTCCGCTCACGCCCCAACATCGTGCAGCCCGCCTCCAGTGGTGTCGCGACAGGCGTGAATGGAGGGACGAATGGAGACGTGTCGTCTTCAGCGATGAGAGTCGCTTCTGCCTTGGTGCCAATGATGGTCGTATGCGTGTTTGGCGCCGTGCAGGTGAGCGCCACAATCAGGACTGCATACGACCGAGGCACACAGGGCCAACACCCGGCATCATGGTGTGGGGAGCGATCTCCTACACTGGCCGTACACCACTGGTGATCGTCGAGGGGACACTGAATAGTGCACGGTACATCCAAACCGTCATCGAACCCATCGTTCTACCATTCCTAGACCGGCAAGGGAACTTGCTGTTCCAACAGGACAATGCACGTCCGCATGTATCCCGTGCCACCCAACGTGCTCTAGAAGGTGTAAGTCAACTACCCTGGCCAGCAAGATCTCCGGATCTGTCCCCCATTGAGCATGTTTGGGACTGGATGAAGCGTCGTCTCACGCGGTCTGCACGTCCAGCACGAACGCTGGTCCAACTGAGGCGCCAGGTGGAAATGGCATGGCAAGCCGTTCCACAGGACTACATCCAGCATCTCTACGATCGTCTCTATGGGAGAATAGCAGCCTGCATTGCTGCGAAAGGTGGATATACACTGTACTAGTGCCGACATTGTGCATGCTCTGTTACCTGTGTCTATGTGCCTGTGGTTCTGTCAGTGTGATCATGTGATGTATCTGACCCCAGGAATGTGTCAATAAAGTTTCCCCTTCCTGGGACAATGAATTCACGGTGTTCTTATTTCAATTTCCAGGAGTGTATATATGTAAATTCCTAAAGTTTATAGATGCATGAGATACATATTTCATCATGGAAACATAGAAGTGTTCCAAGATATAAAATCAAATAGAGTCTCCGCAGAATACAGTGGATAGCGTGTAGCAACGAGTTTTCATTCAAAGTGCTGGGTGAGTTCACTAGTTTGCTCAAAAGGGGAGGCCGACATTGGTTGCCATCTTTAGGCAGGTTTACGACTACGATACGATTTTACAGATGCTATTCGATAAACAAAATTTCATTCATGTGTTACTTATAGTTTTATATGTCAGCTTCATGATGTATGGCCATCAGTTCGTTAATGCTAATAGTTATTGTGAAGTTTGCATTTAAGTAAGACTGTGCGAAATTCAGAAAGTTTGCAGGGAAAAATAGGGATCGCTATGATTTTGCATTTGATGCATATTAAATAATGTGTTGCTGCATATGAAATTTAGCTAACATTTTTATTTTTTCTTCAGACTAGAGGTCTCTATCTTAACGTGGAGGAAACTGATCTTATTTAGCACTATCATCTGCGATCGTGCTCACCAACGATGAATCCAGAATGAAATACCCATAACATTCATCACATTTCATAAACGGTTTGAGATATCGAAACGAGATTTTAACAAATGATAGAACACAAAGAGAAGAGTATACTACCAAATGGTTACTATGCAAAACTTCGTTATCTATCGTGTTATGCCACTAACTACAGAATTTTCTGATATAGACTATAATTTTTAAGAGCCATGGATAGCTAGTGAAACAAAAAATGCCGTGGATTTTGGAATAGTATAAGTGAATAAATTACAGGTTAATTTTTGTACTGAGGTTGAGCTATTTCGTAAGCTATTAACCTTACTTGTGTTCAGGTCCTCAATAAACCACTGTTTCAGAATTTTCTCGCATTTGCGTCTGCACTGATTGTTAGTGAAGTAACATTGTGTATACTCCCCTGCGTTTTGGCAAAAGAAGCAAATTTCAACCAGCAACAAGAGAAATTTAGGTCTCACTCAAAATTCACCACTCATTACGTTCTTATGAAACTTAAGATGGTTACGAAATCAGGCGAAAAGAAATCGTTGCTTCCGTTTCGTTTTCAGTGGAATTATTTTTATATACTAACTGAAGCAGAGGTGGCAGATGTTCTTGGACAGTCAGCATGCAAGTGTGCACATTGTAACGGAACATATTAAAGGCTTTACTTTACCGAAGTATGTGATACCCTCCAAATTCAACCAGTTTAATGAGTATTTATGATTATAGAAAAGTTATTGTGTATGTTAACAATGATTGCATAACATGTCTGCATAAACAGTCAACCCATTAAATTATACTGAATAACTGACCCACACAAAAGTTTATATCACTTGATCACTGATACAGCAAATGTCATCATGTAAAAACACTAAGTTCATCTTAAATAATTAATATGAAGTACGAAAAATAGTGGCCAACTTAGGTATTTTGGATCTCCTTAAATAAAAATCACCCAGTGAAACCCATTTGTTCACTAGGAGCGTTTTCACTCAGTATTCACGTAAGCAATCCTATTTTAGACGAAAACCAATGTAATTCTTAATAATTCATGTTATTTACTTATTTATGCAAATTAGAGAAGTCAATTGACAAACTTCTAAAAAACGGCCTTTTTGCAACAGAGAATTATTCTGTCAAGTCAACAAATCTGTCTGTCATTTTAATAACATGTTAAATTATGTCACTCGATGCAAATTAACAACTTTTCTGCACAAATTATGATAACAGATGTACATGTGACTTATAAACTATTCCCCTTTTTAGTAGTACTTTGACAATGTTATAAATACAAGCTGCAAGAAGGGTCGGGAGGCAGTCGGAATGTCACTTTGGTAAAGTGTGTTTGTGTGTTATTGTTTGAGGTGGATAAACAATGCAAAGAACATGTAACGGAAGTACTACTTTGTGTTGAGTCATGGTCTTTGGTGGACAGTGGAATTAAGATGGCCACCAGAGTAATAAATATTTGAAGTTTACATATTTGTTGGTTTCGCTCGTTCTTTATCATCAAAAGCACATAAAAAACACGGGACCTCATGGTTTTAACCCTAGACAACCAGATTTAGAGCCAGCATCAGCATCGAGACACAGCAGCGATCCAGCAAGTAGCAGCGATTACCACAACACAATGCATTTTAATGGCGCCAACCTAACATCAAGTGCTAACAAGCTCCGTAAATGGGAGTGAAATAGTGCGATTATAGCAATTAGCTATATCTATCAATAGGCGACCATTACAACATGGAGGGGCACCACTTAATATTTACAAAAAATATGCCTGTAGACTTTACTTTAGAATGGGACTTCCCCTCCAGCGCTCAGCATTTCCCCTACAGCTTGGTGACCACCTGCCCACAACCAACTTCCTCCACTACCACTCTCCTCATTTTTGCCCTGCTGACTGTGCGTCTACCGGACATGTTATTCCGTGTGCACTCCACCGTAATGAAAGGGCTAATGAATTTGCATTCTGTTGGACCTCGTAAAACTTTGCGCCGAGAAAGTTGTTAAGATAACTATAAAATTACTTTGATAACATGGGCGATGCCATTATTGTAACGCGTATGAAATTTCTTTATCAGAGACAGAGCACGAGTACTTGTAGGCCTCTGCTATGATACTATTTCTGACAGCTCACCATAATAGGACCGAGAATATTCCGTAACTAAGGAAAAGAAATTTTTTAAGGCGTTTCAGACCATTCATCACTACACCTACCACTCAAAAACGCCGATACACAGAATACAAAAGTAACTGTAGGTACTTTCAGGCAACTATTTCGGCTGAAATCGAGCAAAATAGAATATTTGTTCATATGGTGTCTGTTGTGACTGACAATTCGCAATTTTTCACAAACACAACTTTTATTGATGTAAGTTCACAAGGTTGATTACTGAACAACAAACGAAAGGTAACAATAACGATGCCGGTAAAAGCCTAATTGAGGCAAACAAAAGTTCATTTCTAATTTTCCACAAAGGTTCGTGGTAACACACACACACTAGTAACAGTCCAAGTCAGAGACGAAGACGTAATTTTCAACAGTCGCAGTACACGAGATCGGCATCCGACGTGAACTGAACTTCGGGGCTGGTTCTAGCCCCTAAATAGCTGTCTCCAGCCGATCAGATTTCGGTGTAGTGATACTTCCTGCAGGCCGTGGCTCGAGCTCCCCCTGCAGGAAGTAGTGCTCGGAATGTCTGTTTCCATTATTTTGTATGTAAATAGCAAGTGTTTACCATGGTGCTTCTGGTACGCCTTGGGCATAGACAACCTCGTCCTCTGTGGCGTAATATGGGTTGCCGGCTCTCAGGGACTACCTTGACTCCGGTATAGCAGTCGCCATTAAAAATTTCCGTCTGTCATCAAATGAGTGGAGAAGACAAAGTTCGGAAGTCTCTGAGCAAGAATATTTAATTTTTTCACGGAGGTCACCCTGTATTTTTCTAACCATCAGATTCTCTCCTCTTCTGTAGTCCCAAGTACAGTTCTTGGTACTAACGTTTTATGAAAATCGTCGAAGTCGAACTCTTTCTGTTTTCGTTTACATTGCTTTCTTGGAGACTAAAGCATGTACTCATATCTGAAGATTCTGCCGGTGTTACAGCTCTGTTAAGAAGGAATTACAGGCGATTCGGAAATATCACAAGCATTTACTGCCAGTTATTAATTTTCGCATAATTTATATTATCCCTGTATTATTCATTGTTATGCAGGTCAGTAATAAAAAGAAAAGGAAAAAATGCTTTGGTATGTTCGATATGAAATTTTATTTTGTTTTTGCCCCACTTGTGTCCTTCATGCACACTACGGGTACAGATCCCTGCTCCTATATTACGCTTACTACAAAATGCAAGTCAATTATCTTTTTAGGGAAGACTGAAACCACACACGAACACATAATATCTCATGAGAACACGTAACATCCAGCTGGCGCTGGCCATCGCTGCTGCAGAGTGTTGATTGCTTTCAGTGGTACACCAGAAAGTGACAGGTGGCTATCCTGTAACACAGGCCTCGCCAAGATTTGCACTCCGGAGGTCTAATCACACCTCCGGCTTCCCCCTACCACTGTGCTATTCTGAGTATGTATGCGAGGAAAGTGACTATTTGCCGAAGGCTGCACATGTGTGAAACTTAGGAAGACTTTGAAAAGCAGCAAGCTATTTAGTATGACACTTTTCATTTAAAATGGGAATTACATTCCACAAAGACGGTAATGAGAAGGTAGAATATTACAATTATAGCTTAGGAAAGCAAACTGTCAGTGATTGTATGTTGTGCTGACCTCTCTAACTTCATGTCTTCACTACTGTTAACATGGTATGGGTATTCTTTTTCTTTGCTTTCTGAGGGTGCTTGGGAACAGGGCACACAATGGATTTGGGACAGTGAAATCAATGACTGAGATAAAGAAAAAGTGGGCCTGAGCAGACAATAGGGACTCTGGGACTTGCGCGAAATGGGGCAGGTAGTGTAAGGTGTTGCCAGTGTCAAAGCTGCGTCGCCGGGTGTGTCCCCGGGCACCCTGGTCCCCCAGGCAACAGTGCTATTGTTCATTTACATTTCCAGCCTAGCGGCTGAGCAGTGCCTCAGGGAAATAACTTTTATCAGTGGGAGACTAGCACTCTGCCCTGTTCAGAACAATGCTTTCAGCAGATAACATCTTGCACACTGATGCGCCGAAGAAATTGGTATACGCATGCATATTCTACAGAGATACGTAAACAGGCAGAATACGGCGCTGAGGTCGGCAAAGCCTATATAAGACAACCACTGTCTGGCGCAGTTGTTAGATCGGTTACTGCTCCTACAATGACAGGTTATCAAGATTTAAGCGAGAATGAGATTCTCACTCTACAGAGGAGTGTGCGCTGATATGTTTGGAAGGTAGGAGGCGAGGTACTGGCAGAAGTAAAGCTGTGAGGACGGGGCGTGAGTCGTACTTGGGTAGCTCAGTTGGTAGAGCACTTTCCCGCGAATGGCAAACGTCCCGAGTTCGAGTCTCGGTCTGGCACTCAGTTTTAATCTGCCAGGAAGATTCATATCAGCGTACCCTCCGCAGCAGAGTGAAAACTTATTCTGGAAACATCCCCCAGGCTGTGGTTAAGCCATGTCTCCGCAATATCCTTTCTTTCAGGAGTGCTAGTTCTGCTAGTTTTGGAAGGTAGGAGGCGAGGTACTGGCGGAAGTAAACCTGTGAGGACGGGGCGTGAGGCTTGGGTAGCTCAGTTGGTAGAGCACTTGCCCGCGAAAGGCAAAGGTCCGAGTTCGAGTCTCGGTCCGGCACACAGTTTTAATCTGCCAGGAAGTTTCAAGATTTAAATGAGTTTCAATGTACTGCGCACAAGCGATGGCACACAGCATCTCCGAGGCAGTGGTGGATTGGGTGTTTTCCCGTACGACTGTATCACGAAAGTACCTTGAATATCAGCAATCCGGTAAAATATCAAATCTCCTACATCGCTGCGACCGGAAAAAGATCCATCAGGAACGAGACCAACGACGACTTAAAAGAATCGTTCAATATGACAGAAGTGCAACCCTTCCGCAAGTTGCTGCAGATTTCAATGCTGGGTCATCAACAAGTGCCAGCGTGCGAACCATTCAACGAAACGTCATCGATATGGGCTTTCGGAGCGAAAGGCCCACCCATGTACCCTTGATGAGTGCATGACATAAAGCTTTACGCTTCGCCTGGGCCCGTCAACACCGACAATGGACTGTTGATGACTGGAAACATGTTCCCTGGTAGGACGAATCTCGTTTCAGATTCTGTCGAGAGGATGGGCGTGAACTGGTATGGAGACAACCTCATGAAGCCATGGACCCTGTATGGCAGCAGCGGACTTTTAAAAGCTGGTGGAGGCTATGTAATGGTGTGGGGCGTGTACAGTTGGAGTAATATGGGACCCCTGATACGTCTAGATACGACTCGGACAGGTGACACGTACATGAGCATCCTGTCTGATCACCTGCAATTGTGCATTCCGACGGACTTGGGCAATTATAGCAGGGCAATGCGACACCCCACACGTCCAGAATTGCTACAGAGTGGCTCCAGGAACACACTTCTCAGTTTAAACACTTCCGCTGTCCACCAAGCTCCCCAGAAATGAACATTATTGAGCATTTCTGGCATGCCTACTGTTCAGACGTTCACTCCCTCGTACTCTTACGGATTTATGGACAGCCCCGCAGGATTCTTGATGCCAGTTCCCTCCAGCTCTACTTCAAACATTAGACGAGTCCATGTCACGTCGTGTTGCGGCGCTTCTGCGTGATTGCGAGAGCCCTGCACGATATCAGGCAGGTATACCAGTTTCTCTGGCTCTTCAGTGTAATTTTCAAAAGAAACGTGGAATTCCATAAAAAAACAGCAAAGCTCAGTTTTATTACGACCTGTGATGCAAGACTAGATGCTGGTTACGAATAAGCATGATTACTAAAAATTCTTGTGATATCAAAAGGACAAATCATAGAAGTTTTTTGGAAGAGATTTTTAATGTAATGCAGTTTTGCTTGTAGGATTTTTGTGGAAGAAGCAGTTATGCCATTGTTGGTCGGAAAGTTCTTTGGCAGGGTGTGGTCCCCTTATCTAACCCATGTTAATTTAGGCAACTATTTGACCCATTTCTGAAAAAACTATTTTATGCAGGAACTTAATATTTTTACTGTATGTTACATGATGCTAATAGAGTCAACTGTACTAAAATCTACTTTATCCATTTTATAGTTTTTAAGAAATACTTTTTTTAAATTTATTAACAAAAAATATTTAGTTTTTTCTGCAGAAAATATTTTTGTGAACTTCCTAATGGGGGACTATTAATGAACGTAGTACAAGAGGTGGCATTTTATGTTATGCTTAGCACTCTGAAAATTTCATTCATTTATCTGTTATAGTTTCTGATATAATGGGCCATATGTACTGAAAATTGTAGTTAGCGGGAAATTTACTTTAAAGAAAAAACTTTTGAAATTTGACACTTACAACTAATTAAAACTATCCTGCTGCATATGATGGCCCTTCTTTGGCCTCTAGCAGTTCTTCCAGCTTCTTTTTCACCTTCCTGGATGTTTGTCTTGCTTTCTTGGCCATATTAGATGCAGACCTGTCTGTATCGGCTATCCTCATTTTATCGCAATGTTGCAGCCCAGTGATCATTTTTTTACCAGGATTAATTCCCAGCTTTTTCAATACCCAGCACTCTCCAATATTACCACAATTGAATGTAATAACAGCATCATGAACTCCTAGTTTCATTGTATGCATGCCTACAAATACAGTTTTAGGAAGGCGCTTCCAAATTGTGCTGTTGAAACATTCATTTGGATTATGTGTGTGCCCACGCAGACATTTCCTTAGAAGATCAGGATGAGCCAAGTCTCTGAAAATAGGTTTAACTGTGCGATGTAGGGGATATAAAGATCTAAAATATATGCAGAAAAGTGGGTGACGGAAAAGTGTGCGTGGCACAAAAACCACACGTGATAGGAAAATGCTCTTTAAATGCTCGAAAAAAATTTTTTTTTCAGCAAAGTCCTTTTCAGAGCACTTTAATAAAACCTTAATCTATCGAAATATGATGAAAACCGAAAATCGATTTTTTTCGACCTGAACCACGGTGTGGTCCCCCTAAACAATGACTGGGAGTCATGTCCTGTTATTTGAGAAGGAAGGGGCAGTCTGTACAATTCAGATATAAAACTGGAAGTTCAGTGCAGGTCTTGGCACTGAACAGATCTGTGTAGCCTGCGCCCTCCACTCGAACATCTGACTAGGGTTTCAAATATCATGTCGGCAGAAGCATGGACCTCATATGTCAAAGAGCCAATTGCAAAGACAGTACTCTGCACATGTCATCTGATAATTTATGATGAGCATTAAAGCTCCAGCATCTTAGGAAATACATGATTATAGTTTAGTCATATCATTGCAGGTATCTCTCCTACTTCCACCCTAGCATTGTTGGATGCAAGCATTTCTTAGTCTAATAGTCAGGCAAACAGCCACTGTACATTTAGGTAGAACCTGACGTGTCCTTTCAGAATATCAGTTGCGTCTACAGGACATGGTCTACAAACTTTCAAGTAGTTTTTGTAACTATCAGGTTCAGTTAAAGTAAACCATATAGTGCCGTTTTGTAAAATTAACTTAGTATTGTCAGAGAGTCAGATGCATTTCATATTTGTGTTTTAATTGAACAAATTAATGTGTCCATTTAAAACTTGTTTCTGATGTCACCTTTAATTAATCTATTTACAATATTCTGCAATTCTCCACTTCAGAAGTTACAAATAGGGCCTTAGCATTTAATTGCATTACTAATCCAGTTGCGCACAGTAATTCAGCTTGGACCTTAAAGCTGCATCTGTCTCGTAGTGAAGTTTCTGAGACAGGTTAATAATTTAAAACGCACATGGCGTTTTGCATAAATTGTCAGATGCGGCTTGACCATATCAACACAGGATATTCTATGAAGTGGGCAGACATTACATTTCATATTTATTGTAGGTGATTTGGTAACAGTAAACAGTTATAGCTGCGATAGTTTATATTACATTGCTCGCGTGAATAAATAGCTGAGGTATACTATCTTCATCTTCCTGTCTTTCATAGATTCTGTCCCAAGACTGATTATTGGCGCTACTGAATTAGTGTAGAAAATTTTTGGAGGAATTTATGTATGTTTTATTTTGTGCAGGAGCTAGATTAACGATTGTAGGAATTTTCTTTTTTTTGGGTGGGTGGGGGGGGGGGGTTGGTTTCCGACATTCGTGAGTGTGTTAGCGGTAAGAATATGTGACAGTATCCATGATTTCGAGTCAGGTTATTACACAAGACTGCTTTACCGAATTTGAGTTGGTTCATGGGGAACTCGTGAGGTGGCAATAGTCTGCATACTAACTGCAAGTGTACTCGGTGGCATTTGGCTGTGCACAGTAGACCGTGCAATGTGACAAAGCAGGAATTTTGGGCCACGTGCAGACAGTACGGCCTCTCAGAACACGACTGTCAGAGTTGTGCTTGGCTATGTATAAGGAAGAAGAAATAGACAAAGAATTGAGAGATGCGCAGAGAAGCAACAGATGATGACTGACTGTAAAGTAATAATAAAGGCAAAATTTAGTATTGGTAAGCTTAGTGGGGAGGAGTCTTTATAGTGATCTGAGTCATGTTTGTGACAAAATTTGTGTCCAGTTCGATCAGCTGAGTGCGGATCGGGAATCAGTACTATGAGTTTACGTATGAATCTCAAGTGCTGCAGAATTTTTTAATTGTGAGTCATCAGGGAGTAAATTAAAATATCAAACATGAGGGTCGCAGTAACCTTTAAGGAGGTCCAGAACGTTGAGTCAATCCTATGTGCTATATTTTGTTGCATTAAACCCAGACACGAGCATCTCATTACAGGTCTACGTAATTGTCATGTTTAGGTAGCTTCCTTGCTAGTTTCTCTTATATACATTACGATGATATTTCCTGGCAGAAGCTGACCACTGCGTGATAAGTGACACTGTCCAGATGAGAAGGGCGATCTGTGGACGGAGGGTGACAGCGGTCACATTCTTCGTAGTAGTGCCTGTAAGGAGGCACAAGAGGTAGCTTGTTGTCAGGAAGTTGAATTAACGCGCCATAATGCGAATGAGGTTGGTCTCGGACACAGGAAATATATTCTGGGAGTTACTGAAGGCGAGAGCGAGTGTGTAGTTTGTGCTGCTCACATCGAATATAAAAATGCAATTGACGAGTTGAGTTCCACGGATCACATTGATCAGGAAGGAGATGTGGTCCTTGAAGAGAAGATGACAACGCTGCAACGTAACACGTAGGAATGATAGTAACGATTTGCAGCTATGAAGAAGTAGAAAGCGGGAAGCTGATGGCGCCAATGAACACAGGCACTCCACTGGGTTTACGCGCATCTTCGGCAAGTACACACATCAAAAAAAGTTTTGCATCACCTCGGTTCCAAGAGTTCCGGTACCTATACGGAAAATTAGAATAGAGATCAACATAAATATCATTTCCGCCCTTTTTATTGCTAATGAAAACCACACATTGCATGTTGTAGCACCATACAGCGAGACCTTCAGAGGTGGTGGTCCAGATTGCTGTACACACCGGTACCGCCAGTACCCAGTAGCACGTCCTTTGCATTGATTCATGCCTGTATTCGTCGTGACATACTATCCACAAGTTCATCAAGGCACTGTTGGTGCAGATTGTCCCACTCCTCAACGGCGATTCGGCGTAGATCCCTCAGAGTGCTTTGTGTGTCACGTCGTCCATAAACAGCCCTTTTCAATCTATCCCAGGCATGTTCGATAGGATTCATGTCTGGAGAACATGCTGGCCACTATAGTTGAGCGATGTCGTCATCCTGAAGGAAGCCATTCACAAGATGTGCACGATGGGGACGCGAATTGTCTTCCATGAAGACGAATGCTCCGCCAATATGCTACCGATATGGTTGCACTATCTGTCGAAGGATGGCATTCACGTATCGTACAGTCAGCCACTGCGGCGCCTTCCATGACCGCTAGCGGCGTACGTCGGCCCCACATACTACCCCGAAATAGGAGGAACCTCCACCTTGCTGCACTCGCTGGACAGTGTGTCTAAGGTGTTCAGCCTGTCTCCAAACACGTCTCCGACGACTGTCTGGTTGAAGGCATATGCGACACTCATCGTTGAAGAGAACGTGATGTCAATCTTAAGCAGTCCATTCGGCACGTTTTTGGGCCCATTTCTACTGCGATGCATGGTGTCGGGAGTGAAGTTGCACGTCATGCAGCCTATTGCGCACAATTTGAGTCGTAACACGACGTCCTATGGCTGCACAAAAAGCATTATTCAACATGGTGGCGTTGCTGTCAGGATTCCTCCGAGCCATAATCCGTAGGTAACGGTCATCCATTGCAGTAGTAGCCCTTGGGCGGCCTGAGCGAGGCATGTCATCGACAGTTCCTGTCTCTCTGTTTCTCCTCCATGTCCGAAAAACATCGTTTTGGTTCACTCCGAGACGCCTCGACACTTTCCTTATTGAGAGCCCTTCCTGACACAAAGTAACAATGCGGATGCGATCGAACGGCGGTATTGACCGTCTAGGCATGGTTGAACTACAGACGACATAAGCCGTGTACCTACTTCCTGCCTTCCTGGTGGAATGACTGAAACTGATTGGCTATCGGACTCCTTCCGTCTAATAGGCGCTGCTCATGCATGGTTGTTTACATCTTTGGGGACGTTTGGTGACATCTCTGTCTGTGATACAATATCCACAGTCAACGTCTATCTTCAGGAGTTCTCGGACCCAGGGTCATGCAAACCTTTTTTTTTTTTTTGGTGTGTGCAGGTGTTTGGCGTAGTGAAGCAGGAGATGACAGTTCGGGCAGGAGATGACAGTTCGGGTACCATACGTTTTTGAAAAAACAAAATGCATGGGAAAAAGGATGCAAGATATGAGGAAAGAAGGCAAAGATGTGGCCTAAAAGGTTAAAGAAATGTAGAAAGAAGCCAAGGAGATGGAAAAAAAGATATAAAACGAGGTTAAGAAAGGTAGAGACGTAGGAAACTCTGAAATTACCAGAAGAAACGAAGGAAGTAGCTAAGGAGGCAATCTGTAGGGCTGAAATCATAGAAGTGGGCTGGTACAGCTTTCCGATTTACAGAGTGATTAAATGTAACTAAGTAAGGGACAGCAAAAGGCAAAGAAACGTGCTGAAATGTAAGAGGAGCGTGTCGGACAACTTGAATTTTATATCAGTGCGAAATTAGAATGTCCAAATTAGAAAATCCAGAACAATGAATTTGTTGCACAGGGGATACAAAAGGAATATGTGGGTCCTAACTTAGAAAACACACACACACACACACAGCGTCAATAGCGGAATTTACAGAAGTACTGTTGCTGCCCACACTCAAACAATGTCAGGCAAAACCAATAATGTGGGGACCAATGAAGCAGGGATCTGGACGGAGAACTTTGTTCGATTTGTAACAAGTTGGATGTCTTTGCTAGAGAACAAAACGGGCGCTGTTAGCACAGGAGGCTGCGGTCACGCAGTGATTATGGACGCACACCAAGTTGGGAGTGTGAAACCAACAAGATTAATGGTGCAGGGGTTAGTCGTATTAGCGTCGGTGAGGTCGGAGCAGACAGATGTTGTGAATCAGACAGAAAGAATACGTTACAAAGGAAGAAAGAAATGGACAACGAGTTCTACCCGGTAGCATATCTATTCCGAGACATCAAGGAAAATGGCACATGGATACATCCCCTGGCTCGAGTTCATAAATTTGACGACTTTCCTTCCAAATGATCCGCATGTCGTCAGCTAGAATTTGTCACGACTCCCCTTCACACAGGAGCAGCAGACTGACTCTTTCCAATTATTCGTAAATTTTCGTCGTTTGCACCATTTAGAAAGAAATTTTTGTGAATGTCCTCGCAACACAAGACAAGGTAGGCAATAAATGAAGGGTATGGGGAAAGGCAATGGTAACCCTCAAATTTGAATTTTTCAAATCAACTCCAGTAAGACATGGTAACCTTGATCTACGCTAGGTGGTATAACGAGTTCATCTCATTGATGACAGATGGCAGCACAATGTTGATTTGTTTCTGTGAGAATCCACATGCGCTGGTGAGAAACAATGGTAATCTACAAATTCAAAATGGAGGCAGCGGCAGATTGTAGTGAGGGAAGTTGTGATATTTTTGTAATTTTAAGTGAATTGTGTGGTGTTTCCAGGGATTCTGACTGTTTTGATGATGACATTAATGATCCAGATTTCAATTTAAACGAGGAAATGGAAGATTCTACTCGTATTAATTCTACTGCAAATCAAGTAAGTTTTGTTTTCCACATCATGTTGTTATTTGCTGGTCACCGTTATCTTTGTGCTAGGACGTTACACTACGTATTTTATTTCCATATTCAACTTTTTTACAAGATCTTGAAACGAAGACAGAGTCAACACGCCTTTTATTGCAAGTACATTGTCATCTGTAAATCATGGGCTGTTTATAAAAAGAAATATTCTTGTATTTGTGGTTACCATTTTATCATATTATCATTGGTGAGATTACAATTTTATTGGTTAACAGTACTTTTTAATATTACACTATCCATAGAAAAATATTTTGTGATAGAATGAACAGGATTGCAACAGAACTGACCCTTGGAATAAAGACGTCACAATGAAAACATTGATAAAAAGGAAAAAGATAGTCCAAAAACATGAAAAGAAAAAACTTGCAAGGAATAATTGACTTGAATATACTACAAAAGAAGCTACAGTAATCCAGGCAAGCAATTTAGTAGGAGCTGCCTGTAGATATTCTAAAAATGGTTTTAAACGGTTTGAGGAGAAGCTTATACAGCGTATGAACAATTCATTCTGGAACATTGGAGAGTTCAATAGACAAAATTCTTATTTGTTTGTTTCCATGCTGCTAGAACCCATGAAAAGAAGATATACAGGCAACGAAATTAGCAGGCGTAACAACACTATACGGTACAGTGTTATAAAAGATGGCCGAAGCGCTAATGTCTGAAAGTTGCGTTTTTAAGTATCCATGGTTTGCAGCAAAAGAGAGGTAGAGAAGAAAACATACACTCCAAAATGCGAACAGACGCTACTACTCTACCAGAAGACAGAAGAGGCAAACACAAGAATATACATGCCTACTCAGAGGAAGACGAGCAATTAGTCAAAAAACATATAGAAGGTATTCCAAAATACAAAAGTCACTACAGTAGAAAAGATAATGGTGAAAAATTCTATGTGTCGATGGAATATTCCATACAAACTTGCTACAACCATTATAAAAATGAATACTGTCCTGATGTCAAAGCGAAGCCTGTATCTTTTGATAAGCATCATCGCATTTTCATTCAAGATTTCAATATTTCATTCAAACTGCCAAAATCAGAAACTTACCTAACATGCGATTCAAATGAAATTCAACTGATAGAAGCAAAAGACGACGTGGAAAAACTAAGAGAAATAGATATACACAAGGAGTTACATCTCAGAAAAGCCCAGGCAGGTCAATATAATATAAAAGTGGAAATACAGAAGGCAGTTTTTGATAATGATATTCATGTAATAACTTTCGATCTACAGCCGGCATTGCCCACCCCTAAACTGGTCCAATGTTCTATAAGAGGAAACGACATATAACTTCAACATTCATCCTTGTAATTCGTCACCAGGTCATTTCTTTGCTTGGGATGAAACGGTAGCATCAAGGGGTTCAGTGGAAATAGGCAGCTGCTTACTGAAGTAGTTTGAAGATCACAGTGTACGAGGGAATAAAATGATTGCAATTTCAGACAACTGTTCTGTGAAAAACAGAAACTGGCACATTGTGTTTCTTTGGATGCTGCTTATAGCAAAAGGAAGATTTTCCACCGTTGAGCACCACTTCCCACTTCCTGGACATTCCATGTTGCCAAGCGATCGAGATTTTGCTGTTGTGGAGCACTATCTTCACCGACATATGCAGTTTGTATATACCCCTCAAGAGTGGGAGGGCATCTTGAAGAAGTGTGGCCAAAAGCGACCATTTTGTGTCCATGTTGTCATCAGAAGAATTTGTATGCATCAGTGACATAAGATCTACATTTAGTCAAAACAATGAACACCCTTAGCTGCTTACAGGCGTTGAAATACGTCAACGGGGCAGATGAAAATGTGTGCCACCCAGGACACAAGGGATAGCGCGGCTGCAGGTATTTATCTCTGGCACGCCTCCCACGAAACCCACATTCTCAACGTATTATCCCGCACTACATTCGTATTGCTCCCGCCCATTATACTCATTACTCGCAGCGCATTGCCGATTCCCATAAGAGTTCGGGCACTGTTTGTGCATTCGCACAGAAGAAGAAGATGGTCAAGTGGCTGGTGAGCCATAACTATATATATATACTAAGATGGTATCTGTTCTTTCGGAATACAGAATACCAGATACCAGTATATATATAGTCAAAACAATATCTCAGTAGAAGGGCACAAAGTGTTATTGCTAGATACTGTACGGCTTCTCCTCCATGCATATGACCCAGGAATCTTCTTCCTATCAAATACATTTCGTGGGGAAGACTGGCAGAAAGTTAGATTACGCAAACGAGGTCGCTCTACAACCTTAGAAGAAAACAGTCTTCAAAAAAAGTATTCCGGATCAGTTCCAGTTGACTCGATGAAGAAACAAGACCTCATATCTACACTGAACTGGATACCACCTATTTATCACAAATTATACAAAGCTATAAAAATTAAGATGGCATCTACAAATGAGGATGAGCATGTAGATGCATCGGCAGACGAAATGTGATAATTTTCAACTGTCCTGTGTTTGTTGCAGGAAAACAATGGTGTGCCACATAATATTTTCACTACAGCTAGGAAAAGATAGAGTTTCGGACATTATTAACTGAAAGTTCGTATTTTTTTTCCTTTGATTTGTGTGTTTAAATACAGTGACTACCAGTTGCATAATTAATAAAATATTAATAACTTAAGTGTGAAATATTTTTAATACCATTATATTTCACCATATCTTTCAAATGTTAAGTTTATGAGTTATAGAAGAGTTGGGTGTGGCCTTAAGCCGTGCACGAACAGCCAGATTGTAAGGCGACCGCCTGTGATAAGCGGGATATCTGGCTTCGAGTCCCGGTCTGGCACAAATTTTCATAGTCCTCATTCCATTCAACCGCTGATGGTAGTCATTATTCGCGGATCCATCTGATGTGTACATCAATAGCTGTCAAGAAGATACAGCAAGTAAAAATGACAACCACAATATATAACCAACTATCAATTGACAAAAAAGCGGACACATCTTCAAAAAAATCTAACTAACACATAATACTGGCTGAATGCTGAATGCAAATACCTTGCTAAATTATTGGCTGTACAAACACAAATAGGGACTCTATCAACACCTGATAAAAATGTTCTGTCTACCAGGGTTAGAGTAAAAATTAAAGTCATATCTGCTATTCTGTTTTTTATCAAGTGCGGTTCCATTCATTATGTGTTAGGATAAGTCATTTAGTGACAGAAGGTACACTCATACCAAATACCTTACAAGAATACTTATATAGTTATTCGAGGGTATTCAGAAAGTACATGCCATCTACAGATATATGTTGTTGCTGTTGTGGTCTTCAGTCCTGAGACTGGTTTGATGCAGCTCTCCATGATACTCTATCCTGTGCAAGCTGCTTCATCTCCCAGTAACTACTACAACCTACATCCTTATGAATCTGCTTAGTGTAATCATCTCTTGGTCTCCCTCTACGATTTTTACCCTCCACACTGCCCTCCAATACAAAATTGGTGATCCCTTGATGCCTCAGAACATGTCCTACCAACCGATCCCTTCTACTGGTCAAGTTGTGCCACAAATTTGTCTTCTCCCCAATCCTATTCAATACCTCCTCATTACCTATGCGATCTACCCATCTAATCTTCACCATTCTTCTGTAGCACCACATTTCAAAAGCTTCTATTCTTTTCTTGTCCAAACTATTTTTCGTCCATGTTCTCTTCCATACATGACTACACTCCATACAAATACTTTCAGAAACGACTTCCTGACATTTAAATCTGTACTCGATGTTAACAAATTTCTCTTCTTCAGAAACGCTTTCCTTGCCATTGCCAGTCTACATTTTATATCCTCTCTACTTCCACCATCATCAGTTATTTTGCTCTCCAAATAGCAAAACTCCTTTACTACTTTAAGTGTCTCATTTCCTAATATAATTCCCTAAGCATCACCCGACTTAATTCGACTACATTCCATTATTCTCGTTTTACTTTTGTTGATGTTCATCTTATATCCTCCTTTCAAGACATTATCCATTCCGTTCAACTGCTCTTCCAAGTCCTTTACTGTCTCTGACAGAATTACAATGCCATCTGCAAACCTCAAAGTTTTTATTTCTTCTCCATGGATTTTAATACGTACTCCGAATTTTTCTTTTGTTTCCTTTACTACTTGCTCATTATACACATTGAATAACATTGGGGAGAGGCTACAACCCCGTCTCACTCCCTTCCCAATCACTGCTTCCCTTTCATGTCCCTCGGCTCTTATAACTGCCATCTGGTTTCTGTACAAGTTGTAAATAGCATTTCGCTCCCTGTATTTTACACCTGCCACCTTCAGAATTTGAAAGATAGTATTCCAGTCAACATTGTCAAAAGCTTTCTCTAAGTCTACAAATGCTGGAAACGTAGGTTTGCCTTTCCTTAATCTAGCTTCTAAGATAAGTCGTATGGTCAATATTGCCTCACGTGTTCCTATATTTCTACGGAATCCAAACTGATCTCCCCAAGGTCGGCTTCTACTAGTTTTTCCATTGTCTGTAAAGAATTCGTTTTAGTATTTTGCAGCCGTGACTTATTAAACTGATAGTTCGGTAATTTTCACATCTGGCAACACCTGCTTTCTTTGGGATTGGAATTATTACATTCTTCTTGAAGTCTGAGGGTATTTCGCCTGTCTCATATATCTTCCTCACCAGATGGTAGAGTTTTGTCAGGACTGGCTCTCCCGAGGCTGTCAGTAGTTCTAATGGAATGTTAGGGCGCTGATGACCTCGAGGTTGAGTGCCCATAAACCCCAACACACACACACACACTCTACTGGAATGTTGTCTACTTCCGGGGCCTTGTTTCGACTCAGGTCTTTCAGTGCTCTGTCAAACTCTTCACGCAGTATCACATCTCCCATTTCATCTTCATCTACATCCTCTTCCATTTCTATAAAATTGTCCTCAAGTACATCGCCCTTGCATAGACCCTCTATATACTCCTTCCACCTTTCTGCTTTCCCTTCTTTGCTTAGAACTGGGTTTCCGTCTGAGCTCTTGATATTCATACAAGTGGTTCTCTTTTCTCCAAAGGTCTCTTTAATTTTCCTGTAGGCAGTATATATCTTACCCCTGGTGAGACAAGCCTATACATCCTTACATTTGTCCTCTAGCCATCCCTGCTTAGCCATTTTGCACTTCCTGTCGATCTCATTTTTGAGACGTTTGTATTCCTTTTCGCCTGCTTCATTTACTGCATTTTTATATTTTCTCCTTTGATCAATTAAGTTCAATATTTCTTCTGTTACCCAAGGATTTCTACTAGCCCTCGTCTTTTTACCTATTTGATCCTCTGCTGCCTTCACTACTTCATCCCTCAAAGCTACCCATTCTTCTTCTACTGTATTTCTTTCCCCCATTCCTGTCAATTGTTTCCTTATCCTCTCCTTGAAACTCTGTACAACCTCTGGTTCTTTCAGTTTATCCAGGTCCCATCTCCTTAAATTCCGACCTTTTTGCACTTTCTTCAGTTTTAATCTATAGTTCATAACCAATAGATTGTGGTCAGAGTCCACATCTGCCCCTGGAAATGTCTTACAATTAAAAACCTGGTTCCTAAATCTCTGTCTTTCCGTTATATAATCTATGTGGTACCTTTTAGTATATCCAGGCTTCTTCCATGTATACAACCTTCTTTTATGATTCTTGAACCAAGTGTTAGCTATCATTAAGTTGTGCTCTGTGCAAAATTCTACCAGACGGCTTCCTCTTTCATTTCTTCCCCCCAATCCATATTCACCTACTACGTTTCCTTCTCTTCCTTTTCCTACTACCGAATTCCAGTCGCCCATGACTATTAAATTTTCGTCTCCCTTCACTATCTGAATAATTTCTTTTATTTCATCATAAATTTCTTCAATTTCTTCGTCATCTGCAGAGCTAGTTGGCATATAAACTTGAACTACTGTGGTAGGCGTGGGCTTCGTGTCTATCTTGGCCACAATAATGCGTTCACTATGCTGTTTGTAGTAGCTTACCCGCACTGCTATTTTTTTATTCAATATTAAACCTACTCCTGCATTCCCCCGTTTTGATTTTGTATTTATAACCCTGTATTCGCCTGACCAAAAGTCTTGTTCCTCCTGCCACCGAACTTCACTAATTCTCACTATATCTAACTTTAACCTATCCATTTCCCTTTTTAAATTTTCTAATCTACCTGCCCGATTAAGGGATCTGACATTCCGACGCTCCGATCCGTAGAACGCCAGTTTTCTTTCTCCTGATAACGACGTCCTCCTGAGTAGTCCCCGCCCGGAGATCCGAATGGGGGACTACTTTACCTCCGGAATATTTTACCCAAGAGGACACCATCATCATTTAACCATACAGTAAAGCTGCATGCCCTCGGGAAAAATAACGGCCGTAGTTTCCCGTTGCTTTCAGCCGTTCGCAGTACCAGCACAGCAGGGCCGTTTTGGTTAGTGTTACAAGGCCAGATCAGTCAATCATCCAGACTGTTGCCCCTGCAACTACTGAAAAGGCTGCTGCCCCTCTTCAGGAACCACACGTTTGTCTGGCCTCTCAACAGACCCCTCCATTGTGGTTGCACCTACAGTACGGCTATCTGTATCGCTGAGGCACGCAAGCCTCCCCACAAGCGGCAAGGTCCATGGTTCATGGGGGGGGAGGTGGGGGGGGTACAGATATATATTTTGGTTAATATGAATCTTGTTTTCAAAACACTTCGACGTCTTACTCATGTAGTCATTGACGTGTTAAAAAGGGATACATGTGAAAATGCAGTATGGGTGCACACAATATTTCTACTGTGTTGCACCAGAATGACTAGTAATTAGGATACTCGTTGTGCACGAGATTCGCTTGTTTACGCTAACAGCTAAGTCGTTCTGGGCTGTTGAATGACTATGTTGTGTTGCCTTCTGGTTCTCCTCCCCTGGGAGTTTCTGCCGGTCTCCCATTCATGTTTACGTCGACAATGAAAGTGCTCTTCCCGTCGTAACTGGGCGACCTTGGGTATAGCCACTCAAGCTGGGGTGACTGTTCCTGCTCTCATCCCTTGGTGTGTGAATCTGCACAATCGACAAGATTACATACGAGTACAGTAGAAACATTACTCTGTTATGATATTAAACAAAATCTAAAATTACATCACCAACATAATGACGTTACAAACTCACGTCTAGAGTCAGTCAAATAGTATGGATTGAACTACAAATGTCTGCAAGAAGGGTTACAAGTATAACGACAATCAAAACAAGAGTATAAAGTTTTCACAGTATCTAAATAATCAGGTGGTTTTTACAAAAGTTCTCTGAGTAATCCTTATTACTTATACTGTCCTTTGTACTGTTCACATTCTACTAACAATACAATTCAACGTCAGTGCTTCTTATGGCAAAACAATTATTCTTGATCTGGTACATCATGAGTATTTATCCTTGCAGATGTTAGGGTTAGTGTAAGGTTAGTGGGTTAAGTTAGTTGACTAGTATTAGACCATATCTTCCGCACATGCCATGCCTAAGTGTAATAATCTTAATTATTTGTAAGCTCACTGAATCCTGTTTCTTATGTAGATCATGCAAGCAAACTAAATGATAGAATTATTAATAGTTATAACATTTAAGATTGCCGGCCGGTGTGGCCGTGCGGTTCTAAGTGCTTCAGTTTGGAACTGCGCGACCGCTAAGGTCGCAGGTTCGAATCCTGTTCATGGTCCATACCCATGGGTACAAAATATTTTTCGCCTTTTTCTTCCCTCTCCTTTCAATCCGTGTGCCCCATGTCATCCAACCACACCTTGAATTCACTCACACTCCTTTTTTTTTTTTTTTTTTTTTTTTTGACCGACTAAGGCCCAACAATATTTCGTTTGCAGCTTATCTCGCAATCATATGATTTCAGCAGGAGAGGAGGATTCATGTAGATACCTAATCTTACCTCCCAAATCTTCAAGCAAATTTCTTCTGATGTGTTTCGTAATGGCTGTCGTCGCCACAGTGCATTGTCATCAGAATAACACAGGCACAACAATATCGCCATTGATGTTGTTTGCCACTTACACAAACATGATATTCTCTCCAAATCTGTTGCATTGTGGATCGAAAATTTTGCTCGTAGCTGCCCCTCTATCTGTCATCAGAGGACCACCTCCGACGAAAAACCTTTGATGCTAGAGTGATGTTATGAAGAGTGACAAGCTATTTCGTGTGTCCCTTTTCATTTAATATGAGAAGTAAATTCTACTAAAAGGATAATGTGTACACAGAATATTACAATAACAGCATATAAAAGGAAATAGGACTGCAGTGACTGGATGTAGTGATCTCTTACTAACTTAGAGTCTTCACTAGATTTATCATGGTGTAAGTCTTCTTTTCCTTTGCTTTCTGAGAGTGCTTGGGAACAGGGCACATAATGGACTTGGGACAAGCAACGCAGTGGCCAATGTAAAGAAAAAGTGGGCGTGAGCAGCAGTCTGGGACTCTGGCATTCGCAGAAAACAGGGCAGGTAGCGGGAGGTGTTGTCAGTGTCAAAGTTGCAACGCTGGGTGAGTCCCAGAGGCACCGGTGCGACTGTTCATTCACAACGCATCTCCAGCCTCGCAGCCAAGCACTGCCGAGCGAAATAACTGTCATCAGTGGGAGACTGGTGCTCTGCCGTGTTCAGAATAATGCCTTCAGCAGGTAACAGTCTTCTGCTTTCCAAAGTAAACATAGGATTTCATAAAATAAGAGCCCCGCACTCAGCACAGGATTTTAGTTTCTTAGAGCCTCTGATGCGAGGCTAGTTGCTGAGTGCAAAAAGACACAAATGATAGAAGTGCTTGTCACGTCAGGACAACAGATCATAGAGAGAAGTCTTTTGGAAAAGTTAGGTGGATGGAAAAGTCATTGGAGTGTTAATATAATGCGATTTTTTGGCGGGATTTTTGGGGAAAAAGCAGTTACGCATTTGTTGTATTGTTAAATTGGCAAAACTAATCTTATTTGCTGATAACACCAGCATATTAATAACAGCTGCTGACAAAATCTCATTGGAAGTAGCAATAGATACTGTAATGTCCCAAATTACTAGCTGGTTTCAAAAAAATAAAATAATAATAAATAAAGAAAAAACCGTCTTTATGTATTTCCACCCTTCTCCACATCTGCAAAACTTTGTTACAGTATCATACCTTGAAAATACCTTACTGAACTCGGTTACTGATATTAAGGTTCTAGGCTTATGGGTACAAGATAATTTAAAATGGGACTGTCATATAAAAGAACTTGAGAAAAAACTTTCAAAAGCTTGTTATGCTCTGCGTGTGTTAAATAAAAGTGCAAGCAAGTCAACAGTTATTCAGGCGTATTATGCATACTTCCATATACTACTTCGATAGGGGTTAATCTTCTGGGGAAATTCAGCCACCAACATAAAGATTTTTGGGATGCATAAAAGAGCAATCAGGGCTATCTGCAACCGAAAAAAAACTGGAAACATGTAGACCACATTTCATCCAGATGAAAATGATGAGGCTACCGAGCCTTTACATATGTGAGTGTACCCTGTTCGCAAATGAGTATCTTTTAAACCAAACTGGACATCTTCAACAAAATAAGCATATACACAGTCACAACACAAGAAACACAAATAATATCCCCATGTCACAGTGTAGAACAGCACTGTACCAAAAAAGTGTATCACAGATAACAGTTCAGCTATATAACAGCCTACCCAGTGATTTAAAATCGCAGCAACATAAAAATTTTTTTTAAACATTATCTTAAGTCATTTCTAGTGTAAAAACGTTTTTACTCTGTAAAAGAATTTTTAAATTACAAAAAATAGCCTTGTAAACAATGATTATGTAATAATGGTTAAATTCAAATTGTCACTTGTCACTTGTAATTTATGATTGGTATCTGTAATTAATTTTGTCATGCTCTCTCTCTCTCTCTCTCTCTCTCTCTCTCTGTGTGTGTGTGTGTGTGTGTGTGTGTGTGTGTGTGTGTGTGTGTGTGTTTTTCTGCTCCTTTCGCAATTTTGACTTGTCCTATATTCAATGTTCTGTTTATGTAATGAATCAAAATGGACCAATAAATAAATGAATGAATGAATAAATGAGAGTTCTTAAAGAACAATTAGGGGTTATGTCTTTCTTGGTGGGAAAGAAAGAGCAGTCTGTGAGATTCAGGTAGGAAACTGGGAGTTCGACGAGGGTCTTGGTGCTGAACGAACCTGTTGGCTGCAGGCTCCACTCAAGCAGCCGACTGGTGGTCCAGAGTTCGCACCAGTAGAATACATCTCATGCCCATAATTTACAGCGAGCATTATTAGCAGTACCAGCACTTTAGGAGAATCCTTGACAAGAATTTAGTCAGATCATTGCAGTTATCTGTCCCATGACATCATCTCGTTGGTAAATGCATGCGTTCCTCTGTCTAACAGTCAGCGAAACAGTTATTGTTTGTTTATTTAGAAACTTATGTGCCATTTCAAAAGGTCAATTTCATCTTTGGGGTAATTTCTCAAACATTTGAAGTAGCTCTGGGAACCATTAGGTTTGTTCGGTGTAGAGCACATAACGCAGTTTTCTAATATTAACTTAATGTTGTCAAATAAATGCGATTCATGTTTGTCTTTTATTTGAATAAATTAACGTGTTCATTTAAAATTTGTTTCTGTTTACACTTTTAAGTAATGTCATTGTGAGTATTACGCAGTTCTCCACATTAGGAGCCACAGATAGGGCCCTTATTTTTTTAATCACTTTAGTTACTTCGTTTACATACTATAATTCGGCTTGAATCTGAAAGGTATGTCTGTCTGGCATTTAATTTTCTGAGTCAGTTTAATAATACAGGCAGCGCTTTGCAACGTTTTTGCAACACAGTGCCACTACTGCGAAGAGACCAAGATTGCAGCATACTTTCATAAGCAGGATTTTATTATTTTCAAATTTTTGTTTTTCTACCAAAGCAATAATTTCACTGCTTAATGCAATAAGTACATTACACAGCGCTAATACACATAGCAGAAGCACTAAACGCTTGCATAAAGGCATTTAATATGAAGTTAAGATATTTATAAGTTTATAGACATTATCGATTTTAGAATGTACAATTTGAACTATGGTTCGTGATTCAGTTAAACACATTGTGTTATGCAGATTAAAAACCGTTAATACCTAAAATTGGTGGAACTTTTTCACTTTCATAACAGAAAGTAACTGTTCGCACACGTATGTTGAAACAAACATTGAAATAACCTTATCGGCTTGTATGTGCATTCGGGTTGGGGAACATTTTAGAAGAGTCTTGCAAATTCCTGAATTTCACAAGCAGGTCACTGAGCAAGGCGATACACTGTATGTGTATCAGCTCAAGTTGGAAGGTAGCGATAAGGTATATCAGCAACCAACACTAAGAATGGTGAGATAAATATATCGAAATCAGTCTTCAAAGTCCAGTCAGTTTTCAGTGTTGCTCAGTGACAGCCATACAATATGTTTAAACGAACACACAGTCATTTGACTGTATTGTTGTTTACTTAATTACGACCCAGGTTTCGGCCTTTTATGCCATTTTCAAGTAAATGAGTTTGTGTCATTAACATATATTGCAGGACATCAACCTAAAAATTGTTGACCGGTCATCTTGCGACTGCACATTCTCGTGACCACCGCTTCCAGTAATCTTGTACAGTGGTCACATTCCTGGCAATTCTTTCTGCAATATCGTAGAAGGAACATCCAGCTTCTCGTAGCCATATTACACGACATCGTTAAGACTCAGTGAGGTGGACCGAGCGAGGTGGCGCAGTGGTTCGACACTGGACTCGCATTCGGGAGGACGACGGTTCAATCCCGCGTCCGGCCATCCTGATTTAGGTTTTCCGTGATTTCCCTAAATCGCTCCAGGCAAATGCCGGGATGGTTCCTTTCAAAGGGCACGGCCGACTTCCTTCCCTGTCCTTCCCTAATCCGATGAGACCGATGACCTCGCTGTCTGGTCTTTCGCAGCTCGCCTCATTAATCACTCGGTACAAAGTGTGCAGACATGTCCGGGAGTCTTTATTTTCCATGGAATTCATTAACATTGTATAGAATACAATCCTAACGCAAGGAATGCATGTCTTCAGTGGTATGGTAGGAGCTATGAAGGTGTGGTAAGGTGCCGGGCTAACATTAATTCAGACATCGTATGAAATAAATAACCAACAATTCTTACTCAAAAGTTATTAGAAAACATATTGCCCAACCTCTCTCTCTCTCTCTCTCTCTCTCTCTATATATATATATATATATATATATATATATATATATATATAGAGAGAGAGAGAGAGAGAGAGAGAGAGAGAGAGGGGGGGGGGGTTGGGCACCTATTACAAGGTCCCTTAATAATATTTACACTGATCCAACATCGAGGGTAAAATACCAGTGATAAAGTAGTGACAAATTTGAGCCCAAAGCAATTAAAACATTAATTAAAAGTTTCAACACAAGCTCGGTAACCATTTGTGATAAAATTAAAAAAGGTAATTACTCAACTTAAGAACACATCTGCAGCATTAGAATTCATCCGCTGCTACCTCAGTGGGTTTTCAGAGCTGTAATCTTATTTCGTTTCACACGCCAGTCTTGCGCACACATCTTGGCAAATACATTACACACATCGTTAAATGGGCGTGATAAGACCTGAAACATAAATCAGTTACCACTGGTCCCACACATACACACAAATAATGGCCTCCCACCAGGGCAAACTCAGTGAAAACCTTGTAACATGAACAGTTAGACAAATGACCAGTCAGGCAATATTGGAACTAATGGCGCCCCACAAGGGCAGACTCAATTACAATTTTTCTAGACGAACAACTAAAACACACAGAAGGGCGAGTACTCAATAATAAAGTTACACATGGAATTATCGAGCACTCAATGCAACCAGGGTGCAGCGAAGTATGGTGACGGCTGTATAAACTCCCAACCGTTGCTTTAACCGCCGATCTCCTATGGACAACACCAGTATTGTGCAACCGCAGCGCACTTTCATGCTAAAGGGGAGCTCCTTTCCAAATCAAAGCTTCCCAAACAACGGCTCTCAACTACAACTATGCCACGAAAGCATCTTCCTCCACCCGTGAGCACCGGTCTCTTTTCAGTTTACAGACACACTAGACCTTCCCAGCATTTCCTGTCCAGTTCTCTTATTTGAGTAGACAAAATAACTTCGCTGAAGTCGTGTTTGTGTAGCTGAGTTATTTTCAGTTTATTAAGTGAGAACTTAACATGTAGTTGTTAAAGGAGCTATTATGTAAATACTCAACAACTCCAGGTGTTTACTGCCTCCCAAACTGAAGAGCCTGTCCCAAGTGTACCATGCTGCCAGTATGTCGATTTCATTGTCTCCGCTATCAACGGCCAGATTACTTTTCACAGCATGAGAGGTATCAAATGCATCACTCCAGCCTCAGATCTGAAGAGGCCCAGAGGCGTAAATTGGCTTCCTCTGCAACAGAAGTAGGTGACCTAGGTGTTACAGAACTTCAGATATTTCAACACAAGTCAAGAAAGCATCACAGCAGATTACTGTTCTGGCTTTAAGCACGACCGGTACTATTCCATCAGACCTGTCGACACCCAATTCGTAAGATGTATTGTCGCCCTGTGTCATGTGTCTCCATTCAGTACAGCCCACTCTACGCGCGCCAGCAATTGCTCAATGGAAGAGATTTATGAAGTCTACCAGTAACACAATTAACGATGAGAGAAGTCCAATAGCTTTTACGTCATTCATTATTTCATCACCAAAGGACTAAAAAACGGTTACAGATTTCACAGTACGCTGTCAAGGATAGATATATTTCCCAATTCAATCTCTCTTCCAACAACACTTCGTAGATCACTGGCAACATCACATTTACAAATTAAATATTTCTCTGTAGGAACGTATTTTTCATAAAAGCTCCCTTAATAACTGCGTGTAAGAACTTACTTAACATGAGCTTTGTAATTTATTTCGTCTATTCACACAAGAGAACTGGAGAGAAAATACTAGTGAGGTATAATCTGTCTTTACATCTCGATCTACATGGATACTCTGCAAATCACACCTAAATACCTGGCAGAGGGTTCATCAAACAACCTTCAAAATAATTCTATATTATTCCACTCTCGAATAGCGCGCAAAGAAACGAACAACTATATCATTCCTTACGAGCTCTGGTTTCCATTATTTTGTTATGATGATCGTTTCTCCCTATGTAGGTCGGCATCAACAAAATATTTTTGCATTTGGAGGAGAAAGTTGGCAATTGAAACTTCGTGAGAAGATTCCGCCGCGAGCAAAACCATCTTTGTTTTAATGGTGGCCATCCCAAATCCTGTATCACGTCCGTGACACTCTATCCCATACTTCTCGATAATACAAAAGTTACTGCTCTCCTTTGAACTGGTAAGGATCCCAAACCGCGCAGCAGTATGCCAAAAGAGTACGGACAAGCGTAGTCTAGGGAGTCTCTATAGTAGATCTGTTGCATTTTCAAAGTATTCTGCCAATAAATCGCAGTCTTTGGTTTGCTTTCACCAAACATTTTTTATGTGTTCTTTCCAATTTAAATTGTTCACAATTGTAGTTCCTATGTATTTAGTTGAATTTACGGCATTTACATTACACTGATTTATTGTGTAACTGAAGTTTAACGAATTCCTTTTAGCGCTCATGTGGATAACCTCACACACTTTTCATTATTTACGGTCAATTGCCGTTTTTCTCACCATTCAGATATATTATCTAACTCGTTTTGCAATTTGTTTTGAGCTTCTGATGAGTTTACTAGACGAGAAACTACAGCGTCATCTGCTAACTGAGAAGTGAGCAGTACTCGTGATGGGGCGAGTTGCCTTTCCTGAATGAACGCTACAGACAAAGGATGACAAAGAATCAGTTTCCTCTCTAGCAGTGTAGGAGAGTGCGCAGTGATTTACATAGAATCGGACCACACGCATTTATTGCATTAAGATTATCAGTAACTCATATCCGTATTCCATATTGCGTTAATGCACTTCCGTGCACTGTGTATCCGGTGATTCATAAGGCGAGCTGCGAAAACGACGGGATAACTTTGTGGAACTCCCTGATCTTTGCTTACAAAACACTCGTTCGACCTATACTTGAGTATTGCTCATCAGTGTGGGATCCGTACCAGATCGGGTTGACGGAGGAGATAGAGAAGATCCAAAGAATAGCGGCGCGTTTCGTCACAGGGTTATTTGGTAACCGTGATAGCGTTACGGAGATGTTTAACAAACTCAAGTGGCAGACTCTGCAAGAGAGGCGCTCTGCATCGCGGTGTACCTTGCTCGCCAGGTTTCGAGAGCGTGCGTTTCTGGATGAGGTATCGAATATATTGCTTCCCCCTACTTATACCTCCCGAGGAGATCACGAATGTAAAATTAGAGAGATTAGAGCGCGCACGGAGGCTTTCAGACAGTCGTTCTTCCCGCGAACCATACGCGACTGGAACAGGAAAGGGAGGTAATGACAGTGGCACGTAAAGTGCCCTCCGCCACACACCGCTGGGTGGCTTGCGGAGTATAAATGTAGATGTAGATGTAGATCTTGTGACGTAGTGGGCACTCATCTGCTCGCTCTCAGTTTGCGGACCTACCAAGGAGGCAGGTGCATGACCACCCTGTTATACCCCGAGAACACAGTTTATACCTTAGTACGGTGCTACTGCACTTACAAGGAACACTTTGACAGCGAGGTGGCAAATGACAATAATTTTTATGGCATTCGACACCCCATATGTTGTCTGCCATGTAACCACAATATTGGCTGCTAATGGCAACAGGGGCGGGAGTGGAGGTTTCCAATGGTGAGCACAGCATTAGGCTACGAAGCGTAGTCGAGCTGCTTAGTCGGCGAGTTACTCACAACAGTCCTACAGTGCTAGTGGTGTTGATACAAAGTAGAGAAATGGCAACCATAAACAAAGAAAACATAGCATTTTTTCTACAACAACAGCTGCCGAAGTTGACATTTCGTCAGACTCAGAAACACGTTGGAATTTGGCATATTTCCCATGTATAAATCGTTGCCAAAGATGACAGAAGCGATACATGATGTGTGGATTGTAAACCTCTGGATCTGTAGTATGATGATTATTCACTAAGTCGCATTGATGTACAAATGAAAAAAAACTAATAATTATTGATAAGTGTTTAATACCATTCTTTACGCAAGTATGCGAATTCTATGAAGATTAACAAAAACTGATAGTCGTGCTGATTGTTAAAGGTGGTCATGTTCCAGTACCATGAAACAAAATCCATATTCTTATGTTGTTGCCATTTTAGTAGTGTGACATTCAAGATGTTTTTGCTGTTGATGGTATACGTGTTTTGCAGTGCCCCCGCCAACCCTCCCCCCCTCCCCCCCCCCCCCCACCGACTCTACCCTACATTTGGAGTGACAACAGTAAAAACGAAAAATATGTTAAAATTAATACCTAAAATAAAGACTTGATGCAGCTATTCGTTGCATCTTGTAAATCTTGAGTCTTTTGCAAATCCCTGAGAGCTTTTCCTCGTACGGAGAAATATGAAACATAATGTGCGATAAATGAAACTAGTGAATGTAACTTCACTTATAAATGATTGTCTATGATACTACGCAATCCCATGAAGTGGGTAACACAGTGGACTTAGTAAATACTAATCGGTTGCTGTAAAAATTTGTAGCGTTTATGTGTTGCAAGTTGGTATTTCGATTACTATGGGTTTCTTTATCTACTGTCTCTTTTTATTTGCATTTCGCAGTTGCTAATTGATTTCGTCATTTGGAGATAGTGAGAGGAGTTGTGGATGAAAGAAAACGGAGTGCCAAGAGGAGAAATCGGAACATTTCCGACGTATTCTTCTGTTTGAATTCAATAGAAGGCTGACAGCAGCGGAAGCAGCCAGAAACATTCGCACCGTGTATGGAGATGATGTTATTGGACAGAGCACGGCAACAAAATGGTTTTCTCGTTTAAGCAGGACTGTTTTGACATTAGTGTCCCTCCACGTTCAGGAATACTTTCCGTGTTTGATGAAGATCGTTTAAATGCATTTATCCGCAACGATGAGCGTCAATGTACTTGAGAACTGGGAAATGGGATGAACTGCGGTCATTCCACCGTCGTGTGATATTTGCGTTCAATGGGGAAGGCTAAAAAATCGGGTATATGGGTACTGCATGCTCTGACCCAAAGTCATAAAAATAATTAAGTGGCCATACAAGCATCTCTGCTTGCTCATTATCAACTGGCCCGTGAACAATGAAAGGTCTCTGTTGGATTCCTTTCATGTCAATTTCTTCAATCTGTTGTCATTTAAGGCATAAGTTCCTCTTCTAAATTTACTGTGGTGTTTCTATCAGGGAGGAGACTGAGCAGTGGAACGTGTTACTTTTGCACATAAGCAAGAACGATCTGTCACACTACTACACTTTAAAACACAGTTTATATGTAATTCATGTCACACAGTCTCATACGGAACCTACATCCGCTTTCTTCTATATACTATCTGTGTGAGAGGATGAATGAGCAAATGTATTTCTAGTTGTATGCTTGATGGTAGCAGACAAGCCTGTCTGCTAGAGAACAGGAGGACCAACGTCAGAACAGGTAGCTACGCTTTTTAAAAGCAGAGAGGTTTCTATTCTTAGTATGCTCCTGTCCGTCCCATGTCATGTTGGTATAGGAAGCTGCCTCTCTGGTCACTTCCGTTTGTATCTGTGAAGAACCCTCAGTAGGGGCCCAGGCACTCTGTCTGCAGCGAGCGTCTGAAGTGATAAGATCTCCGACTAAGAGCGTCTCTGCTAAGTCCGTCGGGCAATGGATTTCCTAAGTTCAGCCTAACTGAAAATTTAATAACCTTTATTTCAGGTTTAGATCTAAAATATCTGATGTTATCTCAAATTGCAACGCAGTGTAATTCAAGTGTGAAGTTCACAATATCTTCCAGTAGTTGCTTTGTCACTACTTTGTGAGTAAAGTGGAACCACGTATGGATGATCTGTAACTCTAACTAAAATCATCAATCTTAAATGTGAATATGCGTGAGATTATAACGTCTCATCTTCACAATATTTTTCAATATAGCAACTTTTCTTTATGTTCAACCCACGTGGGGTGTACTTTGCGAGACCAGTACCACGTGCTTATACAATTGTTTGACCTATCAGGTTAATAGTTAGACGATAGTAACCAGTTCAAGGTTTTTCTTTTGTAATTTGTGTTTCGATGTAATTTATTTTAATTATCAAAATTATTGTGGAGTTACACTCTTTGTGTAAACCAAGTTGACCACGTGAAGCATGTAGTGTAATAATCAAAGTAGCCCTCAGCTATTCTTTTCAGGAAGATTTCACAGAGAGTTAGTATGAATTTAGTATACCAGTGTGTGGTAATTTCATGATGGACAGGATTGCACTACGAACGTAACTTCTTTGGGTGAAAATTGAATCGGTTGGTTGTGGTTAATTTCCTCTTGCATATGT
Organism: Schistocerca cancellata; assembly: GCF_023864275.1. NCBI lineage: Eukaryota > Metazoa > Arthropoda > Insecta > Orthoptera > Acrididae > Schistocerca > Schistocerca cancellata. Next base: position 296,285,148 of record NC_064632.1, read on the forward strand.
TTCAACGTTCTTCGAGTGTTATTTTATGAATGCAGTGTTGTATGCAATCTCCCAATCTTGGCTCCATATTTGATGTGTTCCGTAAGATTACGAACTCACATTTTCACAATCCTAAATAAGGCACCAGTTTAGGTATGAATCCAGTTTAATATGCTGAAATTTTAACGGAACAATGATCAATGTTAAAAGTAAATGTTCAAATATAAACTGATTTATTTCTTTTTATTTAAATTCTCTTTTTATGTATATATATCACCGGTTGTCTTAAGATGACTATTAAAAGTTTATAACTAATGTTAGTCTGGTTGGCAATTTGGCAAGCTAGAGTGGATACCTGGTGAAACAGTTGCTCAGTAATGCAAGGATAACTTCCCCAGATACATCACGGCTTTTAACCTGCTTTAATTATCTTGAATATCAACACCGCTTTCAGAACAAATTAATGCAACAGCATTACAACATCACCAAACATTCCTATCCTGTATCGTTACTAATGGCGAGAAATGATGTCTTTAAACTAAAATAAGAGAAAGAAAGGAATCTTTTAGACCAAACAAATCAGCAACTCTCTGTATAAAGACCTGCGCGTATCAGCAAAAGATAACGTTATACTTCTGGTGGAACAGCGACGGTGTGCTGTGTTACGAATACCTTCCCGGAGGTGTGACCATCACTACTGACATTTGTTGCCAACAATTTAGATGTCTTGCAGACACAATCCAATAACAACGGCCTGGGGGGCTGCATGAAGTGATCTTACTACACAACAACGTCCGCCAGCATTCTGTTAGACAGACAAAAAAAACATTATACAGGGTGGTCGGAAATTCCCGTCACAGACTTCTAGGACTTGTAGAGGGGAGTGAGTACATCGTATTTTGAATAGGAATCCATGTCCGGAAACGTCATCCAACGAGACTACAGAGCATCATAGTTATAGCCACGGGCATCTGTAAATGTACGTATACACGGGATGATTCAGTGATGACGTTACAGACTTTCTAGGATGATGGAGAACGATAAATGTGTTAATTTGTAGTAAGGGACCCTGTACCGGAAACGAACGAGTCGAAAGTTATAAACGAAAGCGTTCTGATACCTCTGACAGTTGAATACATGTACCGTTTCTTGTGTTGCGAAGAGTGTAGGGCTGGTAACTTTCAGTGGTGGTAGTGTGGACAAAAACGAGAAAAAAGTCCAGTAAACGAGGGCACTAAATTGCATACCTGATGAGCTATGACCATTCGTTAATCTTCACTGATGTGAAACACATCTCGTCTACTCAGCAAGTGTTCATAGCTGTTAAGGTACGCACTTTACAGCCCACGTTTATGGGACATTTTTTCTCGTTTTTGTCCACGCTATTACCACTGAAAGTCACCAACCCTACACACTTCGCAACACAAGAACCGGTGCATGTATTCAACTGTCAGAGGTATCAGAACGGCTTTCGTTTATAACTTTCGACTCGTCCGTTTCCGGTAGAGGGTTCCTTACTTCAAATTAAGACATTTATCGTTCTCCATCATCCTAGAAAGTCTGTAACATCAGCACGGAATCATCCCGTGTATACGTACTGAAACATCCCCTTAGAAAAATTGTACATGACTGTGCTTATACTGACACACAATATTTTTTTTAGCGCAACGCAATCTGACTTTCAAAAATCCCTACGAAAGAATGGCCCTGACTAATATTAACCTATACCTTCCACAAATCACTTACCTCACAAAAATCTTCGTTACTCGAACTACTGCAACACAGCGAGCGCCACTACTGCCAGCTAAATAAAAGATTCAAACTACTGAAGGCACTAACTACTGACAGGCATAGTTAGCAAATGAAAGATTTTGATAGAGAACAAGCAATGTATTTACCTTAATAGTGTTCAAAAGTCATAATATATATAGCAGTTCATGACATCCAGTCTTACAAATTTCAAAACTCCGCCATTTCTCTCCCCACATCCACCACTGCTGGCTCCTCACCTCCAACTGCTGAGCGCTATGCGCTGTTCACATCCATCTGCCCAACACTATAATGGCAGACAACAATGCAAACTATCCACAGGCTGCACACAGCACAGCCAGTGATTTTTCATACAGAGCGCTACGTGGCGTTACCAATAAGAAAACCTAAACAGCCTACTTACATAGCCCCCATGCTCCCCACAAAAACTTTTACAAATTGTTTTGGGCACTGGCCAATACATATTTGTTAAAAATTTTTTCACAATTACAATAATAAAGAAATAATATGCAAACACTTATTGATACAATGTTGGTCAAAAGCTAAAATTTGCCCACAGTCCATAAAGACAGTCCTGATCATTCGTCACAGTAAAATAGCAGTGTTTTTCTCAAAGTCTGAGCAGTAAAAGAAAATGCACACGAAAGTGGTGGATTTCCATGCAGTCTTGAAGAAGTAGTGTTGTCCTTCCAACGGAAAGACAGTGCTGACTCTCGACATGCAGACAGGTAATGCGCCACGACAGAGCATACCCACCGCAGAGTCAGTCGAAGTTTTGAAGAATATAGGTAGGTAGGTCATCAAAGAGCAGACCCACTGTAGTCCTGGTAGAGAGTACGGTATTGGTGGGCCACCAGACTTGCAGACCCACTGCAGTCCTTGTAGAAATAATGGTATTGGTGGGCCATCAAAGATGCAGACCCACTGTAGTCCTTGTAGAGACGGCTAACAGCCATCTGTTGCGACTGTGCAGGTGCACAATCACCATCGAAGAGTCTTTTGGAGAATATAACAAGTCCATGAACCACCACTTGTGCACTCACAAATTTTTTTTTTTGAAATGTCCTTAGAACCAGCAATGCTGTTATCAAGTCCCTTGCTGAATTATTAACACATGTGCAAACACTAACAGTCCCAACTTCTCACATATTGTGAATCACTATGAGCAACAGAAACGTGTGCAGTGAAATGTAACTTAATTTGAAGAACTGGTGTCTATATAATTATAAATTTACAACATAAGAATACAATTACAAAGGTACAAAAAACATCATTAAAGAACACAATAGTACAGATATTATTTGTAGTAATACAGGCTTTACAAAAGAATAGAAATATACATATACATCAGTGTTACAGGAATTATGACATAAGTAAATATAGGAAAGATCAGAATAACTTTTGAAACATCAACATGAGCATTAAAACAAAACAGAATAAATAATGTCTAAACATCTTTACAAAGAAAATAACATAGTATTTGAAAAATTCTACAACATAAATCTTATTAGCTAAACACATAAAGACAGGAAAAACACAAATATACAAGAGTACACAAACACATAGCAAAATAACACAGGGGGAAAGGACAGGGTTTGTTTTCAGTGTAACATTTGGTACTGCAGTATTTTGCAAACAAAACCCTTCTTTTCTTGGAGATCTCCCTTCGTTCATCATTATTCCCAAAAACTCCTATCTACACCTGCTTTCTGTACATTTTTCGTATAACTTCTCAATGCATTTCTTCCAATTCATCACAACTCATTCTCTTATATAGTCTACCCCCTCTTAAGCTAACTTAAATCTACTGACCTCAGATGCTAAAATAAGGGACGAGGCAATGCAGCAGCATAAAACAATTAATACAAACAACAATGAAAAAAATGGAAATTGTCAAAGCAAGCTGCAGTAAATCTAAATTACCAAGCAATGCAACATTTCAACTAATATGAGCCAATGTGCAGCAACAAGAAAAATAAATCAGTAGTAAAACTAGCTTAACAGAGTAATACAAAGTGAAATTTAGTAGCACTATGCGTGGCAAACATCAGCAGCAAATGCAATAACTTATATCTAAACATGACATAGCTCAACCAGAAAAAATATTACAGTAAAATGGCCATGTTTAATACCTACGTTACATCTTAACCGTAGAGTGATGCATCACAAAAACTTGCTCTGCAAGAAAGTTACCAAGTCATTAAAAAATTATTTATGCAAGTCTTGTGAAGGGAAATGTCTATTTGTGCTCTCTTTTCTAAGAAAGTACATCATAAACGTATTCTCTACTCAGTCTGTAGACAGAAAATAGTGATATTACTGCATCTACTAAATTTTATAATAACCAACGCTGCAGTGCAGCTAGAAACTAGATATTAAAGAAAATGAGCAAATATGTACAAAGGAAGGCATGAAACATCATTCATTAGCCATATGGCATTTCATAAGGTAGTAAAAAATCTCTGAACTAGAAAGACAGTAGTCATAATCAGGTGTATAGACATAAAAATATTTCTCGTCATTTCATTAGGCATTTCAGTAAATATCATAAATTAAGAGCTCCACAGTGTTATCATATGTTTTCAAGTGTGAGCGTGTCGTATTTACGATGCTTTCGACAAAGAAATGTCAATAGCGAGGATAATGGCTTCTTTTTTTTTCTACCTGTGCCTCTGAAAGGCACACACTAATGGCTTTTTCCCAGGCGACTATCGCGCAGCTGGGTGCCCATGACGCATTACGTGCAGGTGGTCACTTAACGTTCTCACCGAAATATTTACGACACCAGTTTCCACTACAGTGACAGTCTCATATAAAAAATTTCACAGGTCGAGAATTTGCATTACAAATGTGTAGAAACAAAATTCTATAAATATAACAGTGTCCAAAATATTTTCGTTGGTGTTGTGATACATTTATGCATATACATACATTTCATAATTCTGAAAGTACGATTCTTGGTTCGCAACATCCTTTTCCTAACCACTACTCGTTATTCCTTACCTTATTATACATATACATATTTATCGACACTTCTTCAATATTTCATCATAATAAATACGTAGCATAATCAAATTCCTCATATAGCATCAGCTTATTGATCATAAACATACCTCAACAGCATAATACACATCATCGTCGTAAAAATAACATCATAACACCTCAGTCAAATCTCAAAATCGTCGTAGCTTTCTGAAATAATATCAAAACCTAAAAAAAATTCTCTGCTCATTTCAATAGTGTCATCTACCTCAAACGTGTAATTGCGTAAACATCTGTCACTGATGTAGTAAAATAAATATTTGTCTCTCTCAGTTAAATGATCAGATAGCTGTGTAATTCTGTGTTAGAGAAATATGATACCGATGTGTAAAGTTGTATAAGCAAATACCATATCAGCTAGGGCTCCGTGTGCTTGCCAAACACATGGTACACAAATTAGACATGTACCCCCTTGAGGATTAATGTAATAATACCCTCAGGTGTTACAGATTACAGCAATGGAATGAAATGTATCACAGAAAACCTTTGTATCATTGTACTTCAAATATTTTTAAAAATAAACTATTTAAGTACAAAATTAATCACTCAAATACGTGTCCTGTAGCGCTAAATGTGCGTCTTGCTGTACGATAATCTCTGTGGAAGTGTCGTAGTTATGGTCCTCCGAAAGCTAAGTTCTGCAGAAGTTAATGTACTTACCTCATGATAAACAAAAGTGAAATGCTTTGCGTATAGATATCTTAGTTATTACGCTTATTGCAGTGATGAAGAAAGTACTGTGCTGTAACGTACTGTTGTGCTACGGAAAAGGCAGTCTCATTGTAGCTATACCACAAAAGTTACTACTAAAACATGTTTTACTTTCCAGAATAATACAGAAAAACTGTGCAGATATAAAACAGAAACACTGCGAAAGCAACATTGTAAATTGTCACTCATTAGTAGCGTCGTGATAAAATCGTGTAGCTGTCACATAAACTAACCACTGTGTCATCTGGTATCTCACTGAAAGTACTTTAAATCCAGAATGTATTTTCAAGTAAACCAAAATGTTGCATTAAAATCTCATTAGCAGTACCAGTATATGTTCTAAGTATGTAAGCCTTATAGTCATTACGTAATCGTGCAACTAACAAGCAAAAATGTACACACACAATAACACTGTGTTGTCTGTTCACAATAACAATGTATCGTAATTTCTGTTTAAATAAGTTCTCTTGGTTCTTGACTGGATACTTAACTTTAAAACATAGTTGCATGTTAACAGTTTCTAAGACTGAAAAAGAGTACTAGTAACGTGAAGTGAAAAATTTTATAGCAAAGACTAAGTTAAAAAGCAGATTATCTCTTAATAAATGGTTTTACATGTGAAATGTGGTGTAACCCTTTGCTCTTCCTAGTACGCAGAGTTTCAACTTTAACGCAATTATCATGTGGTATACATCAGTAAAGAATACTGGAATTTTTCTCAAGGTTAGCGTCTATGTTATTTTTCCCTGAGCCAGCGGGCACACGTGGCTACCTGCAGTGCAAGTCATTGTCTGTTTTTTTGTTGGCGCGCGTCCTTACTGGGATTAGGAGACCTAACTTCTACAAATTAGCCTTGCCGAGAGCGCCCAGCCCTGTTAGAATCTCGCCAGTTCTGATGAAATTCACGTCTGTCATTGTGAATATATCGTCTATTGTCATGTCGGTAGTTCCTGTAGTTTCTTTCTTGTGGTTAAGTGGTGGAGAATTTCTCCCTGAATTATCACTGCACAGTGGACCGTTGCGTCTGAAGTTATTCCGTCTGCCGTGATAATAATTATTTTGGTTCCCATACTGTCTGTTTCTCTGATTGTCTCTGTCATATTCATTGCTACGGAAATACGATCTTTCTCTGTAATTATTACTACTCTGCCAACAGTTGTCATACGGGTGGTGTCTGTTTTGGTCACGATGTATGTTGTAAGAATAGCCTTGTCGCATATTATTTCTGTCATCGCGGAATTGTGACAGATGTGATCTGTAATTGTTGTGCTCGTGTTTTCGCGTCCCGCGATTGTCAGTGTCAATTTCTAATTCTTGTAAGAGTCCCTGAAAAGCTTCAATGTCGTCTTTGCAACGTCCTGCCAAAATAATATGTCGTAAATGGTCAGGTAATTTGGTTAAGCAAATGCGGATGAGTTCCGCGGGGCTGTATGAGTTTGACAGGTACTGATTCCTATGCAACATTTCTTCAAAATATTTCACAAGACTGGAGAATTCAGATTGTTCGAAATGTTTCATCATTATGATGCTATGTTTTACTCGGTCTTGTGTAGCTTGAGACCAATATGCTGAGAGGAAGGCATGATAAAATTCTCCTTCACTGTGACAATCGTGAATGACCGATCGCATTCTTACAGCTGGTTCATTCTCTAAGAAGCCACACATAAATTCTAATCTGTGCTGCAATGACCAGTTGGGAGGAAAACAACGAGAGAATTGATGAAGCCATGTTCGTGGATGAATGTCGTTGCCAGAATTCTTAAATGTTTTGAATTTACGTGTAGTAATGAACAGCTTATAGTCAAAATCATCGTGTCGTCGAGTCGCACAACGCTCATTGTTACGTCGTTTCGGCGGTTCCATCTCAAAATTCAATGCGCCTTGCCAATTTCTTTCATAATTTCCGAAGTGTCCTGTGTTATTATTTTGTGGTTGTTCCGTATTTCTATGTCCCTCTTCCCGTACTGGAGCGCGAGTGTCCTCTGAAATATGTAATTCTTGTATTACTTGTGCCAACTTATCTTGTACTTCCCGGATTTCTCTTTTGTACAGTGTATTCATTTGATTTTGATTTTGTTTGAATTTTCTAATTTGTTCATACTCTTCAGTGTCAGTAAAGGCTACAGGTCTTGTGTCATTCAGATCATCATCTACCTTTGTAGATAAGTTAGTGAACTGATCCGAAAGTTCGGCTACTTTCTCCGATAGTGTACTTATATCCTCAGTGTGTTTTTCTGAACCAAATTTCAGAGTGTCCATTTGTGTTGAAATCGTATCTACTGTGTCCTTTAAGTTTTCCTGAGTTTTTTCAAGTAGCATAACCGAATCGGTAGATGCAACTGAGTCAGTTTTAGCTTGCAAGGTCTCATGATTTTCATGACAATAGTTTGTAGTTCTTTTATGGCTGCTTCGTGATTCTGTAATGCATTTTCATGCCGCGAAAAAATCGGTTGAAAATGCTCACAAATTTGTGTTTTACGTCATTACAGACTTTTTGACATTTCGATTCAATGTTATTCATCTCAGTAGTTAAATCTTCACGTGTTTGTTCATGTGTGATGTCTGACGTTTGAAGCTTTTACTGTGTTTGTCTCTGATTTTGTACCATTATGTCTAACTGTTGCTGTATTTGTCTCTGGTGTTGTTCCATTGTGTCTAACTTTTGAAGATTTTATTCCATTGTGTCTAACTTTTGAAGCTTTTGCTATGTTTGTCTCTGATTTTGTTTCATTTGTTGCATTAATTGCAATAATAATGTATTAGTGTCTGGAATCTGTTCCTCTATGCTTTTCGGCAGTGCATTTGCACCGGCAACATTCACATTTTGACAAGCAGAAAATGTGTCTTGACTTATTTGAGAAATCGGTGAGGACGCAAAACCTGAAGCTACAGTATTTGCAAGATTGTGTCCTGTCATTTCGGATTCGTGAGGCGAGCTGTTGCCGACCGATCGATCGATAATGCTTCCCTGTTCACTAATTTTTTCACAGCCTAAACCATTATTTGCAGCCCGTTCGATTTCCCTATGCACAATTACCAAATTACTACTTTGAACATTGGTTAATTCACTACACGGTGGCGCTAACACACTGCTTTCGTCTTCACTGTCATTTCTCAGTTTACTTTGGAGCCTAGTATTACGTTTTTCGCACGCCATTATTGTCACAGTATTTCACACGACAACACAGAAAAGCACAATTTGAAGAGCAAAATAAGAAAACACAATAACATAGCATTGAAAATAATATCTCGTTAATTGCAAAAGCAGCTGCGAAATACTTGGTGCAAAAAGAAAACCTAAACAGCCTACTTACAGTACATTTACAGACGCCCGTACCTATAACTTTGACGCTCTGTAGTCTCGTTGGATGACGTTTCCAGACATGGGTTCCTATTCCAAATACGATGTAATCACTCCTCTCTTCAAGTATTCGAAGACTGTAACGGGAATTTCCGACCACCCTGTATAGGAGTTGGGTTGGGAATTCACACCGCACCCACCTCATTCACCTGATTTTGCGCTCAGATTTTCACCTTTCCCGCTCTCGGTCGAACACCCTTCAAGTAAATTCCTTTCCGGATGAAACTGCGCTCCGAACATGGCTCGACGAGTTATTCACCTCGAAACCATATGATTTCTGGAGTCGTGGAATCGAAAAGTTACCCCAGTGTTGTGAAGGAGAATATATTACTGATGACTAAAGTCTCTGTTACGCTTGTCTATTGTGTTTATTAGACATATGGAAAAACTCTACGAACTTATGCACCAACCCAATATATTGTTTGTTCGTCAGACTGTTCACAGGAAATTACACCGTTTGCTTGTAGAGACAGCGGTTTCGGCGTTGTTTTGCAATCTTGGAGAATTTGAATCTTTACAGAACACTGCCAAAAGAGAGTATCCGATCTTTCCTCTATCGCTTCTTTGTACAGCAGTTAATAAGCTACAAAAAGGAACAGTTACAACACGTAACACAGTATAAAGATGTTTGCGTTATAGCTGCCCGCCACCAGCCTCCAGTTCCCTTTAGCTACACGCATTTTACGCTGAGGTTACAAAAATCATGGGATACCTCCTAACATCGCATCGGATCTCCTTTTGGCCGGCGTAATGCAGCAAATAACGTAGCATGGACTCAACAAGACACTGGAAGTCCCCTTCAGAAATATTGATCCACGCCGCGTCTGTGGCCGTGCATAATTCCGGCAGTGTTGCCTCTCTATTACGTCCCATATATGTCCGATGGGATTCATATCGTGTGACGTGAGTGGCTAAATAAAACGATCGAATTGTGCAGAATGTTCTTCACACCAATCGCGAACAACTGTAGCACCGTAACATGATACATGGTCATCCACAAAAAATTCCATCGTTGTTTTGGAACGTAAAGTCCATGAACGACTGCAGATTGTCTCCAGGCAGCCGAACATAACCAGGATTGGTTCAGTTGCACCAGAGGACCCAGTCCATTCCATGTAAACACCGGCCACAACATTACAGAGTCCAAATTGTCTCCAAGTAGTTGAACATAATTATTTACAGACAATGATCGGTTCAATTGGACCAGGAGACCCAGTCCATTCCCTGTAAACATAGCCCACACTATTATGGACCCATCACCCCCTTGAGCCACCTTGTTGACATTTTGGATCCATGACTTCGTGGGATCTACCCCACACTCGAACCCTGCCATCAGCTCTTACCAACTGAAATCGAGACTCGTCTGACGAGTCCATAGTTTTTCCACTCTCCTAAGCTCCAACCGATATGGTCACGAGCTCAAGAGAGGCGCTGCAGGCTGTAATATATTGATTATTCCTTGCTACTGTAGTGTTATCTTGAAGCTGTGAGAGAGGAGGACAGGCGCTCCAAGGCGCGGAAGCAGAGACGATGCTGAGGGCAGACGAAACTATGAGAGATATTGTTACTTGAAGTAAACAGTAAGGGGAAACCCTTGCGAAAATGCAGACGCCCCAAGACGCGGCCCCAGGGCGTTAGTTACTCTTAAAGGAATTAACATGTAACTTCATATGTCGTCTAGACGTTGTAGTAGGTTGTCACCGTAGAACTTTGTAACCAAGAGGTACGCACTAGTGTATAAAGCTAGCTTGATACCAGCCCTGAGAACAGCAACGTCAGTAGACTCACAAGGGTTAGAAAGAGAGCGAAAACGTCAAAAATTGTTGACCTAGCAGTCCCTACTCCGGGGAGCCCGAGGGGCAGGGCTAAATGACGTAAAACAATAATGTTGCCATCCTTATTTGGCAGAACAGTTACGTTTAGCTTTCAGCTGAACAATGTTGATACTAAATACGGACTTAGTTCAACATTAACATCCCCGCCTTAGGAGCAGTAGAGGGGATCTAACTAAACCGTGATTGGCAGGCACTTGCAAGAAACCTACGGGATTGGCTGGATGGCTTTAAGTGGGAAAAACGGTGCCCCCACGCGACTCTTTAAAACTCCTAGATTCTGCATTTTGTCAGAGTTCTCAGTCAGACGATCTGGGCAGCAAATCCGCGTCCGTCGACTCCAGCCTCGGTTCAGCTCCGCGCAAGTCTGCTCCCTCTCTCTCTCTCTCTCTCTCTCTCTCTCTCTCTCTCTCTTGAAGTGCCTCACTGAACAGTGTCACATTCATTATGTTTTGCTTTGAAATTGTGTTAAGGCTTTAAGATGCTGCTAGTGTTTCCTACTGTGGTTAGCATCCACTCCTGGGACTTTTGCACTGGCTTCTGTTGTAGCAGTGTTATTCATGCTTTTCTAACCCTAGAAATAGCCTCCACTGTATTAGTTAGTCCTGTCTGGAATAAACAACTATTTCAAAACCCTGTTTGTCCAAGAGTCTCCACAACGAGTTCCCTACCTCCATTTCTAGTAAATGCCTGTACCAGTGTTGGCTCAGGTAGAAGAAAACAATCAAATGCCTTCACTGAGAATTGTCCTTCTGCCTTCTGCTCTGTACCGCTTGGGAGCGCAGACTGACCAGCAACCCCTTTTTCTCTCTCCCACCTATGTCAGGACACGACAACGCGATGTATTCTTCGCAAAGGCACTCGCGTCCGTCGTCTGTCCCCATAGTCCATTAACGCTAAATTTCGCCTCGCTGACGTAACACATACGATCGTTGTACGTCCTACGTTGATTTGTGCGGTTATTTCACACAGTGTTGCTTGTCTATTAGCACTGACAACTCTGCTGAAACGGCGCTGCTCTCCGTCATTAGACGACGGCCGTCAGCGACAGCGTTGTCCGTGGTGAGAGATAATGCCTCAAGTTTGTTTTTTTCGGCACACTCTTGGCAATGTGGATGTCGGAATACTGAATTCCCTAACGATTTCCGAAATGGAATTCCCGAGCATCTAGCTGAAACTACCACCGCCGTTCAAAGACTGTTAATGCCCGTCTTGCGGCCTTAATCACGTCGGAAACCTTTTAAGATGGCTATTTTTTGATGATTTCATTGTATGTGTTAATATTTGTGAAGGAAAATGATATATTTGAAGAATTGTGGTCAGAGATACAATTTTATGCGATGGCAGCGCTGTGGAGTGGTCGAATCTTTGCCAGCCAATAGTGGATAGCTGCGGCGTGCAGCAGCCGGATATTTTCTTTTTCTTTTTTCCTTTTTTTCGTTGAGTGTACAATGTAATGCATGGACACACTTATGTAACTATGTGAGCTACAGATTTAGTACGGGGAGGAATGATGACTCAGAACAATGGCTCGATGAGATACGGACATAAAAAAGGTTTTGAAATGAAAAACAAGGTATTATTTGATGACATAAAAAGTTGATTTCATTTTTTGTATACTTCACCCTCGTCACAGTCAGTTTTTGATAATTAATCTGTTGATTGATTTTCTGAGTTAATTTACTGTACGATGGAAGTTATCGGGTTAGCTGAATTTTCATATTAGAGCCTATAACTGTTTTTTTTTTTTCATTTAATAAGTGCCTTCCTAACTGAAATTTCAGAACTGAAAGTTTGAGTCATGTATTTCATTGGCATTCTGTGTCAAGATTATCCCTGGAGAAACTGTAGTTAATTTTTACCAGTATTTTTTTAGCTGTTGCGGAGTCTTGCTGTGTTTCTGTTTCTGCCAGTACTTCATTTTGCAGGTGAGATTCACAATACGTGGTTGTTTCGTTTCCCTTGAGCAAGGTAGGGTCTGTCGGTTCCTTTATTTTACCACCGTCATATGTCAGTGCAGAAATTTACGTGTGTTTCAGTTTACATTCTTGTAGAGGTCGACTTTACAGTTGTATTTTTCTCGAACAGTTCGCACTGATCAAATCTATTGAGCGTGAAATTTTTGGTTTGCTTATTTATTTGCTTGTGAATGAGATCGGTTTTAACACACACAGGATACTTTTCAGTTTCATGTAAGTGATGTGGCATTGTGCTCAGCAGCATATTTAGGTTGTCACTTCACATCCCCAGGTTTGAATTTAAGATAACACACACTCAAGTGAAGGCTCTCACTTACAACCTTTTCCAATGAGTCGCCTTGGTACAAATGGTAGCTCCGCCAATGTACTTCCCATACCTTGTGTACGCGATACTACTGCCATCTGTACATGTGCGTATCGTTATTCCATGACTTTTGTCACCTCAATGTAATATCAACTGTAAGTTTGCATTTGGCCCATCGAGGCTCGTTGCGAATTGTTTCAGTTACATTCAGTTACAAACGCTAGAGCGATTGCAGCAAAGTATGATGAACGGTACTGTAGGTGTACTCACCTACACTTCATCAAAGAGAAAATGTCTACGCTCAGCTAGAGCAAAAAATATCGAAATATCAAGGTCTAAAATGTGTTTGGACCTTCTTATATGAAGAGCTTATTTCAATAGTGGTACAATTCCATTTTTGTTTATTTTGAGATACAGAGTCCTAAAGTTAAATGAGCGCTAAAAAAGCTGCAGTTGAAATACCAGAAATATTCAAGCATATGGCTTCTTGCTAGAAATGAACCTTTCTTTCTGTTTGTTTGGATCGTTAGTTTTAGAAGCATTACAGACAGAAAAGTGGAGGTAATGGACTTGTACCACTATTGAAATAAGCCCTTCATATATGGTTCTGAGACTATAACCCCGCATGATATACAACCATAGAGTTATGAGTTCTGCGGTCCAATTCTCGTGTCTACATAATAATGTGCCAAAGCAGTGAGACAGGGACCATTTTGGTTGAGCCCTAAGCTAGAGTTGCTTCTACTGACCAATTTGATGGTTGTCTTCGAAAGTTCGCTACATCCATATTCTTATCAATAATATAAAAAGATGAATCTACCTTCCAAAAAAAAAAAATGAACATATGGTTATCAAACGTTTAAGATGAAGACTTTGTGTACCTGCTTACTGTCAAATTTATTTCTTGGGTAACGACACTTTCTCAAAATCAACAAATCATATGTTTGAAAACTGGATCCCCTGGAATCTTGCTGCCTCTTGGATACATTTCTGCAGGCGCCCGTAACTATAACACAGTAGAAAATAAAATGTCTGGTAGATAGCAGAAGAGTTTTTAGTACATGCTAATTTTTTTATTGTTAACAACACTTTCTAGAAGGCAAATAATTTTTTTTTCTTAAGTTTGGTCAATTATAAACGTGAACGTTGCGTAACTGCAGTCGCTCGAATGGGACGTTGCAATCATAAAAATCATCTTCAGTATCATCTGCAGATGATGCGGATTTTTGGATCTGATGGTACCTGGGCGGTCTTTGAGTCAACGTCGCCGCTTTACATACACAAACAGGTCCTCATCGGCGTTATGAAAAACCGGACTTAACATTTCAGAAAGATATGTGGTAACAAACAGGAAATGAGACTGAGACCATCATGTCAGTAGTTAGTGATGGTAAACACTAAGTGAGAATTTTATACATAGTAGAAATTATTTTCTGAAAATACGAGTAGTTATATAGGTAGAAAAAATCACATAGACCAATTGTTCCCAGAAATTTGGAGCTTTTGTTCTTCATTGATGTTGTCATTTTCCTATTTGTGATGTCTTGTGGAGGGATATTTGGAGTATAGAACTGTTTTCCTTATAACGGTGGCACAAGTTGCCTGGCACAAAGTGAATTTTGTAGCACAGGTTGGATGAAGAAAATATAAAAGTGCACTGATGAATAATGAAAAAGTACCGTGTAGTTCAAGAAGGAACTACGTAGGTCGGAGTGAGCATTCTGGGATGGCGAAAGATTTCGGAGAAAAACGTAAACAGTATATTCCTGTAAATAACGTAAACGTTTTGAAAGTAGCAGATTTACAAGAGCGCGGCAGAGGAGATACTGAGAATTTCCCCACAACTTGGGGAAGTTTCAAGGCGTACGGGGAGGAGAGACTCCGTAGCCGCGCGTTTTGCCGATTGGAGGCGTTTCCTTTTTATTTTTATGTCGAAACTTGGGGGGTGGCTATTTTCCGCCGTTGCCGGCAGGTTGGCCGCCGTGGCGGCGCCACAGGTCGCCCCGTCTGGCGCCAGCGCGGCGCCAACTGGCGGCTAGTACCTGCGGCGGGCGCGTGGCGGCGCCACGAGTGCGGCACGTCCCGCCGCGGACGCTGATTGGCCGCGGGATGAGAACAGCCGCGCAGCGGCCGGGACTGCCCGCAGAGATCCGTCGTGTCCCACATTCCGATTACAGGCTGTTAAGCGCTGCCTTTATGGACCCTAAAGCGTGTTTCGAGATCTCCCCGGAATTTACGGTGACGTTTCGCAATAATCATACCTCTCCGTGAAGGAGGGCGCTGATAACGCAGTAGAGTCGAAACACAACCTGTGGAATCAACATTTCTCGTAAAATGCTGGTTTAGGCGGAAAAGGAAGGATTTTTTAGGATTTAAAGTCTCGCAGTTGAGATCATTAGGGTCAGAATACAAGCTCGTATAAGACAGTGATGAAGAAGGACGTTAGCCAAGTGATCTAAATTCCTGAATAGCTGACGCGGTTAATGGTTCATGCTTCCGGTGCCAAGTTTCCTATCGACTTCGGATTTTCGATCCTTAACCCTAGCATTACCAACGGGGGGGGGGCCTCGTAGGCCCACTGACTCAGTTTTTCTATGTTGTATCCACACCTTTTGATATATGAACTTGAAAGCAAAGGTAATTGTTCGTTATTGAATGTACTATTGAGTCATTACAGAATTTCGGAATAAAAATGTAATTAAAATTCATTTACTTGATTTAATTCTCTGTGGGCCTTAGAAGCCCACCCGTTGGTAATAGCAAGGAAAGATTTACGAGGTTGAGTCTCTCGTTTCAAATTCTTACCATGAAACGAATTTTGGCATTGTTGCCTTCAGACATATTATTATGAAGCGGACCATTGTTATTTTCAGTGTTTCTGCTGCTGTTGAACCAGCAACATGAGTAGACATCGTTTACGTGATAGTTCCATTGAAAGAGTGCTAGAAGAAGTTTTGAACGAATCAGATTTAGAGGAAAGTGAAGTGGATGATGATGTGGAAGAAATTAGAACTGATTCATCGTCTGAGAATGAAGATGAGGTTGAAGCCAATCTACCAGATGATAATGATACGGAATGTGATAAATTCATTGCAAAAAGTGTACGAGAGTATATTACGAAGCCATCTCGACAATATCGGCGTTCTGTACAAAATATAGTGCGAGAAAGAATGGGGCTAGGACAACAAGGAAGAATTGCGTCTCCGAAAGAGGCTATAGAGCTCTTTTTTACACCTCAAATTATGAATCTAATAAAACTACACTCAAATGAAGAGGCTTCTCGACTAGGTATTCAGCACACAGATGAAGATGAGTTATTTTGTTATATAGGACTCTTGCTAATCATGGGTTCAAATCATGACAATAAGATACCTGTCCAAGATTTATGGTCTTTGCTTCAGGGCCGACAAGTGTACTATGGATCAATGAGTCGGACCCGATTTTTCGAATTGACTAAAATATTGAGGTTTGATGATAAGAACACAAGAGAAATTCGTCGCCAGACTGACAAGTTTGCTCCAATGAGGGAAATTTTTGAAAGCTTCAATTCTTCACTTCCATTGTATTTCATTCCTGGTCTACATACAACAGTGGATGAGATGTTGTCTTTGTTCCGTGGTCGCTGTCCATTCAAGGTGTTCCTAAAAGAAAAACCTGGAAAATACGGCATTCTAATTCGAATGCTGTCTGATTCTGAGACTAGATATGTGATCAGCATGGACATCTATACAGGCAAGTCAGGAAATACACAGCATTCAAATGGACCGATGGAAATTGTAAAGAGACTAATAAAACCTATTGAAAAATCAGGCTGTAATGTTACCACAGATCGGTACTATACTTCAGTGGAGCTTGCTGAGACTCTATGGAATGATTTTCACCTCACACTTGTTGGCACCTTACAGTCTAACAGACGACACATACCTGAAGAGCTGAAGACTACAACTGGCCGCAGTTTACACTCTTCCATCTTTGCTTATACTGACCCTCAGACACAGAGGCCACCAGTTACTCTTGCATCAACGCTAGTCCGCGAGAAGCCAAAACGACTGCTGTTGATGCTTTCAACTTATCACTCAGAAGAGGTGTTGAATGAAGACTCAAAAAAGACTAACATAAATCTTTTTTATAATTCTACAAAGGGAGGCGTGGACACCATAGACCAGATGGCAAGACACTACAGCACAAAGAGAGGAACAAGAAGATGGCCACTGTCCCTCTTCTACACACTCATTGACATAGCAGCAATAAATGCATATTCACTCTTCCTCCTCAACTTTCCGAATTGGAAAAAGAATTTGCTAAACCGCAGAAGAGTTTTTATCACTAACTTAGGTCTCGAACTAATAAGATCTCAAGTAGATAAACGGGCACAAAATTTGTATGGACTTCAGAAGCCAGTAATAATGGCAATGGAAAGCATCACACAAAGGAAGCTCAGCTGCTCTGTAGAACCATCATCCTCAACAGCAGAACCAGGAACACGTGGACGGTGCCACCTATGCTGCCAAGAAGCTGCATCTAAAAAGATCAAGTACAACAAGCTGGGAAAGTCAACTGTTACCTGCTCTCAGTGCCACAAACACGTCTGTGGGAAACACTGCAGGAAGACAGTGTTGTGTGAAAAATGCGTTGCAGAATGAGACAGTAAATTTTGTTTGCTTCATGTAGTGTATCGAATTAAAAAAGTCGTTTTTATAAGAAAACACTATTTTGAAACATTATTCCAAAAAATATATAAACTGAATCTCGTGATTTGTTCATTTTATTCCTATTATAATAACATCTTTTATTATCCAGTATACAAAAACAATGTCTAAGCATTTTGAATTGTTATTATAGGTATCAGAAGTAAATAAACTTGATTTATGATAAAATAAATTGTGGTATTCTTTATGGGCCTTTGAGGCCCCCCCGTTGGTATTACATGTAACAAAAAATACGTTGGTAATGCTAGGGTTAATACAGCTATTCACCGAACTTAAAAAAAATTAAAATGTTGTCATAATCTATTCATTAAGAAGCATAATGTTATGTACGTGTTTACAAAGTACGACGAGAGGTCTACACTCACAAACATGGGACACTTAAGTGACAAAGTTATGGGGTACCTCCTAACATTGTGTCGGACCTCCTTTAGCCGAATGTAATACAGAAGCTCGACGTGGCATTCACTCAACAAGTCGTTGGACGTCCCCTGCAGAAATACTGAACCATTACTGCCTCCATAGCCGTCCATAACTGCGGAAGTGTTGACAGTGCAGTATGTTGTGCACGAACTGACCTCTCCCTTATCTCCAATAACTGTTCTGTGGAATTCATGTCGGGTGCTCTTGGTTGACAAATCATTCGCTCGAACTGTTCAGAATGTTCATCAAAGCAATCGTCAACAGCTCGTGGTCTAGTGGCTAGCTTTGCTACCTGTGGATCACAGGGTCCCGGGTTCAATTCCCGGCCGGGTTGGGGATTTTCTCAGTCTGCGGACTGGGTGTTTGTGTTGTCCTCATCATTTCATCATCCTCAACATTCGTGAGAGAGGTTAGATTGGACTGTGAAAAAAATTGGACTGTGAAGAAATTGGGATTTCGTACGGGCGCTTATGACCGCGCAGTTGAGCGCCCCACAAACCAAACATCATCAAACCAATTGCGAAAAACTGTGACCCGGTGATATGGCGCATTGTAAATGTATATGTCGTGTGACTAGGGCCTCCCGTCGGGTAGACCATTCGCCAGGTGCAAGTCTTTCGATTTGGCGCTACTTCGGAGACTTGCGCATCGGTGGGGATGAAATGATGATGATTAGGACAACACAACACCCAGTCCCTGACCGGAGAAAATGTCCGACCCAGCCGGGAATTGAACCCGGGCCCGTAAGACTGACATTCTGTCGCGCTGACTATTCAGCTACCAGGGCGGACATATGGCGCACTCTCATCCATAAAAATTCCATATCCATCTAGCCGAACATGACGATTTCCAGTCAATGATAGGTTCAGTTGGACCAGAAGTTCTAGTCCATTCCATGTAAACACAACTCACACCATTACGAAGCCACCACCAGCTTACACAGTACCTCGTTGACAATCAAGGTCTATGACTTCTTGGCGTCTGCGCCCCACTCGAATCCCAAAATCAGCACTTACCAACTGAAAACGGCACTCATCCGACCGGGAAACGGTTTTACACTCGTCTATGGTCCAAGTGATAAGGTTACGGGTCCAGGAGAATCGCTGCAGGCGATGTCTTGCTGTTAGTAAAAGCACTCGCACCGGTTGTGTGCTGCCATATCCAATTAAATCCAAATTTCATAGCACTGTCCCAATAGATACGTTCGTCGTACATCACACATCGATTTCTCCGATTGTTTGACGCAGTATTGCTTGTCTGTTAGCACTGACATCGCTATGAAAACTCCTCTGCTCTCGGACGTTAAGACAAAGCGGTCAGCCAGTGTGTAGCTCGTGGTGAGAGGTAATGCTTGAAATTTCCTATACTCGGCACACTCTTGACACTGTGAATCCCAGAATACTGCACAACCTAACGATTTCCGAGATGGAATGTCCCATGCGTCCCGTCGTGCAGCCATAGTCACGTCGGCAACTTTTACATGAATCACCTGAGCGGAAATGTCAGCTCCGCCAATGCACTTTCCTTTTATAATTGTGTACCCGACACTCCTGCAATCTGTACACGTGCATATCGTTATGCTATCAATTTTCTCAGCTTATATGTCATGTGGCAATGTAACTGACAGTGCGCAAATTATCCGTACTTTATTCGTCCAGTATTTCATAATGTGAGCACCTAGCAACTTCCAAAGCACTGCATCCACAATTTCCAACTTTTACGGAACTTTTTCTCTCTGACGCACCCAACAAAATGATGTAAGGCAGTATCGGTTGAAGTATTATATGTCGATTTTCCGCTTCGCTGACGCAAGTTGCAAACTTTTGCCGCTAGAGGGCTCCGAATTGTAGCGTGCAAGATGGCGGCGTGTAACGTAACTATGTCGAAGGGTGAGAAACAGCTCAGAAAACGGAAAGCACGAATTCGAAGGATTTTGCCACACATGTATCACCTCTCCTTCAGCACAAAAGTATGAGACCACACACGAGCGCTGCGACGTCTGCCACAATCCGATGCCTAGCTTTCACTGTCATCGATCACCCTCCATACAGACCCGACTTGGCCCCGTCCGATTTTCATGTTTCCAAACCTTAAACGACATCTACGAGAACTTTACTTTGATAGCCACGAAGCGGTGTTCGCAGAGCTGAGATTGTAGGTTCGTCAACAAAGGCTTTCTACAGTGATGGTATCAACAAACCAGTCTCTCGTTGCGAGGAGTGGTTTCTTCGCCAGGGTGACCACTTTCAGAATCAAATATGTAGACATGAAGAATACAGATTTAGAATGTTACAAATTCTGTTTTATTTAAAAAGCTTCAAGAATATTGACATAAAAAATTCAAAGGCGTTATTACTTCCAGTACGCCCTCGTGTATTTTCTCTCTTCACACAGCAAAACTACAGCATGTGGCATGACGTTTTAATTTATTACTTCCGTGGTATTCTATACACCACAAATTTTGCAGACAATATTCACATACACCATTGAATATACCTTTAAAATTATCTCAATATAGCACTCATAGTTGAGGAAAATGACTTCATAAACATTGAGATGTGTAAAAAAATAACATTTGCATGAAATGGAGCACAAATTACCAGACTGTTCTCAACCAGTGTTTAGTAACACTGACTGCCGATGAAATATTTTTCTTAAAGATACAAGGTTTTTCTGCTGTATTGTTGGGTGATGATTTCAGGTCAAGTTCAAATGGTTCAAATGGCTCTGAGCACTATGGGACTTAACATCTGAGGTCATCAGTCCCCTAGATCTTAGAACTACTTAAACCTAACTAACCTAAGGACATCACACACATCCATGCCCGAGGCAGGATTTGAACCTGCGAGAGTAGCGGTCGCGCAGTTCCGGACTGAAGCGCCTAGAACAGCTCGGCCACTGCGGCTGGCTCAGGTCAAGGACTTATAATGTTCCATCACATGTAGTTTTGATACATATTATGAATTTCTGTGACGTATGCAAATGTGGCTCGTTATAATAAATCCAGTATTGTTTTGTGAAGCTTTGCAGTCCAACCTACTACAAAACGATGTTTACTTTTGTACTCCCATGTATACGAGGACTGTTCGAAAAGTAAGGTCCGATCGGTCGCGAAATGAAAACCACAGGGAAAATCAAAAATTTTTTATTCATAACATTTAGCCACGCCTTCCAGCTACCCCCGTAAATAGTCGCAGCTCCGACTTAAACGTTTGTCGTGGCGTTGTACAAACTTTCCAGTACCCTCGTCACAGAGAGCAACCGCCTGTGCTTTCCGCCAGTTCTCAGCGCTGGTCTGCTAAAATGTTGTCTTCGTAGCCAGAGGATCACGTAAGCGGAGCCAATTAAGGGCTTTATTGTGGGTGATCAAACACTTTCCATCGGAAACCCTGCATGAGCGTCTCATTGCACCAGCAGAATACGGCTGAAAATTGTCTTGAAGAAAGAAACTCATGACATATAAGTTACGTGGGCTACATAGCTTCAGACGAAATCTCTCGCCAGATCCACATTCATGGCGGGAGACACTGTTGTTTTAGGCATTTTTACGTTATCACTTTGCGCTCTGAACTGAGAAGAGCGACGTGAAGCAATCGACAAGCACACTAAAGACACCGCCATACATATCATTGCAAAGTTCCATCGGATTTTCACAGTCGTTTCCATTACGCGCGTAATCGGACCTTACTTTCCGAGTACGCCTCGTATTATAAATGCAAAAATTCGTGTGTGAATATTTTTGTTACTCTTCACGGTGAGAAGACTGGACGGATTCGTAAGAAATTTAAAACGGGATTAGTTTATATCCTGAATTAACACACAAGCTACTTTTAAAGTGTGTAGTACAATATATTTATTGATATGAAGAATTTATCGTGAAATGTAGAACACTAATTAACGTCAGAAAAAGTTATTTACTATTTGGCTTTTGAACTGTATCGTGTTTGCGAAAATGCTTTACTGTTTAATGTGTTCTCCATGATATGATTCAGCGTAATGAATACAATGCTCATAAAATACTCAAAGTGTTTAATTCATGAAACTTCCTGACAGATTAAAACTGTGTGCCGGACCGAGACTCGAACTCGGGACCTTTGCGTTTCGTGGACAAGTGATCTACCATTCGAGTCTCGGTCCGGCACACAGTTTTAATCTGCCAGGAAGTTTCATATCAGCGCACACTCCGCTGCAGCGTGAAAATCTCATTCTGTTTGATTCATTCTTCGACACCAGCTCGTTGCATTTTAGCCGCCGAAAGTCAGGCTTATCTTATAGCTTCTGAGACTCTTGAGGACTCACGACAGTGTCAATTAAAAGCTGTGTAACAGAAAGATGTCGTGCCTCTCCATGTGGAATGTGGTAGGCTTTTAGTGAGACAGGATTTTATTATGGTATGCGAGTGTATCCGCTGGTAATAGGCAAATGACGTTGTTGGATGTACAGATAGTATAAAATTTGCACTGCACCGAACTGAAATTCCTTATTTTATTTGTTACTCCTCTACGCTAAAGCGGCTGGGCGGCTTTCAATGAACTTTGGAATGGAAACAGCCTATAACCTGAATTAACATACAGGTTACCTTTTATTTCGAGAAAATCACTGTTCCCTTGGGATGGTAAACGTACTGCAGTAGGTTTCTGGCTCTCCCTAGAAACCAAGGCAATTATGATCTTTTCCATGCTAGTCATGTCGCAACAGTCTTGAAATCATTTATGCCCTTTCCTGACACATTTTGTAATTCGCTACTCAGTCGCGTAAACATTTTTTCCTTAAGTAAACGAGTGAGTTGTGAGCGACATGTTCTCTGTCTGCTTCTCCTGTCGCCTCAAAAAAAGAAATTCCCTCGTTTTTTTATGCCGCTGGGCAGCTATTGGCTCGTGCCTCAATACCTCCAAGAGATTACTTTTATGAGTGCGCATACGAGTAGATAGTGAGTTTCACCATTAATACAGGGCTATTACAAATGATTGAAGCGATTTCATAAATTCACTGTAGCTCCATTCATTGACATATGGTCACGACACACTACAGATACGTAGAAAAACTCATAAAGTTTTGTTCGGCTGAAGCCGCACTTCAGGTTTCTGCCGTCAGAGCGCTCGAGAGCGCAGTGAGACAAAATGGCGACAGGAGCCGAGAAAGCGTATGTCGTGCTTGAAATGCACTCACATCAGTCAGTCATAACAGTGCAACGACACTTCAGGACGAAGTTCAAAAATGATCCACCAACTGCTAACTCCATTCGGCGATGGTATGCGCAGTTTAAAGCTTCTGGATGCCTCTGTAAGGGGAAATCAACGGGTCGGCCTGCAGTGAGCGAAGAAACGGTTGAACGCGTGCGGGCAAGTTTCACGCGTAGCACGCGGAAAATTCGCTCATGCCACAACTGGAGACCGACAGCGCCGACTTCATCTTTCAACAGGATGGTGCTCCACCGCACTTCCATCATGATGTTCGGCATTTCTTAAACAGGAGATTGGAAAACCGATGGATCGGTCGTGGTGGAGATCATGATCAGCAATTCATGTCATGGCCTCCACGCTCTCCCGACTTAACCCCATGCGATTTCTTTCTGTGGGGTTATGTGAAAGATTCCGTGTTTAAATCTCCTCTACCAAGAAACGTGTCAGAACTGCGAGCTCGCATCAACGATGCTTTCGAACTCATTGATGGGGACATGCTGCGCCGAGTGTGGGAGGAACTTGATTATCGGCTTGATGTCTGCCGAATCACTAAAGGGGCACATATCGAACATTTGTGAATGCCTAAAAAAACTTTTTGAGTTTTTGTATGTGTGTGCAAAGCGTTTTGAAAATATCTCAAATAATAAATCGCTTCAATCATTTGTAATAACCCTGTATCTCTTTATAAATAACTGTTTAACCGCAGGTAACACCGCTGGGAGCAGCTAGAATGTAAAATAGCTGCCTATGTATGTCGATGATTCTAGAATGAAATTTTCACTCTACAGCGGAGTGTGCGCTGATATGAAACTTCCTGGCAGATTAAAACTGTGTGCCGGACCGAGACTCGAACTCGGGACCTTTGCCTTTCGTGGGCAAGCGCTCTACCGACGGAGCTACCCAAGCACGACTCACGGCTCGTCCTCACAGCTTTAATTCCGCCAGTACCTCGTCTCCTACCTTCCAAATTCACAGAAACTAGGTTCGCAGGAGCGCTTGGGTAGCTCAGTCGCTGCCGGCACGGTAACTCAACAGTTAATAATGTCATCAGCACCAACGAGAGACTATATGGGATCGGTTTAAACCAGACACACCTTTGTGGAAAATGCAATCTGGTGGATACACTCAGCCACAGATTCACCTGTGGTGGCAATGTGCATAACTGGAATTGGATCAGGCAACAAATCGCCTTTCTCACCAGATCCTCTACGCAATATATAACGCCGTCGCTCCTCCTGAGACCGGACATGACATACTTTCCGAAATTAAAAACCAACGCCATTAGCTGGTTACTGGGAAAATATGTTAGTTATGTCATCCACACACTTGGGTCGGACAACGAGATAGAATTCCGCGTTTACATGAAGTGTGAATATGCAAAAATCAGCACGTATCGCAACCACAAGAAGCACTATGGCAACATGCTGAAGATCATTTTTGAAAGAATGGGTGTTGGTTAAATATGTGAAACCACTACAACACCTTGAACGAGAACGAACAGAAGAAAAATAAGTCACTTGGTTCCTTATTATTATTTACTTTAACCTTGCTTCCGGAACTTTCTTTTTTTGTGTGTGTGTTATTGTATGTGTTTAATTGGATTGTATTTAAACTGGTTCATAGTCAAGAAAACTGGTATTAAATATGCTATTATTTTTTATTCTAAAAAAAAAAAAAAAGCGTGTTCGGTCAGAGGGTTAGCTGCCCTCTGTAATAAAAAAACTGAGTTAATCGATCAATAACGAACTCAAACGGATGTCTTACGACGTCCGCCCCGAGCAGATGTAGCGAACAAAATGAGATTTTTTTTTAAAAAAAAAAAGGGGGTCAGCCCGATAAAAAAAAAGTCGGTAGAGCGCTTGCTCGCGAAAGGTAAAGGTCCCGAGTTCGAGTCTCGATCCGGCACACAGTTTTAATCTGCCTGGAAGTTTCATATTTCGATGATATTATAATGTTGAAGCCTATATTTTGATTTAGATATCGTTCTTCACGTGAACTAAAGCAACGAATCATAAATCGACCAGCAGCTGCTTTTGAGAATTTAGTGTCCTCAAGAGGCTATACTAATCCTCCTGACCATTTCTGACACATATGTGTCAAACTTGTAGTGAAACAGCAGTCAAGTATAAATTTGTAGACCTGTTTAAAGAGAGAACTTAACGACTTCCAAGAAACTTTCAATACAATTTCAAATCTTTTCTAAACTTTTTCTCTCTTAAATGTTTATCGCCAAATATTTAAAACATTAACTCGTTTGTAAAGTAATCAGACGTTTTAAGTTGTTTCATTCATGAGAGTTTGATTCTTTAAAGAATGGGGGCGAGGTTCTTTAGTTACTATTAATGAAACCAGCCCAGCATTAGCCTTACCCGATTTAGGGAACCAAAGGGAAAACTAACTCTAATCCCGTCTAGCACAGGTCCGCTGTTCTCAAGATTTGGCAAATTTATTTTTATTTAACTTTGCTGCCGGATGTCCTCCCTTAGCCGCAGACGTCAGTTACCCAACGGACGGAAGTTGTGTGCACCATCTGTCTATCAACTGTGCAGAAAAAATGGCTCTGAGCACTATGGGACTTAACATCCGAGGTCACCTGTCCCCTAGACTTAGAACTACTTAAACCTAACTAACCTAAGGACATGACACACATCCATGCCCGAGGCAGTATTCGAACCTACGACCGTAGCAGCAGCGCGTTTCCGTACTGAATCGCCTAGAACCGCTCGGCCACTGCAGCCGGCATCAACTCTGCAGACTTTGTCCTGTGAGTGACCGATTTTTAACTGTTTGCGTGTCTTACTTTCTGAGGCGGAAATTGGGACTCAGCTTAGCACTTGCCAGTTAGTGTCTGTCTGTCGTTCGGAGCTGCCTCTGTCATGTTTGTCGGATTTGGTGTTTTAACTGATTTATCGCTTGGAGTGTAACGGCCTAAAACCTGAAATATGTTTTGATCTTGCCTATCATCTTGAGAGGCGGTATCTGTGTACTGTAGAGCATCTTAATTTGTCTGGCCAACCTTGTAGAATTTTATATAAGATTGCATTTTATAGACTTTTATTTAAATGATCATTTTAGTATATAAAGTTGCCATCCTTTCACCGTAAGACTTTTCGTAGAAGTTAAAATCAAGTTGCATCTTCGGTGGCAAAAAATTAATATTTTAATTGTTAATGTTTTGTACCATTTCCATCCCTCCTACGCGGGTGCATAGTTTGTGCGCTTGTGTAAATTGTTAAAACTTTTAGTTTAAAGTAATCTGGTGTGTTGCAGATTTGCACCAGTGTAGTCTTTCAGAGGCTGTTGTGGGCGGTCGTAACTATGGCCGTGTCAAAAGGGAGCGGCAAGGTTCTCTGCCCGAAAGCTCATATGGTCAAAACTTATTTCTTTCGGCCTCTGAATAAATTGTAACTTTGATATGTAGAGGGTGCTTTGTGATTATAATTTTAAATCTGATTCTTTTAAAAAAATGCTTTTAGGCACTATTAAAGTGAATAAAAATTCCCATTTGTTAAAAGGAATTTGATTATGATTTCATCAGTTACTCCCTGGCAACTACTTCCACGCTTACATTGTGTGATTAAATGTAAATAAAATAAATTCTTAAGAATATTCTTTGAAATTAAATCCACGGTTCAGTCCTCCTTGATATCGGTCTCTTTCCACAAGTTTGGGCCCCGAAATCGTGTTCCACGTTGCCTCCAGATGGGGATCCATCGAGAATCACTCTCCAGACAAAATCGGGACTCACCTGTGAAAACAATATTGGCCCACTGTTCGAACGTCCAGGTGGCACGTTGACAACTCCACTCCAGACGTTCCCTTCTGTGAAGACGCGTCAAAGGTACACATACAGCAAGTCTCCGACAGCAAAGGCCACTCTGCCGAAGGTATCTGCACACCGTTTACCTATGTACAATATGTCCAGCGGATGCTGTGAGCTCACGTGCCAGTTGCCGTGCCGGCCGTAGTGGCCGTGCGGTTCTAGGCGCTACAGTCTGGAACCGAGCGGTCGCAGGTTCGAATCCTGAATCGGGCATGGATGTGTGTGATGTCCTTAGGTTAGTTAGGTTTAATTAGTTCTAAGTTCTAGGCGACTGATGACCTCAGAAGTTAAGTCGCATAGTGCTCAGAGCCATTTTGAGCCAGTTGCCGTGCAGTATTAAGGCGGTACTGTCGTGCACTTATCGCCACAGAATTTTCGTCTCTTCTGAATTCACACGTGGTCCACAGTGCCCTAGTCTTCGGAACACAGTTCCGGTCTCTATACAATGTCGCCACATCCGAGAAACAAGAGAACGATTCACAATGAGTCTTCAGGCCACATCAGTTTGTGACTGTCTTGCCTGTTTTCTTTCTCTGGCCCGTCACCGCAGAGAGTCTGGTAGGCATCTTCTCTGTGAATTACTGTACTGTCTGTGACTGTGTACATAGCGATTGTGGATGCGGGGCTACCCGACAAACACTGCGTCGTCTCGTAGGTGCCCAGCCGTCATCGATGGCGTGTTTGTCCGTTGACCAAGATCCCATCTTCCGTGCAGAACACGATGGTACGGACATCTGATAGACACTTTGTACGATTATATCCTAAGATAGACACTGGACGGGGAAATAGCGGTTTGTTGCTTTAATTTTAGATACTAGTGTAGATGTATTTTCCGCAGCTCGTGGTCGTGCGGTAGCGTTCTCGCTTCCCACGCCCGGGTTCCCGGGTTCGATTCCCGGCGGGGTCAGGGATTTTCTCTGCCTCGTGATGACTGGGTGTTGTGTGACGTCCTTAGGTTAGTTAGGTTTAAGTAGTTCTAGGTTGGTTGGTTGGTTTGTGGGATTAAAGGGACCAGACTGCGCCGGTCATCGGTCCCAGTTCTAGGCTCTAGGGGACTGATGACCATAGATGTTAAGTCCCATAGTGCTCAGTGCCATTTGAACCATTTGCTGTAGATATGTTATCCAAATTACTTTGCGACAAAAAATAAAAACACCTACAGCCGTCCTTATTATTTTATTTTATTTTGTCGCTACCACTTTCGACGCTTCATTGCATCATATTCAGGCTGTTTTGATGCTGTAGAGGTTGATACGATCCCCCTTGCATCAACCTGTTGCATCAAAACAGCCTGAAAATGACGCAATGAAGCGTCGAAACTGGTAGCGACAAAATAAAATAAAATCATAAGAGATAAAAGAAATTATTCAGGTAGTGAAGGGAGACGAAAATTTAATAGTCAAGGGTGACTGGAAATCGTCAGTAGGAAAAGGGAGAGAAGGAAACATAGTAGGTGAATATGGATTGGGGGGAAGGAATGAAAGAGGAAGCCGCCTTGTAGAATTTTGCACAGAGCATAACTTAATCATAGCCAACACTTGGTTCAAGAATCATAAAAGAAGGTTGTATACCTGGAAGAATCCTGGAGATACTAAAAGGTATCAATTAGACTATATAATGGTAAGGCAGAGATTTAAGAACCAGGTTTTAAATTGTAAGACATTTCCTGGGGCAGATGTGGATTCTGACCACAATCTATTGGTTATGAACTGCAGATTGAAACTGAAGAAACTGCAAAAAGGTGGGAATTTAAGGAGATGGGACCTGGATAAACTGAAAGAACCAGAGGTTGTACAGAGTTTCAGGGAGAGCATAAGGGAACAATTGACAGGAATGGGGGAAAGAAATACAGTAGAAGAAGAATGGGTAGCTCTGAGGGATGAAGTAGTGAAGGCAGCAGAGGATCAAGTAGGTAAAAAGACGAGGGCTAATAGAAATCCTTGGGTAACAGAAGAAATATTGAATTTAATTGATGAAAGGAGAAAATATAAAAATGCAGTAAATGAAGCAGGCAAAAGGGAATACAAACGTCTCAAAAATGATATCGACAGGAAGTGCAAAATGGCTAAGCAGGGATGGCTAGAGGACAAATGTAAGGATGTAGAGGCTTGTCTCACTAGGGGTAAGGTAGATGCTGCCTACAGGAAAATTAAAGAGACCTTTGGAGAGAAAAGAACCACTTGTATGAATATCAAGAGCTCAGATGGCAACCCAGTTCTAAGCAAAGAAGGGAAGGCAGAAAGGTGGAAGGAGTATATAGAGGGTTTATACAAGGGCGATGTACTTGAGGACAATATTATGGAAATGGAAGAGGATGTAGATGAAGACGAAATGGGAGATAAGATACTGCGTGAAGAGTTTGACAGAGCACTGAAAGACCTGAGTCGAAACAAGGCCCCGGGAGTAGACAACATTCCATTTGAACTACTGATGGCCTCGGGAGAGCCAGTCATGACAAAACTCTACCATCTGGTGAGCACGATGTATGAGACAGGCGAAATACCCTCAGACTTCAAGAAGAATATAATAATTCCAATCCCAAAGAAAGCAGGTGTTGACAGATGTGAAAATTACCGAACTATCAGTTTAATAAGTCACAACTGCAAAATACTAACGCGAATTCTTTACAGACGAATGGAAAAACTGGTAGAAGCCGACCTCGGGGAAGATCAGTTTGGATTCCGTAGAAATGTTGGAACACGTGAGGCAATACTGACCTTACGACTTATCTTAGAAGAAAGATTAAGAAAAGGCAAACCTACGTTTCTAGCATTTGTAGACTTAGAGAAAGCTTTTGACAATGTTAACTGGAATACTCTCTTTCAAATTCTGAAGGTGGCAGGGGTAAAATACAGGGAGCGAAAGGCTATTTACAGTTTGTACAGAAACCAGATGGCAGTTATAAGAGTCGAGGGGCATGAAAGGGAAGCAGTGGTTGGGAAAGGAGTGAGACAGGGTTGTAGCCTCTCCCCGATGTTATTCAATCTGTATATTGAGCAAGCAGTAAAGGAAACAAAAGAAAAATTCGGAGTAGGTATTAAAATTCATGGAGAAGAAGTAAAAACTTTGAGGTTCGCCGATGACATTGTAATTCTGTCAGAGACAGCAAAGGACTTGGAAGAGCAGTTGAACGGAATGGATAGTGTCTTGAAAGGAGGATATAAGATGAACATCAACAAAAGCAAAACGAGGATAATGGAATGTAGTCAAATTAAGTCGGATGATGCTGAGAGAATTAGATTAGGAAATGAGACACTTAAAGTAGTAAAGGAGTTTTGCTATTTAGGGAGTAAAATAACCGATGATGGTAGAAGTAGAGAGGATATAAAATGTAGACTGGCAATGGCAAGGAAAGCGTTTCTCAAGAAGAGGAATTTGTTAACATCGAGTATAGTTTTAAGTGTCAGGAAGTCGTTTCTGAAAGTATTTGTATGGAGTGTAGCCATGTATGGAAGTGAAACATGGACGATAACTAGTTTGGACAAGAAGAGAATAGAAGCTTTCGAAATGTGGTGCTACAGAAGAATGCTGAAGATAAGGTGAGTAGATCACGTAACTAATGAGGAGGTATTGAATAGGATTGGGGAGAAGAGAAGTTTGTGGCACAACTTGACTAGAAGAAGGGATCGGTTGGTAGGACATGTTCTGAGGCATCAAGGGATCACAAATTTAGCATTGGAGGGCAGTGTGGAGGGTAAAAATCGTAGAGGGAGACCAAGAGATGAATACACTAAGCAGATTCAGAAGGATGTAGGTTGCAGTAGATACTGGGAGATGAAGAAGCTTGCACAGGATAGAGTAGCTTGGAGAGCTGCATCAAACCAGTCTCAGAACTGAAGACCACAACAACAACAACAGTAAACGGCCATTGTCCCAGAGACGTCCTGCTAAAAGGATGGACTTATAGAAAATTATTTTGCAGTTGGTTTTGATCTTCCGACGACGTTACTAGTGACAGCATCATCTGCAAACGATCTAAGAGAGCTACTCATATTTTCTCCTAAATCGTTTGTAGAGATCAGGAGCAGCAGAAGGCCTATAACACTTCCATCGGGAACAGCAGATATCATTTCCGTTTTATTCGATGACTCCGTCAGTTACTACGAGACCAGTTAAAGATGCAGCAAGCCTTAGCACCCTTGGAGTTTACAAAATACTCTGCGAATGCGGCCAATCTTGTGTCGGACAAACAGCGTGCACTTTGAAACAACGCAGGAAAGACTGCGAGAGGCTTTATCGTCTTCGCTATCCCGAAAAGTCTACTCTAACTGAGCGTGCTCTAGGAAACGATCATCGGATCAGATTTGACGACACCTCTGTTTGTAGCTCGCACTAATCGTTCTTGGGCTGTGTAATGGTAAAATCCATTGATATGAAAGTCACTGATAACATTCTCATTAGAGACGGCGGCCTACGTTTCGGCGGCATGTGGGATGCAGTAACTGCGACGTCAAAGCGGGCGCATTGAACGCCGAGTCAACGTAATTTTTCAGTGCAACAGTGACGTCAGCAGCGGACAGCAATGTCGTCACAGGCGATAGCCAGTGTATATATGGACGTATTAGCAGCCCATCAGCTGCCATTCGACTCGACGATGGCCTGGGAGTGCTCGTGGCATTTTAAGCGCGCGGCGCAACTGGAAGTCGGAGAACGTTTTATTCGAGAACTAAATCTGAGTGACACAAGTGGCATTTGAAAGTCGCTATTCCTAAAACCGAGTCCAGTGTCTTTTTATCAGTACACCGCACCGTTCGGTTGATACTTGCATATACAGGGGAAAAGTATTTAAACCGACAAACTCTGTGAGGTTGTAGGGGACATCAAAACAAATATTTTTAAACGTCCCCTTTGAAGAATTATACATGACTGTGCTTAAACTGACACACAATATTTTTTAGCGCAACGCAATCTGACTTTCAGAAATCCCTACAAAAGAATGGCCCTGACTAACATTAACCTATGCGTTTCACAAATCGCTTACCTCACAAAAATCTTGGTTACTCGAACTACTGCAATACAGCGAGCGCCACTACTGCCAGCTAAATAAAAGATTCAAACTACGGAAGGCACTAACTACTGATAGGCATAGTTAGCAAATGAAAGATTTTGATAGAGAACAAACAATGTATTTACCTTAATAGTGTTGAAAAATCATAATATACTTAACAGTTCATAATATCCAGTATTACAAAATTCAAAACTCCGCCATCTCTCTCCCCACATCCACCACTGCTGGCGGCTCACCTCCAACTGCGCAACGCTACGCGCTGTTAACATCCAGCTGCCCAACGCTACAATGGCGAGTATTACAACAATGCCAACCAGCCACAGACTGCACACAGCACAGCCAGTGATTTTCATACAGAGCACTAAGAAAACATAAACAGCCTACTTACAATTTTTCCCTAATGTTATTTTTTCCTACAAGGATTATTTAAACCGTTGGAGGCCGTATTAAGCTCTTCAGTTGATAGAGGCCGTATTACTATCTTCAGTAGCTAGAGGGCGTATTACGCTCTTCAGTTGTAGGCAACTGCTGTCAACCAGTGTAGTAGTGCATTATCTCTGTTTACTAATGGAACGATACACCCGGAGTGAGTACACTGATATGGTTGGTGCGTTCTACGTAGCGCACCACAACGGGCGAGCTGCACAGCGGGTTAATCAACAACAATATCCTAATCGCCGTACCCCACATCATACGACATTTGATGCTGTGTACCAGCGTCTGCGTGAGACCAGGCCATTTAGCAGATTACCTGGACAGGGATGCCGTCGCACGGTGAGAACACTGCAATTTGAGGAAGCTGTCTTGCAGCATGTGGAGCGGGATCCTTCAATCAGCACTCGTGCAATTGCACGTCACACGGGGACGAATCAGACGAATGTAAGAACAGTCCTTCGAGAGCACTCGTTACGTCCATTTCACTTACAGCGTGTCCACAACCTGGAACCAGTTGATTATCCACTCAGAGCACAGTTTTCGCAGTGGTACTTGGAACAGTGTGAAATGCATCCTACATTTCCATCCTCTCTGTTCGGGCGTGGTGGAGTCTTCAACATGCACAATTCGCATGTTTGGAGTGAGGATAACCCACATGCCATAGTTACTAGCGCTTATCAAGTGCGGTTCATCGTTAATGTGTAGGTCGGTGTTGTTGGAGACTGTTTAATTGGGCCGTATCTACTACGTAGTTGTTGTCTCTTGGTCATAAAAAATGGAAAAGTGTTTGTGGGCTTAATTAATTTGCCGCCAGAGAAATCTTCCTCTACCGGTTTAAATACTCCTCATAGGAAAAAAAATGACATTAGGGAAAAATTTTTGTTTTTGTGTCCCCTACAACCTCCCAGAGTTTGTCGGTTTAAATTCTTTTCACCCTGCATAAAGAAAGAATTGCTGTAGGGGTAAGAACAACCCGCTTATCAAAGGATGGGAGTGTAAGTGAAAAAGCAGTACAGCTGACGACGCGAGAGTACCCATGCCTCAGTCGCGCAGTGTCTGAGAATGAAGGAACCTGCAGACATGTAGCAAACTTCACACATAATTTAAAACCCTTACTAAACTTTTTGTAGTTGACAAGCTCCACAAAATGACGAAAGGAAAAAAGTTATCGCCTGCTACATTTTCGCTGTTCATGCAGCGAAACTGCCATATGAAGCGTTACGTTTTACTTGATTACATCTTTACTACTTACTGTATTCGTGATACACTTTTCAAAAGGTATTCACACATTTCCTTGAATGTATCAGAAAAATTACTGCATTGTACGACTCTTAGTTCAGAAGGTATGGCAAAATACTCAGATTGGTGAGAAACCGCCGCTTTGTGTATGACGTTTTAATTTATTAGTTCTTTACTAGCCGGCTGCTGTGGCAGAGCGGTTCTAGGCGCTTCAGTCCAGAACCGCGCTGCCACTACGGTCGCAGGTTCGAATCCTGCCTCGGGATTGGATGTGTCTGATGTCCTTAGGTTAGTTCGGTTTAAGTAGTTCTAAGTCTAGGGGACTGATGACCTCAGATGTTAACCCATAGTGCTTAGGCGTATTTGAACCATTTTGAACTCCCTTACTAAAAACTACAGTCACAACACACTTCGCAGACCGTAGGCACATACACCACTGGATGTGCCTACAAAATTATACCACCGTACAACACATAGTTCAGAAGATACGACGTCTTCAACATTGATCTGAGTGAAAATAAAACTGCAGGCGGAAATTCGATAGACACACAGGTGAAATATGCGTAGTAATACGCGTGAAATACTTTAAACACGTGTGAAATATTTGTGACACGTGCGCTTGGCAGCAAAGCCAAGGATAAAAAGCTCATCCCAAAGCCTTGGAACGATTTCAGTCAAATTTGGTACACATACTAGCTACAATCTGTATAGAAATACTGTAGTGGTAAGAACTACCGGCCTCCTACAGGGGGGAGTGTGATGATGCGGAGAGAGAAGGGAGGACGAGAAGACGGACAGACAGTGAGGAGGAAGAAGACAGGCACAGATAGGAGGAGATGAATGGAGAGGGGGGAGGGGGAAGTAGACAGAGACAGAGGAGAGGAGGACATGGACGCAGAAAGGAAGTGGGAAAGGGAGGAGGAGATCATGGACAGAGAGAGAGAGAGAGAGAGAGAGAGAAGGAGGAGATGGACAGAGAGAGAGATGATTGAAAAATAGTTAAGAGACGGCGAGGAGGAGATGGAACTAAAGGGGGATGAGGAGATGAGCAGAGAATATACACTACTGGCCTTTAAAACCACTACACCACGAAGATGACGTGCTACAGACGCGAAATTTAACCGACAGGAAGAAGATTCTGTGATATGCAAATGATTAGCTTTTCAGAGCATTCACACAAGGTTGGCGCCGGTGGCGACACCTACAACGTGCTGACATGAGGAAAGTTTCCAACCGATTTCTCATCCACAAACAGCAGTTGACCGGCGTTGCCTGGTGAAACGTTGTTGTGATGCCTCATGTAAGGAGGAGAAATGCGTACCATCACGTTTCCGACTTTGATAAAGGTCGGATTGTAGCCTATCGCGATTGCGGTTTATCGTATCGCGACATTGCTACTCGTGTTGGTCGAGATCCATTGACTGTTAGCAGAATATGGAATCGGTGGGTTCAGGAGGGTAATACGGAATGTTGTGCTGGATCCCAACGGCCTCGTATTGTAAGTAGGCTGTTTAGGTTCTTATATTGGTAACGCCGCCGCCACGTGGCGCTCTGTATGAAAATCACTGGGTGTGCTGTGTGCAATCTGTGGTTGGTTGGCATTGTTGTAATACTCGCCATTGTAGCGTTGGGCAGTTGGCTGTTAACAGCGCGTAGCGTTGTGCGGTTGGAGGTGAGCCGCCAGCAGTGGTGGATGTGGGGAGTGAGATGGCGGAGTTTTGAGAACGGATGATCTTGACAGAGACAGTGAATTTGTAATATTGGATATCATGGACTGGAATAGATACTATGACTTTTGAACACTATTAAGGTAAATACATTGCTTGTTCTCTATCAAAATCTTTCATTTGCTAACTATGCTTATCAGTAGTTAGTGCCTTCAGTAGTTTGAATCTTTTATTTAGCTGGCAGTAGTGGCGCTCGCTATATTGCAGTAGTTCGAGTAACGAAGATTTTTGTAAGTGAATTGTGAAAGGTATAGATTAATGTTAGTTAGGTCCATTCTTTGTAGGGATTATTGAAAGTCAGATTGCGTTGCGCTAAAAATATTGTGTGTCAGTTTAAGCACAGTAATGTATAATTGTTCTAAGGGGACGTTTCATATGTCGACCCTTAGCCGAGGATACGTCATTGGAATCTTCTGATTTTTTCTTGTAGTTTGTGTAATTAATGTAGCTTTTGTTTATTGATAGCGCGTAATTATAGGGAGAATCTCCTTTGTAGTTGCAGTCTTTCATTGTTGTACAGTAAAACAGTTGTGGCATGCATGTAGATTTGCACCAAGTATTCGACAGCTTAAAAAAATGGTTCAAATGGCTCTGAGCACTATGGGACTTAACATCTATGGTCATCAGTCCCCTAGAACTTAGAACTACTTAAACCTAACTAACCTAAGGACATCACACAACACCCAGCCATCACGAGGCAGAGAAAATCCCTGACCCCGCCGGGAACCGAACCCGGGAACCCGGGGGTGGGAAGCGAGAACGCTACCGCACGACCACGAGATGCGGGCGTTTGACAGCTCCGCTTGCGATTAACTAGATATTATTTTCAGTGCTATGTTAATGTGTTTTCTTATTTTGCTCTTCAAATTGTGCTTTTCTGTGTTATCGTGTGAAATACGTGATAATTATGGCGTGTGAAAAACGTAACACTAGGCTACAAAGTAAACTGAGAAATAGTAGTGACGACGAGCGTAGCTTATCAGCACCACTGTGTAATGAATTAACAGACATTCAAAGTAGTAATTTGGTAATTGTGCATAGGGAAATGGAGCGGGCGGCAAATAATGGCGTAGACAGCGAAACAAATAGTGAACAGGGAAGCATTATCGATCGATCGGTCGGCAACAGCTCGCCTCAGGAATCAGAAATGACAGGACACAATCCTGCAAATACTGTAGATTCAGGTTTTGCGTCCTCACCGTTTTCTCAAATATCAAGACACACTTTCTGCTTTTCAAAATGCGAATATTGCCGGTTCAAATGCATTGCCGGATAGCACTGAGGAACATGTTTCAGTCACCAGTGCATTGTTATTACAGTTAATGCAACAAATGGGACAAAGGCTACAAAAGTTAGACACAACACTTGAACAATATCAGAAACAAATGGGACAAAATCTTCAAAAGTTAGACGCAATAGAACAAAATCTTCACACCGCGCTTGAACAAACACGTGAAGATTTAACTACTGAGTTACATAAAATCGAATCAAAATGTCAAAAAGTCTGTAATGACGTAAAAACACAATTAGTAAGCATTTCCAACCTATTTTTTCGCGGCATTAAAATACATTACAGAATCACGAAGCAGCCATAAAAGAACTGCAAACTATTGTTCAAGGAAAATCATGAGACCTTGCAAGCTAAAATTGACTCAGTTGCATCTACCGATTCGGTTACGCAACTTGCAAAAACTCAGGAAAAGTTAAAGGACACAGTAGATACAATTTCAACACAAATGGACATTCTGAAAACTTGGTCCAAAAAACACACTGAGGAAATAAGTACACTATCGGAGAAAGTAGCCGAACTCTCGGATCAGTTCACTAACTTATCTACAAAGGTAGATGACAATCTGAATGACACAAGACCTATAGCAATCACTGACACAGAAGAGTATGAACAAATTAAGAAATTCAAACAAAATCAGAATCAAATTAATACGCACAAAAGAGAAATCCGGGAAGTACAAGATCAGTTGGCACAAGTAATACAAAAATTACATATTTCAGACGACACTCGCTCTCCAACACAGGAAGAGGGACTTAGAAATACGGAAAAGCCGCAAAATAATAACACAGGTCATTTCGGAAATTATGAAGGAAATTGGTTAGGTGCACCGAATTTTGAGATGGAACCGTCGACACGCTGTAACAATGACAGATATGCGACTCGTCGACACGATGATTTTGACTATAAGCTGTTTATTACTGTGGTGTCACCGCCAGACACCACACTTGCTAGGTGGTAACCTTTAAATCGGCCGCAGTCCGTTAGTATACGTCGGACCCGCGTGTCGCCACTATCAGTGATTGCAGACCGAGCGCCGCCACACGGCAGGTCTAGAGAGACTTCCTAGCACTCGCCCCAGTTGTACAACCGACTTTGCTAGCGATGGTTCACTGACAAATACACTCTCATTTGCCGAGACGATGGTTACCATAGCCTTCAGCTACGTCATTTGCTACGACCTAGCAAGGCGCCATTACCAGTTACTATTGATACTGAATCATGTACCGTCAAGAGCGACGTTCACCATTAATGGATTAAAGTTCAGTATTCCACCAGCTACGTCCGTTTTTTCTAAATTCTAATTTCCTTGTCCTGTTCCAGACCTCACGCCAGCCTGCGTGAGCTAAAACGCGTGCCTTTCGGTTTCCTCTAGTAACATGGTGTTGGCTCTCCTGTCAACCACAACATTGGCGACTAGGCAATACCGCGTTCTTAACTATACTGCCCTGATTTACTTGTGTAATGGCTTCGCTACCATCTCCAGATGTACTGTCCGAATTTTATCGCTTACAGAATCAGCAGACGCAGGCATTACTGGATGCCCTTGGACAGCTCGTCCAGGGTCAACGTGCAATGCAAAACGACGCGGCAGCAGCCGCTCCACCGCTAACGCAGCCATAACATGCAGTAGCACCAACTTTTCGTCCTTTTGATGCTGCACTGGAAAGCTGGACGGAGTGGTCACGCCAATTTGGATTCCATCTCGCCGCCTACAGAATTCAAGGTAACGAGCGGCAGCCATTTTTGTTGTCTTCGGTCGGCGTACAAACGTACCGCGTGATAGTCAAATTATTTCCTCGATGCGACGTAGCAACTCTGTCCTACGACGAAATTTTGTCTGCATTAGATGCATATTTCAAAGAATCAGTCAGTGTAGTTGCCAAACGGTATACCTTCTTTCATTCAAAACGTACAGCATGTCAGACTAATCGGGAGTGGGTTGCAACCTTGCATGGCCTTACTAGGGATTCTGCTTTTGAGTGTCAATGTGGACTCCCTTGTTCGGATACTATGGTATGTGATGCAATTGCACAGAACGTTTCTGATGTTCGTATAAGGGAACAGATTTTGAAACTAGTCAATCCCTCCCTTCAACAAGTGATGGACATATTGGATCAGAAGGACACACTTCACTTTGCTCAGGAATCATTTGAAACTTCACCACCTGTGTGTCAGGTTAACCGGTCTGCCGGGCGAGCTGCACGGAACAGTAAACAGCCCTCACGCCTGTCCGCGCCGCTGCCGCCAGGTTCTCAGCGACAAGCAAATGCAGTGCTAAAATGATGCCTGCGGTGTGCTACTAGACATTCGCGTGACAATTGCCCATCACGCGAAGCTATGTGCTTTTACTGTAATAAAAAAGGACATGTTCAAAGTGTTTGCCAGCAAAAGCTCAGATCGGAAACTCAAAATCATTCCAGGCCCTTTGCTTCGTGCCAGAATCGGAATCGAACCAAGGATACTCAGGCTCGAGAAACTTCGCCCATGGAAATTCATATAGTTCATTCCCCTCCGCCCAGTGCCACTCTCTCTAACAGTGACTGTGTTTGTCCCACAAATAGTGTGCATCGACATCGCCGGAACTCCCGTCAAGTGGCAAGTGATTTTGTACCAGTGTCAGTTCACGTTGCACGGGACAGTCGCTCTTGCCGTCAGTAGGGCAATAAACTTTTTGTGGACTTGGACATTAACAGCAAAGTGATACCATTCCAGCTCGATACCAGGGCTGCAGTTTCATTGATCAATCAAGACACTTACAAACTGCTGGGCACACCTCCGTTGTGTGCCGCAACTGTTAAGTTAACTAGCTATTCAGGTCAAGAGATCCCTGTGTTAGGAGAGTGCAGCCTTCTTGCAACATACAAGGGACAAACAAAACTTGTGTCATTTTACGTCCTTCGTTCTTCTTCTGTTTGGTTTCGTTTTATTTCAGTCTATAGTAAATCAGGTCCTATCAGTGAACCAGACTGTGCCTTCTGACAGTGTTTCTCATCTATGCGAAGAATTTTCAGACATTTTTGCACCGGGCCTCGGTTGCACTAAGAACTATAAAGCACATTTTGAACTGAAAGTAAACGCGCAACCGAAATTTTTCAGAGCACGCAATGTTCCCCACGCATTGCGTATTGAGGTCGCAGAAACATTACACGATTTGGAATCACAAGGTGTAATTGAATGTGTGCAGGCTTCTCTCTGGGCATCACCCTTAGTAATTTTGCCGAAACTTTCGGGAAAATTAAGACTTTGTGTGGACTTCAAGGCAACAGTGATTCAAACGGTTCAAATGGCTCTGAGCACTATGGGACTTAACATCTGAGGTCATCAGTCCCCTAGAACTTAGAACTACTTAAACCTAACTAACCTAAGGACATCACACATATCCATGCCCGAGGCAGGATTCGAACCTGCGACCGTAGCGGTCGTGCGGTTCCAGACTGAAGCGCCTAGAACCGCTCGGCCACACTGGCCGGCAACAGTGAATCCACAACTAGTGATTGCAACTTTTCCTTTACCCTGCCTGGAAGATCTTTTTGACAAACTGTGCTCGAAATATTTTTCGAAGTTGGACCTAGCAGATCCATACTTGCAAATACCGGTGGACGAAGAATCCCAGCGCGTTTTGGTGGTTAACACGTATCTTGGTTTGTATCGATTCAAACGACTGCCATTCGGGTGTGCATCCGCCCCTGCATTGTTTCAGCAATATCTACAAACTGTTTGTGCGTCGGTCCCTACTGCAGCAAACTATCTGGACTATATTGTGATCTCCAGAAGGACGGAAGAAGAACGTTTAGCCAATCTCAAAACATTATTTCAGGTCTTGCGACAATATGGTCTTCGCTTGCGGAAGGGCAAATGTGTGTTTTTTGCTCGTGACTTGCCCTACCTGGGACATGTACTCAATGCCCAAGGCATACATCCCAGTTCCGAGCACCTCCGTGCCATACAAGACTTGCCTTCGCCGAAGAATTTGAAGCAGCTACAGAGTGTGCTGGGAAAATTTAACTATTATCACAGATATGTGCCGCATGCCTCTCCCATTTCAGCTCCGCTTCATCGCTTACGCCGTAAAGGTGTTCCGTTCGTCTGGACGACGGAATGCGAGCGCGCCTTTCGCCAGTTGAAATCGGCGTTGCTTTCCAATACTTGCCTTACGCCATTCGATCCCCAGAAGCCCCTTTTATTGATGGTGGATGCATCGGATTTCGGGATCGGTGCTGTGCTTGCGCACAAATATGGTTCGCACGATCACCCTATTGCCTTTGCGTCCAAATTGCTCTCGTCTGTGCAAAGAAATTATTCACAGATCGAGAAAGAAGCATTGGCTCTCGTATTTGGTGTTACAACGTTTCATGATTTCTTGTATGGTCGTCACTTTACCATCCTCACAGACCACAAATTTTTGACATCGCTTTTTCATCCGACCCAGCCTGTACCTCCACGTACAGTGCAGAAATTAATTCGCTGGTCTATTTTCCTCTCGCAGTACCGCTACGATATCTTGTATCGGTCCACTGCTAAGCACGGAAACGCCGATGCGTTGTCCCGTTTGCCAGCATTCGATTCCTCCGAACTTGCTTGCATCTTCATTGATTCGGAAACCGATGACGTGGTCGAATCGTTTCCGATTGATTTTCGCCGTGTAGCTACAGCCACAGCTGTCGACCCTGTCCTTGCTACCGTTCTGCGTTTTGTTGCTACGCAATGGCCCTTGTCAAAGTCATGGATCGGGGATCCGTTGGTTCGCCGATTTTTTGCTCACCAGGAGAGACTTTTTGCACGACGTGGTGTTTTGCTGTTGCGTTCAGATACTGATCAGTCCAGGGTCGTGGTACCACGTTCGTTACAGTCCTCTGTCTTACAGATTCTCCACCAAGGACATTGGGATATAGTGAGAACGAAACAGCTTGCTCGTCAGCACTGTACTTGGTTCGGAATCGATGCCGCGATTACGAATATGTGCTCTTCTTGCAGGGTGTGTGCCCAACAACAATCAGCACCACCACGGAAATTCTTTGCATGGCCAAAAGCCACTTCCCCTTGGCAACGCTTACACATCGATTTTGCTGGTCCATTCTGAAATGCTCGATGGTTGGTTGTGTTAGATTCAAGCAGTAATTTTCCTCTTGTTGTCCGGATGTCTTCCACGATGTCATCTGCCACCATCCAAGCGTTATCTGCTATCTTTTGCATTGAAGGTCTTCCACAGACCATTGTTTCCGACAATGGCCCACAATTCATGACCGCAGAATTTCAGTCATTCTGCAAGGCCAATGGTATTCAACATGTGACGTCCGCGCCGTTTTCGCCTCAGTCAAACGGTGCTGCTGAACGATTGGTAAAGACTTTCAAGTCACAGATGTTGAGTCGCATTCTCGGGAGCACGCGTTATTGCTCTTTTTGTCCTCGTATCGCTCTCAGCCCCGAGATGGTCGCTATGGTCGCTCGCCGGCTGAGTTGCTCTACAGTCGCCCTCATCGAACCTTGATGTCTTTGCTACATCCGCCGCATCAGGTTCCTGTGCAGCGGCAGACACCTGCTTTTGCTCCAGGCGACATTGTCTACTACCGCCACTATCAAGGTTCACAGCATTGGCTCGAAGGGCGCATTCTTCGCTGCCTCGGCCACGCTATGTATCTTGTTTTGGGGGCCTCTGGTGAGGTGCGTTGGCATCTTAAACAGCTGCGCCTCTGTCGTCGCACGGGATCTGCCGCTCGCCATCTGCTTTTAGCGACGGTGCCATCCGGTCAGCGCGATGGGGACCCATCCACTGGCTCGCCTCAGCCCCAGGTGTTACCGACGCTGCCTTCCATTTTGCCCCATGGCGACGCGCCGCCGCCGCCGCCGCCGCCTGTTCTCCCGCTGGCGACGCCCACAGTGGACGCGTCGCTGCAACTGCCGGGCGCCTCCCTGTGTCACACGCCGCCGATCGCTTCCCGTGACCAGTTGTCCTCCGACATGGAACTCTTACCCGCTCCGGACCGTATGTCGTCTTCGCCCGTTGGGTGCCCTGGCCTGATAGATGTCGATCCTTCAGCCCCTCCTGTCTCTCTGCAGGCGCTTACACCGCATGTTGGCGTGCACCCTGGAGCAGGTTTTCAGGCGTTTCCTAGCTCCCCGCGGTCCGAATGGCAGGGTGCGGGTGGCACAGCCTCGCCTGTTGTTAGGCTCCCCACCTTGTCGCATACGTCAACATGGGGTCCTCCCCACGGCGGGCAGAAGCCTAATGCCACAACCGTATGCCGATTTGTTGGGAGGAATGTGGTGTCACCGCCAGACACCACAATTGCTAGGTGGTAGCCTTTAAATCGGCCGCGGTCCGTTAGTATACGTCGGACCCGCGTGTCGCCACTATCAGTGATTGCAAACCGAGCGCCGCCACATGGCAGGTCTAGAGAGACTTCCTAGCACTCGCCCCAGTTGTACAACCGACTTTGCTAGCGCTGGTTCACGGACAAAATACACTCTCATTTGCCGAGACGATAGTTAGCATAGCCTTCAGCTATGTCATTTGCTACGATCTAGCAAGGCGCCAATACCAGTTACTATTGATACTGAATCATGTACCGTTAAGAGCGACGTTCACTGTTAATGGATTAAAGTTAAGTATTCCACCAGCTACGTCCGTTTTTTCTAACTTCTAATTTCCTTGTCCAGTTCCAGACCTCACGCCAGCCTGCGTGAGCTAAAATGTGTGCCTTTCGGCTTCCTCTAGTAACATGGTGTTGGCTCTCCTGCCAACCACAACAATTACTACACATAAATTCAAAACATTTAAGAATTCCGGCAATGACATTCATCCACAAGCTTGGCTTCATCAATTCTCTCATTGTTTTCCTCCCAACTGGTCATTAGAGCACAGATTAGAATTTATGTGTCTACTTAGAGAATGAACCAGCTGAAAGAATGCGATCGGTCATTCACGATTGTCACAGTGAAGGAGAATTTTATCATGCTTTCCTCTCAGCATATTGGTCTCAAGCTACACAAGATCGAGTAAAACATAGCATCATAATGATGAAACATTTCGAACAATCTGAATTTTCCAGTCAGGGAATGATCACCTCTCCGCAGTAATGACTATCACAGAGACAATCAGAGAAACAGACAATATGGGAACCAAAACAATTATTATCACCGGAGACAGAATAACTTCATACACAATGGTCCACCGTGCAGTGATAATTCAGGGAGAAATTCTCCACCACTTAACCGACAAGAAAGAAATTACAGAAATTACCGACATGACGACAGACGATATAATCATAATGACAGACGTGAATTTCATCAGAACTGGCGAGATTCAAACAGGACAGGGCCTTCTCGGCAAGGTGAATTTGTAGAAGTTAGGTCTCCTAATCCTAATAACAACGCGCGCCAACAAAGAGACAGACAATGACTCGCACCGCAGGCAGCCACGTGCGGCGGCTGGCTCAGCGAAAAATAACGTAGACGCTAACCTTGAGAAAATTTTAGCTTTCCTTACTGACGTATACAACATGATAATTACTTCGAAGTTGAAACTCTGTGCACTAGAAAGAGTAAAGGATTGCACCACATTTCACATGTAAAACCGTTTATTGAAAGGTAATCTGCTTTTTAACTTTGTCTTTGCCATAAAACTTTTCACTTCACGTTACTAGTATGCTTTGTCAGACTTAGAAACTGTTAACATGCAACAATGTTTGACGTTAAATATCCAGTCTAGGACCTAGGGAACATATTTAGACAGTAATTACGAATACATTGTCATAGTGAGCAGACGACACTGTGTTACTGTGTGTGTACATTCTTGCTTGTTAGTTGCATGATTACATAACGACTATAAGGCTCACATACTTAGAAGATGTACCAGTACTGCTAATGAGATTTTAATCCAAAACTTTGGTTTACTTGAAAAGAAATTCTTTATTTGAAGTACT
Source organism: Schistocerca cancellata (assembly GCF_023864275.1). Lineage (NCBI taxonomy): Eukaryota > Metazoa > Arthropoda > Insecta > Orthoptera > Acrididae > Schistocerca > Schistocerca cancellata. The sequence continues at coordinate 296,329,883 of NC_064632.1, forward strand.
TTCTGTGGGATTAAAGGTGACTTAGTATTTGGTTTCTTTGACAGCTACACAATTATATCACGACACTACTAATGTGTGACACAATTTACATTGTTGCTTTTGTGCTGTATCTGCTTTATATCTGCACAGTTTCTCTGAATTCTTCTGCAAAGTAAAACGTGTTTTAGTAGTAACTTTGTGGTATAGCTACAATAAGACAGCCTTTTTTATATCTATACGCATAGCATTTCGCTTTTGTTTATTACGAGGTAAGTACATTGACTTCCACAGAACTTTGCTTACGGATGATGATAATTACGACACATTTTTTACCCTTAAGTAATGACAGATATTATGTTACAACAAGACGCACAATTTAGTGCTACAGGACACGCATTTGAGTGATTAATTTTGTACTTAAAACATTTATTTTGAACTACAAAGAAAGTTTTCTGTGATACATTTCATTCCATTGCTGCAACCTATAACACCTGAGGGTATGATTGCATTAATCCTCAGGGGAGTACATGCTTACTTTGTGTATCATGTGTTTGGCAAGCACAAGGAGCCCTAGCTAATATGGTATTTTGCGTATACAACTTTACACATCGGTACCATGTTTCTCTAACACAGAACTACACAGCTATCTGATTATTTAACTGAGAGAGACAAACATTTATTTTACTACATCGGTGACAGATGTTTACGTAATTACACCGTTGGATAACTTCACACTTATAAATTGTATTTGTCTGTACTCTGTGAACCATTCATATTTTTTCAGAACCATTGTGATACTGTGAGAGCTTTGAATGTCGTATTTGGTATGGGATCATGATTTTTAAAGTACGTTTGAGGTAGATGACACTTTTGAAATGAGCAGAGAATTTTTTTTAGGTTTTAAGATATTCAGAAAGCTACGTCGATTTTGAGATGTGATTCATCTGTTATGATGTTGTTATTGCAACGACAATGTGTATTATGTTGTTGAGGTATGTTTATGATCAATGAGATGATACTATATGAGGAATCTGATTATGCTATGTATTTATTATGATGAAGTATTGAAGATGTGTTGATGAATATGTATATGTGTAGTAAGGTAAGGAATAAGGAGTAGTGGTTAGGGACTCTGACTCGTGAAAAAGGATGATGGAAACCAAGAATTGTACTTTAAAGAGTTATGAAATGTGTGTAAATGTGTGAATGTATCACAATGCCGACAAAAATTTTTAGACACTATTACATTTAAAGGATTTTGTTTCTACACATTTGTAACGCAAATTCTCGACCTGTGAAATTTTATATGAGACTGTCGCTATACTGCAAACTGGTGTCGTAAATATTTTGGTAAGAAAGTTAAGTGACCACGTAATGCGTCGTGGGCACCCAGCAGCACGACAGTCGCCTGGAAAAAAGCCATTAGTGTGTGCCTTTCGGAGGCAGAGGTGGAGAAAAAAGGAGGCCATTATCCTCACTATTGACATTTCTTTGTAGAAAACATCGCAAATATGACACGCTCAAACTTGAAAACATATGATTACAATGTGGAGCTCATAATTTATGATATTTACTAAAATGCCTAATGAAATGATGAGAAACATTTTATATCTATTGTCTTTGTTGTTGAGAGATTGCTCATTTTGTTTAATATCTAGTATCTAGCTCCACTGAAGCATTGGTTAAAATAAAATTTTATAGATGCACTAATATAAATATTTTATGCCTACATATCCAGTAAATAATAACTTTATGATCTACTTAAAAAAAACGAAGGAGCACAAAAAGACATTTCCCTTCACAGGAATTGCATATGGAATTTTCTTTTCAACTACTTGGTAATTTGTTTGGTAGAATAACTTCTTGTGGTGCACCACTTTAATGACAGATATTAAGATGTGAACAGACATTTCCCTTATCTGCACTGTTGTCTTTACTGTACTATTTTTTCTGCTTGAGCTTTGTCATGTTTAGGTATAAGTTATTGCATTTGTTGCTGCTGCTTGCCAGGCATAGTGCTACTAAATTTCACTTTGTATTACTCTGTGAAGCCAGTTTTACTGCTGATTTATTTTTCTTTTTGTTGCACATTGGCTCATATTAGTGATAATGTTGCATTTGCTCTTCAAATTTAGATTTACTGCTGCTAGCTTTGCCAATTTGCATTTTTTTGTCATTGCTGTTTGCATTATTTGTTTTGTGCTGCTGCATTGCCTCGTCCCTTAGTATATATATCTGAGCTCAATAGATTTAAGTTAGCTTAAGAGGGGGTAGACTATACAGGGTATCCCAGCTATCTTGTCCACCCAAAATATCTCTGGAACAATAACAGCTATTGGAAAACGACTTTCACCGGTATCAATGTAGGGCTGGGGCCCATGAATGTACATATATGGAAACATTCTAAAACGAAAGCATATGTGTTTTTTAACACAAACTTATGTTGTTTTTAAATGGACCTCCTATATTTTTTCTTCAGCAATCCATAGCATGACAAAGCACATACACAATGTCGTTGATGGCATCGCAATATTGCCATTACATCCCGAGATACTGAGACGCGAATTTGACGCTTGAAACACCCGACATGCGCAGCTAGCGCACGTCCTGAGGCTCAGGCGTGAACCCCATGCTGCCCGTAATCACGATGGTCCGAAACGAATAATACGGTCTGCTGCCATCCTCTTGATAAGTATGGAGGTGTGATTACACATGTCAATCTCATCGCGATTACGGGCAGCATGGGGTTCACGCCTGAGCCTCCGGACGTGCGCTAGCTGCGCATGTCGGGTGTTTCAAGCGTCAACTTCGCGTCTCAATATCTCGGAATGTAATGGTAATATTGCGATGCAATCAACGCCATTGTGTATGTGCTTTGTCATGCTATGGATTGCTGAAGAAAAAATATAGGAGGTCCATTTAAAAACAACATAAGTTTGTGTTAAAAAACACATATGCTTTCGTTTTAGAATGTTTCATGGGCCCCAGCCCTACATTGATACCGGTGAAAGTCGTTTTCTAATAGCTGTTATTGTTCCAGAGATATTTTGGGTGGACAAGATAGCTGGGACACCCTGTATAAGAACCTAACTATGGAGAATAGGGAAAGAATGCATTGAGAAGTTATATGAAAAAGATTTGGGCCAAAATGAGTATTGTACAATGAGCAATAATTATTTTGAAAAAAAATGGTTAGAATACAGAAAGGAGGTATAGATAGGACTTTTTGGGAATAATGATGAACGAAGGGAGATCTCCAAGAACAAAAAAGGTTTTGTTTGCAAAATACTGCAAAGTACCAAATGTTACACTGAAAACAAACCCTGCACATTCTTCTTGTGTTATTCTGCTATGTGTTTGTGTACCCTTGTTTATTTGTGTTTTTCCTGTCTTTATGTGTTTAGCTGATGAAAGTTATGTTGTAGAATTTTTCTAATACTATGTTATTTACTTTGTAAAGATGTTTAGACATTATTTATCTGTTCTGTTTTGTTGCTCATGTGTGCAGTTGATGTTTCAAAAGTTATTCTGATCTTTTATGTATTTGCTTACGTCATAATTCCTGTAACACTGATGTATATGTTTATTTCTATTCTTCTGTAAAGCCCCTATTACTACAAATGTTATCTGTATTGTTATGTTCTTTAATGACGTATTTTGTACCTTTGTCATTGTATTCTCATGTTATAAAATTGTAATTGACACCAGTTCATCAAATTAAGTAACTTGTAAGCATTCATTTCACTGCACATATTTCTGTTGGTCATAGTATATGCACAATATGTGAAAAAAAGAGGACTGATAGTGTTTGCACGTGTATTAATAATTCTGCAAGGGACTGGATAACAGCATTGCTGGTTCTAAGGACATTTCAAACGAATTTTTTGTGAGTGGACAAGTGGTGGTTTGTGGACTTGCTATATTCTCCGCAAGACTCTTAGATGGTGATAGTGCACCTGCACAGTCGCAACAGATGGCTGCTGGCCGTCTCTACAAGGACTACAGTGGGTCTGCACATTTGATGACCCACCAATACCATTATTTCTACAAGGACTGCAGTGGGTCTGCACCTTTGATGGCCCACCAATACCATTATTTTTACAAGGACTACTGTGGGTCTATACATTTGATGCCTCACCAGTGCCATTATATCTACAAGGACTTCAGTGAGTCTGCATCTCTGGTGGCACACCAATAACATAATCTCTACCAGGACTACAGTGGGTCTGTCTGTGACGACCTACCTACCAATATTCTTCAAAACTTGGACTGACTCTGCTGTGGGTTTGCTCTGTTGTGGCCCACTACCTGTCTGCATGTCAAGAGTCAGCACTGTCTTTCTGTTGGAAGGATAACACTACTTCAAGACTGCATGGAAATCCACTACTTCCGTGTGCATTCTCTTTTACTGCTCAGACTTTGAGAAAAAAAAACACTGCAATTTTACTGTGATGAATGATCAGGACTGTCTTTATGGGACTGCGAGAAAATTTTAGCATTTGACCAACATTGTATCAATAAGTGTGTGCATTTGATATCTTTGTTATTGTAATTACGAAAAATTTTATCAAATCATTATTGGCCACTGCCCAAAACAATTTGTAAAATTTTTTGTAGGGAGTATGGGGGTAATGTAAGTAGGCTGTTTAGGTTCTTATATTGGTAACGCCGCCGCCACGTAGCGCTCTGTATGAAAACCACTGGCTGTGCTGTGTGCAGTCTGTGGCTGGTTGGCATTGTTGTAATACTCGCCATTGTAGCGTTGGGCAGTTGGCTGTTAACAGCGCGTAGCGTTGTGCGGTTGGAGGTGAGCCGCCAGCAGTGGTGGATGTGGGGAGTGAGATGACGGAGTTTAAGAACGGATGATCTGGACAGAGACAGTAAATTTGTAATATTGGATATCATGGACTGATATAGATATTATGATTTTCAAACACTATTAAGGTAAATACATTGTTTGTTCTCTATCAAAATCTTTCATTTGCTAACTATTCCTATCAGTAGTTAGTGCCTTCAGTAGTTTGAATCTTTTATTTAGCTGGCATTAGTGGCGCTCGCTGTATTGCAGTAGTTCGAGTAACGAAGATTTTTGTGAGCTAAGTGAATTGTGAAAGGTATAGTTTAATGTTAGTCAGGGCCATTCTTTTGTAGGGATTATTGAAAGTCATATTGCGTTGCGCTAAAAATGTTGTGTGTCAGTTTAAGCACAGTCATGTATAATTGTTCTAAGGGGACGTTTCAGTATCACTAGCAGTCGAGATGACAGGCATCTTATCCGCATGGCTGTAACGGATCGTGCAGCCACGTCTCGATCCCTGAGTCAACACATTGCGACGTTTGCAAGACACCAACCATCTGCACGAACAGTTCGACGACGTTTGCAACAGCATGGACTATCAGCTCGGAGACCATGGCTGCGGTTACCCTTGACGCTGCATCACAGACAGGAGCGCCTGCGATGGTGTACTCAACGACGAACCTGGGTGCACGAATGGCAAAACGTCATTTTCTCGGATGAATCCAGGTTCTGTTTACAGCATCATGATGGTCGCATCTGTGTTTGGCGACATCGCGGTGAACGCACATTGGAAGCGTGTATTCGTCATCGCCATACTGGCGTATCACCTGGCGTGGTGCTATGGGGTGTCATTGGTTACACGTCTCGGTCACCTCTTGTTCGCATTGACGGCACTTTGAACAGTGGACGTTACATTTCAGACGTGTTACGACCCGTGGCCCTACCCTTCATTGCATCCCTACGAAACCCTGCATTTTAGCTGGATAATGCACGACCGCATGTTGCAGGTCCTGTACGGGCCTTTCTCGATACAGAAAATGTTCGACTGCTGCCCTGGCCAGCACATTCTCCAGATCTCTCACCAATTGAAAACGTCTGGTCAGTGGTGGCCGAGCAACTGGCTCGTCACAATACGCCAGTCACTACTCTTGATGAACTGTGGTATTGTGTTGAAGCTGCATGGGCAGCTGTACCTGTACACGCCATCCAAGCTCTGTTTGACTCAATGCCCAGGCGTATCGAGGCCGTTATTATGGCCAGAGGTGGTTGTTCTCGGTACTGATTTATCAGGATCTATGCACACAAATTGCGTGAAAATGTAATTACATGTCAGTTGTAGTATAATATATTTGTCCAATGAATATCCGTTTATCATCTGCATTTTTTCTTGGTGTAGCAATTTCAATGGCCAGTAGTGTATATATTCGAATTTAGCCTTTATGGACTCCGAGCTAACAATCTGTACCATTTTCCGTTTTAGCTCTTGTTTGTCTGTCAGTGTCTATTCCACCCATCACTCAACGCTTTCTTCCGGTCTTCTGACAGACGCCCCTTCATCTTTCTTCTTCCCACCATCTTAAAACCGAGTAGTTTTACACCATTTGCCTAAATTCATTCCTATTTACACTATGTGATCAAAAGTATCCGGACACCCCAAAAACATACGTTTTTCATATTAGGTGCACTGTGCTGCCACCTACTGCCAGGTACTACATATCAGCGACCTCAGTATTCATAGACAGTGAGCCAGCAGAAGGGGGTGCTCCGCGGAACTCACGGACTTCAAACGTGGTCAGGTGGTTGGGTGCCACTTGTGTCATACGTCTGTACACAAGATTTCCACACTTCTAAATATCCCTAGGTCCACTGTCTCCGATTTGATAGGGAAGTGGAAACGTGAATGGAGACGTATAGCGCAAAAGCGTACAGGCCTACCTCGTCTGTTGACAGACAGAGACCGCCGACATTTGAAGAGGGTTGTAATGTGTAATAGGCAGACACCTATCCAAACCATCACACAGGAATTCCAAACTTCATCGGGATCCACTGCAAGTACTATGACAGTTGGGCGGGAGGTGAGAAAACTTGGATTTCATGGTCGAGCGGCCGCTGATAAACCACGTATTACGCCGGTAAATGCCAAACGACGCCTCGCTTGGTGTAAGGAGCGTAAACATAGGACGATTGAACAGTGGAAAAATATCGTGTGGAGTGACCAATCACGGAACACAATGTGGCGATCCGCTGGCAGGGTGTGGGTATAGCGAATGCCCAGTGAATATCATCTGTCAGCGTGTATTTCCAGCAGTAAAATTCGGAGGCGGTGGTGTTATGGTGTGGTCGTGTTTTTCATTGAGGGGCTTGCACTCCTTGTGGTTTTGCGTGGCACTATCACAGCACAGTCCTACATTGATGTTTTGAGCACCTTCTTGCTCCCCACCGATGAAGAGAAATTCGGGGATGGAGATTGCATCTTTTAACACGATCGAGTACCTCTTAATAATGCACACCGTGTGGCAGAGTGGTTACACGACAATAACTTCCATGTAATGGACTGGCCTACACTGAGTCCTGACCTGAATCCTATAGAACACCTTTGGGATGTTTTGGAACGTCGACTTCGTGCCAGGCCTCACCGACAGACATCGATACCTCACCTCAGTGCAGCACTCCACGAAGAATGTGCTGCCATGCCCCAAGAAACCTTCCAGCACCCGTATGCCTGCGAGAGTGGAAACTGTTATCAAGGCTAAGGGTGGGACAACGCCATACTGAATTCCAGCATTACCGATCGAAGAGCCACGAACTTGTAAGCTATTTTCAGCCAGGTGTACGGATACTTTTTTTTATTTTTTATTTATTTATTTATTTACTGTTCCGTGGGACCAAATTAAGGAAAAGTCTCCATGGTCATGGAACGAGTCAATACATGAAATTATAACACGATATTAGAAACAGATAAAATTAAATATAAAAAAAACATATTCAGGTGACAAGTCGTAAGTTTAAATGAAGACAATCAACAATGTAACACTGGAATTTGCTTAATTTTTTTAGCTCTTCCAGGAGCTCCTCGACAGAATAGAAGGAGTGAGCCATGAGGAAACTCTTCAGTTTAGACTTAAAGGAGTTTGGGCTACTGCTAAGATTTTTGAGTTCTTGTGGTAGCTTATTGATAATGGATGCAGCAGAATACTGCACTCCTTTCTGCACAAGAGTCAAGCAAGTGCATTCTACATGCAGATTTGATTTCTGCCTAGTATTAACTGAGTGAAAGCTGCTAACTCTTGGGAATAGGCTAATATTGCTAACAACAAACGACATTAAAGAAAATATATATTGTGAGTGCAATGTCAGAATTCCCAGATTTTTGAATAGGGGTCGACAAGAGGTTCTCGAACTTACACCACATATAGCTCGAACGCCAAAAATACCCTTTTTGAATCAGAAGAATTACCCCAAAAAATAATACCATATGACATAAGCGTATGAAAATATGCGAAGTAGACTACTTTTCGTGTTGAAGTGTAACTTATTTCAGATACTGTTCTAATGGTAAATAAAGCAGCATTTAGCTTCTGAACAAGATCCTGGACATGTGCTTTCCACAACAGCTTACTATCTATCCGAACGCCTAGGAATTTGAACTGTTCCGTCTCGCTTATAATATGCCCCTTCTGACTGATCCAAATATCGGTTCTTGTTGAATTGTGAGTTAGAAACTGTAAAAACTGAGGCCTACTGTGATTTAGCATCAAATTATTTTCCACAAGCCACGAACTTATTTCATGAACTACATTATTTGTTACTGTTTCAATACTACACGCAAGATCCTTCACTATCAAGCTGGTGTCATCAGCAAACAGAAATATTTTTGAATCACCTGTAGTACTAGAAGGCATATCATTTATATAAATAAGAAACAGCAGTGGCCCCAGCACCGACCCTTGGGGAACTCCCCACTTAACAGTGCCCCATTGGGACTCAACATCACTACCACTCTCAATATTGCGGAGAATTACCCTCTGCTTTCTGTTCTTAAAGTAAGAGGCGAACCAATTGTAAGCTACTCCCCTTACTCCATAATGGTCCAACTTCTGCAGTAATATTTTGTGGTCAACACAGTCAGAAGCCTTCGTTAAATCAAAGAAAACACCTAGCGTTCGCAAACTTTTATTTAATCCGTCCAAAACCTCACAGAGAAAAGAGAATATAGCATTTTCAGTTGTTAAACCATTTCTAAAACCAAACTGAACATTTGACAGCAAATTATGTGAATTTAAATGCTCCAGTAACCTTGTGTATACAACCTTCTCGATAACTTTAGCAAACACCGATGGCATAGAAATAGGTCTAAAATTGTCAACATTATCAATGTCTCCCTTTTTATAAAGTGGCTTCACTACCGGGTACTTTAATCGGTCAGGAAACCGACCACTCCTAAAGGAAAAGTTACAGATATGGCTGAGAACTGGGCTAATATACATAGAACAATACTTCAGTATTCTGCTAGATACCCCGTCATATCCATGAGAGTTCTTTGTCTTTAGTGATTTAATTATTAACTCAATCTCCCTCTTGTCAGTATCATGGAGGAGCATTTCAGGTAACAGTCTTGGAACACTTTTTTCTAAGAGCGCTATATGATTCCCTGTTGGGACTAGGTTTCTATTTAGTTCACCTGCTATATTCAGAAAGTGATTATTAAATACTGTACATATATGCGACTTATCAGTAACACGGACATTCCCACTAAGCACTGATTCTATATCCTCGACCTGTCTCTGCAGACCAGCAACTTCCTTTACGACTGACCATATGGTTTTAATTTTATCCTGAGACTTAGCTATTCTATCTGCATACCACATACTTTTTGCCTTCCTAATAACATTTTTAAGCACCTTACAATACAGTTTGTAATGGGCTGCTGCATTTAGATTTTGACTGTTTCTAACGTTTTGATATAATTGCCACTTTGTTCTACAAGATATTCTTATCCCTCTAGTCAGCCACCCAGGCTGCCTGTTTGTGCTAGTACCCTGTTTTAAACGTTCTAACGGAAAGCAACTTTCAACGAGCATGAGAAAAGTCTTGAGAAAAGCATTATATTTATCGTCTACTGTATCAGCGCTATAAACATCTTGCCACTCTTGTTCCTTTATAAGGTTTACAAAGGTCTCTACAGCAACTGGATCAGCTTTCCTGAACAGCTGATGACTTTATTTAACACGTGTTGCAGCATAAAAATCTTTTAAAGTTAAAATTTGCGCATTATGATCTGAAAGGCCATTCACCTTTTTGCTAACAGAATGCCCTTCTAGTAATGAGGAATGAACAAAAATGTTGTCTATGGTTGTTCTACTGTTCCCTTGCACTCTCGTTGGAAAGAATACGGTTTGCATAAGATTATATGAATTAAAGAGGTCTACCAGCATCCTCTTCCTTGCACAATCACTTATACAATTAATATTGAAGTCACCACATATAACTAACTTTTTGTTTTTCCTATAAAGTGAACCAAGAACCTCCTCTAGCATTAGCAAAAATGTTGTGAAATCGGAGTCTGGGGATCTATAAATAACAACAGTTACAAGTTTAGCTCCGTTAAATTTAACCACACCTGCACAACATTCAAACACCTTTTCAACGCAGTACTTTGAAACATCAATTGACTCAAAAACGATGCCGTTTTTCACATACATGGCTACTCCCCCACACCGCAAAGAGCTCCTCGAAAAGCAGCCAGCCAATCTGTATCCTGGTAAAGGAAGCCTCTGAGTTATCTCCTTATTTAAGAAGTGTTCAGATATACAAATAATTTCAGAGTCAACATCTATAAGCAGTTCACTAACTCTATCTCTAATACCTTGTATATTTTGATGAAATATACTGATTCCCTCATTACTCGGATACCTAAGCTTTGTCAAAAGTGATTCCCTTGTTAGAGAGACTTCCCTTAAGCAGGAATACCTATCAGCTGACTGCAATCTAAAAAAAGTGCAGCTCTAACACCCACTACTGCAGGAATTTTCCCATGAGTGATCCCACCAACCCCACCTATGCTGTCACCTATAAGCTTTGCCAACCTCCCCTTCCCATACCTGTTGAGGTGCAGGCCGTGTCTAGTGAAACCCGTCCTGCTGATAGACTCCACCGACACCACTGAAATGTGACCCATGCTTTCTGTCATCAGCGCACCCCCAAGTCTCATGTTATTACGCCTGACGGCTGTATTAAGATGAGGTCGATCGTGACGCTGAAACAGTTCCACGAAATGCACATTCGTGTTGCCAGTCTGAGTGGCTATCTTTTCCAGGTCACCATCTATGTTATACTCCCCATCCCTATCAATACTATTACCAGCCCCACCCACAATCACTACCTGATCCTCTTTAGTAAAATCCCTACATAACCCCCCTATGTTAACAGTCACCTGAGCCAACCCTGCATTAGGCTTCACAATGCTGGTGACCTGGTACTCACTCCCCAGCACTTCCTGCAACTGCTGGCCTACACCTCTGCCATGAGAACTACCTAACAGCAGAACCTTCTTCTTTCTCTTCGACTTTGCAACTGTTCTAGCCACCGTAACTACTTAGGTCTGCTGCATACTTCCTACATCTACAGCTACTAGAGATTCCTCTCCACTAGACTCTGACAGTTGGTCATATCTATTGTAAACACTAATAGTAAAACTATCTGAAAATCTTCTTCTCCTATCAGATCTCTTGCCAACAGCCAGCTCCCATTCCCCAACCCCCTTCTCCCTCCTCATCCTATCTAGCTCCTCCTGTGCGTTTTTCAATTGCACCTGAAGGGCACAGATCTTACGCTCCTGCTCCTCTATCAATTTACTCTTGCTACATAACCTGCAGTTCCAGGAGAGGATCTCACCAGGATGCCCACTGGCTTCCCCACTGCTTTCCCCCCAGTGAAAATACTTCGAACAAGTCTCACACCGCAATCCACTACTCACGAACCTACGGCAAAGCCCACACTTCTCACTCATGGTAAAATTTTACTTTTTCTAAGTTCCGCTACTACAATAAGAAGATGTTAAAAACCTGACTACAATAATCACAAACTTACTCTACAAGGGAAGTAACTACTATTATTAACAGTATTAATAAACAACAAATGTGAATATAACAAAAGACTAATACAGAAAGAGAATCAAACGTCTAATGACACAGTAACGAAGCTGTAAACAGTTCCCAAAAGGTTCTTCTGAAATTATTTCACCAGAAAACACCAAGAACACCGGTTGAAGACTACTAAAGTTCCTAAATAAACCACTATACACAAACAATTAATTAGTACTTAGCTTTCGATGCGCCGCTACAGCTGCAACTGGTCAGCGCGGAATGTAAACACAGGCAAGAGGTTAAGTTGCTCGATACGAAACACTCACAAATATCAGGTCACAACACAAGAAAGGCAGAGGTGAATGAAGAAACCACTAATACGTCACTTATATAGTAAATATTATCACAAAAACCGTTAAAATATATATCTGAAACCTAAAAATGTATGAAAACTTAGAGAGCGATCTCACACGCAGTCACTCGCTTATTACGTCACACCAAAGATCCTCAATTAAACTTTTCACTCGAGGGAAGACTTGAACCTAGGACCTCTCGTTTCGTAACATAGAGTAGGGTTTTTTCCTCTGGGATACCGATTTCTTTACGATCTTCACATTGCAGGAAGCATGCCAGTCTTTTTTCCTTTGCCCTCAAATCTTTTGTTTGTCAGACCATCTTCACATATTCTACAGATATGCCCATATAACAACAAATTTTTATCGATAATGTTATTGGTCCTATCTCTCTCTACAGTATCATATTTGATCTCAAGTGTATGTGCCGAATAATCCGTCTGATGCCTGAAGTATTCCTTAATATCCTGCGCTATCTTCAACTAATATATCGACTATTCATCGCCTATTCATAGTCGAAGTTTCCTAAGTATGCAGTCCTTCTGGTTTCACAACCACACCACGGTGTCTTAGCTTGGTTCCAATATTCAGAGACTTCTTAATATAGGCATTTTTCGTCAAGTAATATGCCTGGTCCAATTTGAGGATCCTAAGATTGATCGCCTCCTGTTGTAAGCCAACTAGTTACCTAAATTTGTTCACACGATTAATCTTACTTGATTTAATATCATTCATTTTGGTCTATCACTGATATTTGCAATGTATTTTGTCTTCTCAGAGATGAATCTTTAGTGCTGATGATGATGTTTCGCTTGTGGGGCGCCCAACGACGCTGTTATCAACGGCCCCACAAATTCGCAATCGAATCACAGTCCAGTCTCGCCATTTTCCCGAATGATGATGAAATGATAAGGACAACACAAACACCCGGTCCCCGGGTGGAGAAAATCTCCAACCCGGCCGGGAATCAAACCCGAGACCCCGTGATCCCGAGGCAGCAAAACTAGCCAATAGACCTAGAGCTAAGCACTAAGATCAATCTTCACGATTGCTGAGTAAATACTGTTCGCAATAATGGCTCGGTCGTTCGCAAATATCAAGCAATCAACGTACGCTCAGTTTGGGCCCTAGTCTGAATCGTTCTTCATTTCCCTCTTCTTGGTTCAGTTAATTTTATTGTTATTATTATTATTTTGTTCTGTTTAGTTAAATTTGCTCTTTCTAGTGCTGCGACGGAGTGATGAAGCTCCGTGAAATGAAACTGTGCAGCGGGATGGGCCTCGAAGCTGAGATCGTCGTCTTTCGCGGGCAAATGCTGTACTGACTGATCCATCCAAGCATTACATACGACCCTTCCTCACAGCTCTGCTTCACCCCACCTTTAATTCTCCCACCCTCCAGACCTCACAGAAATTTGTCCGCATACTTTGCGGAACTTGCAGGCCTGAATCTCGGTCAAGCACACAGTTTTAACCTACTAGGAAGATCAGCGCACATTTCACGCCTGTGAAAATACCCGAAGGCTTCAAGATTTTTAAGATTCATTCACTATCTCATTTGCATCTGTGACAGGTGACTATCTACAAAAATAGATTAATAGGCTACTAGTACATGTTGGTCTCCGAGTACCAAGTACTAATCCAATGGCTTTGGTCCTGGATTCGATTTCAGTCATTGCTTGGATTTTAAATAAAAATTCGGAACATATGTCAGCCGAAAACTTCTGATATATGGAGTCAACTGCATTCTTTTAAAGGCCTTGTCAAAAGAAGGCGGCAAATCAAAAAATGACAGGACACACTCTTGCCCTTGTCACTGGAAACTGATTCCCACAAATGTAAGACTCATTAATGTTCAATGGCGTGAAGACATCAGTAGGCAGTGGAAGCCACAGAATTGAAGACCCGTAATGTAAATCTGGTGTTGTGATATTACCCAACATGACCCTGCTATTTTGATTCTCCGAACCGCTCAAAGCAAGAATAAACTGCAGCCGTTACATTTCCATGGGATATGTTTAATGATGATCACATCTTCTTCGGTAAAATATTCCGGACATAAGAGTTCTCCATCTGTCTCTCTGGCCAGGGGCTCAGGAAGGTATCGTTAGAAACAATCAGTAGGAGCATGAAATTTTAGATCCCTTAATCGCGTAGGTAGAACAGAGACCTTGGAATTAAAAGAGGATGTGTTGAAGTCAGACATCATGAATATTAGGGAGGTATGGTGGCATGAAGAATAGGATTTCTAGTCACCTAAGTACATAGTTATCAATACAAAATTAAGCAAAGGTAAGGTAGCAGCAGGCCTAATACTGAATAATAGAAGTGGAATGTTTTACAATTTGGCCGGGCGGGGTAGCCGAGCGGTCTAGGGGTCTTGTCACCGCAGCTCCCCCCGTCGGAGGTTCGAGTCCTCCTTCAGACATGAGTGTGTGTGTCCTTAGCGTTAGATTAAGTAGTGTGCACGTTTAAGGACCGATGATCTCAGCAGTTTGGTCCATAAGACCTTACCACAAATTTCCAAAAAAATTGACGGTTTAGAAGGAATAATTAGCTCCTCTTCTCGCAATTGTTTTCCCACATTAAAATAAAATATCTTGGAGTTACTACTGAGACTGATGAAAACGGCTGTAACACAAATTCGATTACAGCCTAAAACTTTTCATAATACACTGGACTGTGCCATAGTTTCTGTCTGTCCTTCAGCGTTCCAGTTCAAAAAGGAAGGAAGGAAGTCTGGGTTTAACATGACGTCGACTTCGAGGTCATTAGAGACGGAACACTAGCTCGGATTTTGTCAAAGATCGGGAAGGAAGTCAAGCCGTGCCCCTTCACAGGAACCATCCCGGAATTTGCCTGTAGTGATTTAGGGAAATCACGGAAAACCTAAATGTGGGTAGCCGGACGCGGGTTTGAACCGTTGTCCTCCCGCTTGCAAGTCCAGTGCGCTAACTACTGCGCATCCTCAATCGGTAATTCCAATTAAAATTAACATTCAGTGTAATAAAAAGATTAGCTTGGTTCGGCTTAATAGTATCACGTCAGTCAATCAGTTATACATAATTTATCAGTCAATCAGTTGTACATAATTTAATTCCACTGTGGCAACGTCGCTAACCCACTTCGCGAGAAGAAGTGAGGTAAAGCCGCCTCCGCGGCAGAAGTCGGGCGGCGCTGTAGCTCAGCGTGTTCGGTCAGAGGGTTAGCTGCCCTCTGTAATAAAAAACTGAGGGAACGGATCAAAGAAGAACCTGAACGGATGTCATCGGACGTCCGCCCCGAACAAATTCAACGAACATTGTAAATCAAAATGAGATCAACAAAAAAATTGTGCTGTGGGTAAAAAAAAAAAAAAAAGTCGCTGACGCACGCTTGTGCAGAGTTTTCGACGCTGGCTAAGCCGATTCGAAGCCTCATAGTGGAAAAGATTTTAATTCCCAGAATTTGGCCAGCAGCGGGAGGAGAAGTGATGGCGTCAAGTTCCTGATCACCAAGCTTTGGGCCAATGTCCCGATTTAAATATCAAAACTCTCCAGTGTGTCATGAAGTGAGGCCATATCTACATTTACATCTACATTTACATGGTTACTCGGCAATTCACACTTAAGTGCCTGGCAGAGGGTTCATCGAACCATTTTCATACTACTTCTCTACCATTCCACTCTCGAATGGCGCTTGGGATAAAGGAACACCTAAACCTTTCCGTTCGAGCTCTGATTTCTCTTATTTTATTATGATGATCATTTCTCCCTAAATAGGTGGGTGTCAAAAAAATATTTTCGCATTCGGAAGGGAAAGTTGGTCATTGAAGTTTCGTAAATAGATCTCGCCACGAAGAAAACCGCCTTTGTTTCAGTGACTGCCACCCCAACTCGCGTGTCATATCAGTGACACTCTCACCCGTATTGTGCGATAACACGAAACGCGCTGCCCTTCTTTGCACTTTTTCGATGTCCTCCGTTAATCCTACCTGGTAAGGATCCCACACCGCGCAGCAATATTCCAGCAGAGGACGGACAAGTGTAACGTAGGCTGTCTCTTTACTGGGTTTGTCCCATCTTCTAAGTGTTCTGCCAATAAAGCGCAGTCTTTGTTTCGCTTTCCCCACAATATTATCTATGTGGTCTTTCCAATTTAAGTTGCTCGTAAAAGTAATTCCTAGGTATTTAGTCGATCACTACAAACTGTGACCTCTCAGACAGGAAATCACGAATCCAATCACACAACTGAGACTATACTCCATATTCACGCAGTTTGATTAATGGTCGCTTGTGCGGAACGGTTTCAAAAGCCTTCCGGAAATCCAGGAATAGGGAATCGGTCTGAGATCCCTTGTCGACAGCACTCATTACTTCATGGGAATAAAGAGCTAGCTGAGTTGCAGAAGAACGATATTTTCTGAATCCGTGTTGGTTATGTATCAATAAAGGTGATTCATAATGTTGGAGTACAGTATCTGCTCCAAAATCCTACTGCAAATTGAGGTCAGTGATATGGGTCTGTAATTCAGTGGGTTACTCCTATTTCCTTTCTTGCATATTGGTGTGACTTGTGCTACTTTCCAGTCTTTAGGAACAGACCTTTCGTCAAGTGAGACTGTTGTTGGTGATCCGTCCGCCGGATGCGGACGTCAAGCTTGTCGACCCGCTTGGTGCTATTCGAATGAAGTAGGCTACATGCCAGAACCAGGTGTTACCCTCTCCCTCCTTTATCATCATACAACACAAGCACTACACACACCACACAAAATACATATATGTAGTATTAGAAATATTGTAATAGAGCATGTTGCAACTAAACAAACGAAGAAGATTAAGTAAACGAATCCATCGTTGACTATTACCGCAATCGGCATGGTTACATTTGTTTACTCTCTTCTGGTTTTGTTCTTATCCGAGTCCAAATGAATGTTACTTGCTAAATAACTGAACAGCCCATTTTATTAGGATAATATACGGTTCCTTTCCGTAAGAGCGTGCAAAAATGTAACAGAATACAGAGAATGTGCCACTGAACAATTTGAGGCAGGGAACCTGAGATCGGAGAAGCCAGCTAGAGGAGATATGGAAGTAAAACTGTCTACCGCTTTGTCCAGCGTTACTATTTTCCAGCGTATTTACAACTAACATGCGTGCAAGTTTAGACGTACTGTGTTGTTTATTTACATGTACATCCTTCATTTCCTGCAAAGAAACAAGGAGGACGAGCCTGATTAGTAGCAAGTCATGGTTCAGGTTTTGCTGACTTGTCCATAAGGCGGCTCTGTTGTATGGTATTTCTACATCTACATCGACATTTACATGGATACTCTGAAAATCACATTTAAGTGCCTGGCACAGAGTTCATCGAACCACCTTCACAGTTCTCTATTATTCGAATCTCGGATAACGTGAGAAAAGAATGAACACCTATATCTTTCCGTACGAGGTCTGATTTGCCTTATTTTATCGTGATGATCGTTCCTCCCTATGTAGGACGGTGTCAACAAAATATTTTGCACCCGGAGGAGAAAGTTGGTGATTGGAATTTCGTGAGAAGATTTCGTCGCAAAGAAAAACGCCTATCTTTTAATGATGTCCATCCCAAATCCTGCATCATTTCTGTGACACTTTCTCCACTGTTTCGCTATAATACAAAACGTGCTGCCTTTCTTTGAACTTTTTCGATGTACTCCCTCAGTCCTATCTGGTAAGGATCCCACACCGCGCAGCAGTATTCTAAAAGAGGACGGACAAGAGTAGTGTAGGCAGTCTCCTTAGTAGGTCTGTTACATTTTCTAAGTGTCCTGCCAATAAAACGCAGCCTTTAGTTAGCCCTCCCCACAACATCTTCTATGTGTTCCTTTTCCAACTTAAGTTGTTCGTAATTGTAATACGCAGGTATTTAGTTGAATTGACGGCTTTTGGATTAAACTGATTTATCGTGTATCCGAAATTTAACGAGTTTCTTTTAGCACTCATGTGGATGACCTCACATTTTTCGTTATTCAGGGTCAACTGCCAATTTTCGCACCATTCAGATATTTTTTTCTAAATCGTTTTGCAGTTTTTTTTATCTTCTGATACCTTTATTAGTCGATAAACGACAGCGTCATCTGCAAACAACCGAAGATGGCTGCTCAGATTGTTTCCAAAATCGTTTATATAGATAAGGAACAGCAAAGGGCCTATAACACTACCTTGGGGAACGCCAGAAATCACTTCTGTTTTACTCGATGACTTTCCGTCAATCACTACGAACTGTGACCTCTCCGACAGGCAATCACAAATCCCGTCACATAACTGAGACGATATTCCATGGGCACGCAATTTCACTACGAGCCGCTTGTGTGGTACCGAGTCAAAAGCTGTCCCATGACAGAATGTGCAATGAATCAATTACAGACCCATTCATTACTCAGTGCTATTCACAGACGTACAGTACAACACGATAGGGCAGTACAGGTACAGCATTTCCTGATCGCTGGGCTGGAAGGGGAGATCCTATTCCATGGCCCGCAATATTACCTGAATTGAATCCCATTGACTATTTCCTAGGGGGGGGGGGGGGGGTACCTACAGTCGCTTGTTTATGACACGTCATTGGATACGGAGATCAAATTGGTTTCCAGAATTGTAGCTGCCTTTGATGTGGTTCGAAAGACACCAGGGATATTTTTCAGGGTGCGTCAGGACCTTCTTCGCCGATGTCATGTCATTTTGAGCATATTTTGTAAGAGACAGGACAACTGGTACGTTCATTGTATTAATGAAGCTATTTGCACATAACTAATGTAGATAAAAAGGTACGCAGTAATGTGATTTTATTCCTGTTACCTCCTTAAGCTGGCTTCCCCGGCCCCAGGTTTCCTATTGCAGCATCTTCTACGTCATGTTAAAGTTTTGCATGCTGTTACGGAAACATCCTGTATAATATTCGAGCTCCTATGGTGGTGACTCCGAAAAAAAGGAAAACTAATAATAACAGAGTCAACATATATCGCAGAGAATAATGAATTCGTCAACACACAAGGACCGGAAACTGAAATCATGATGGAACAATACCTATCGCTCTACCTGGGATCGCCGGCCGGAGTGGCCGTGCGGTTCTAGGTTCCAATCCTTCCTCAGGCATGGATGTGTGTGATGTCCTTAGGTTAGTTAGGTTTAATTAGTTCATAGTTCTAGGCGACTGATGACCTCAGAAGTTAAGTCGCATAGTGCTCAGAGCCATTTTCTACGTAGGATCACGGCCCAGGCTGGCGGCGCAGGCTCCGTGCAAGCCACCACTAAGAATGAGTTTAATTTGGAATTTATAAAGATTTAACGAGAAAATCTTGATAGTTGCCTGTTCAATAACCACTTCCGATATGCAATTTTACTATTCCCATACTTCATTTATTTCCCCGACCAGTTATGGTTGGAATATTGCTGAGATAATACTGTACCCAGTATATACTGCGTTGGACGTTTTGTCTGTTAGGGTTGAAGGAACCATACTCTGGGCACTTCGGTTAGTACGGTCCAATGGGAGAGTTGCCCGCTCACATTCTGCTCTAGTGTGTTCCGCGGCGCAGAGAAGACGGACTTGAAGTTGTATGCAGCGTGCTGCTGAGTTGTTCTTTGGTGAGGTGGTCTCATGTAATGGGACATTGCGCGGGCAGTATAAAGCTGCTATACTGTTCTGTTAATCGTTCACGACGTACTAGCATTTCATGGTCAAATCTTCATTGTTTCACATAGTGAGCTTGCCATGACAAGCGCTAGTGGATCCCACCTACTGTTTCCGATTCTTTCTTCTTTTTGACGGTGGTAACTTCGAGGTTCGGTACAAAAACTATTCATAGTCGGTGGATCCCAAGTGATTAATAGTTAGTCCATTTACTCTTCCCTTCAGTATAGCTTCCTAAATGGTTTGTAATTTCTATGAAATATTGTTTATATAGCAACCACATATCTGAGCTTTCACTACCACGTGTGGCGTGTGTACTGATAATACGTGTAATGTCATGTTGATTTAGATTTTTAAAAGCAATTTTATGAAGTGGTATCTAAACATTCTGTTTCATTTCAGTACCCCTAGCTACTAATTTGTTATTTGACATGACTTCCATTCTCTAGCCATCATGCGATCGCGTGTTGCAAAATGTAACATTTCTCCACAGTAATCAATTTACGCTTTTCGCCAGATATTTCACAACAAAGCTAGAATCCACTTCCCTGATTTTATGTAGACCCGGTTCTTTGCACACAATTTTCAGTACTTAAGCTACGCCGCTGGTCCAACTTTAAGAGACGCTGTACTTCATTCCACAGAAGTGTGTATATGTTAGTTCCATGACTTTTTTCGAAATTATAATCACATCCCGGCCCTCACATCATTATCGCACAGCAGCGGGCTATAAGCCGCCTTTCAAAATAATATGAAGCGCCAAAGGAACTGGTATACGCATGCATGTTCATATATAGAGATATGTAGATAGACAAAATACGGCGCTGCGGTTGACAACGCCTATATAAGAAAAGTGTCTGGTCCAGTTGTTAGATCGGTTACTGCTCCTACAATGACAGGTTATCAATATTTAAGTGAGTTTGAACGTGGTATTACAGTCGGCGCAAGAGCGATGGGACACAGCATCTCCAAAGTAGCAATAAAGTGGGGATTTTCCCGTACGACCATTTCACGAGCGTACTGTGTATATCAGGAATCCGGCAATACAACATATCTCCGACATCGCTGCGTCGAGGAAAAAGTCCTACAAGAACGAGACCGTCGACGACTGAAGAGAATCGTTCAATGTGACAGGAGAGCAACCCTTCCGCAAGTTGCTGCAGATTGAAATTCTTGGCCATCAAGAAGTGTCAGCGTGCGAACCATTCAACGAAACATGATCGATTTGGGCTTTCGGACCCGAAGGCCCACTAGTATACCGTTGATGACTGCACAATACAAAGCTTTAAGCCACGCCTGGGCCCGTCAACACCGACATTGGACTGTTGAAGACTGGCGCTACGGTCGCAGGTTCGAATCCTGCCTCAGGCATGGATGTGTGTGGTGATGTCCTTAGGTTAATTACGTTTAAGTAGTTCTGAGTTCTAGGGGACTGGTGACCTCAGTAGTTAAGTCCCATAGTCCTCAGAGCCATTTAAACCATTTGTTGACGACTGGAAACATGTTACCTAGTCGGACGAGTCTCGTTCCAAATTGTATCGAGTGGATGGAGGTGTACGGGTATGGAGGCAACCTCGTTAATCGATGGACCCTGCAAGTGGGCAGGGACTGTTCTAGCTGGTGTAGGCTCTGTAATAGTATCGGGAGGGGGGGGGGAGTGCAGTTGGAGTGATATGGGACCCCTGATACGTCTAGATACGACTCTGAGAGGTGAGATGTACGTAAGGATCCTGTCTGACTACCTGCATTCATTCATGCCCACTGTGCATTCCGACGGACTTGGGAAATTCCAGGAGGACAATGCGACATCCGACACGCCCAGAATTGCTACAGAGCGGCTCCAGGAACGCTCTTCTTAGTTTAAACACTTCCGCTGGCCACCAAACTCCCCAGATATGAACATTATTGAGCATATCTGGGGTGCCTTGGAACGTGCTGTTCAGAAAAGATCTCCACCTCCTCTTAGTCTTACGCATTTATGGACAGCCCTCCAGGATTCATGCGTGAATTGCCTCCAGCAGACTTCAGGCATTAATGGAGTCCATTCCTCGTTGTGTTGCGGCACTTCTGAGTGGTCGTGCGTGCCCTACACGACATTAGACAGGTGTACCAATTTATTTGACTCTTCAGTGTACATCCATTATTTCTGACGTATTAGAGACGATTTTGAATTTGCAATGAAGTTCACTTCCTCAGTGCTGTGCCTGCTGTTAACTGTTACGCCTTTAAGTAAGTGATATGAACAGACAAATTATTGCTGTGTCATTAACTTGTCCGTTATTGCTGTAGTGCTTCCGACAGAGCCCATCGTTCATTGGGTCAAAGTGCTGGAAATCAGGTGGAAGATCCGAGCTGTGGGGCCGACAAAGGAGAGCAGTCCACCGTTGTTTTGTGATCGCCTGTAGAGTGCGCAGACTTGTAAGTGGCTTTGCGTTACCGCGGGGAAAAGAGGAGGGCGTTAACATTTTGTGTCCACAATCAGGCTATAATCGATCCTTCAATAGTTTTTTTCCAACCAAAACTAGCCGAGACAAAAACGTGTCGCATTATACATCTTGATCTTAAAGGTCACTCTCGTTTCCAAGGTGCCTTATAAATAAATTTATTTTTGAATAGGTTCCGTCATGAGCAAATACAATTATTTCTCCTTTTTATCTAGACATGTTTCGCTCGAGGTTTTTGTTTGTTCTTTCTGTTAAATTACATGAATGTAATTCCTTATCCCTATACATATAGATATTTCGGTTTTTAAGAAAGAATTCACAAATTTGAAAATGTTTATATACGGATATCTTGTTGCCATATGCTGTGTTTTTGTGGTTCTCTGTACTTTGCCTTACAACTGTTATTTCCCTTTCACAGCTTTGTCATCTGCAACACACACACGCACACACACACACACACACACACACACATATATATATATATATATATATATATATATATATATATATATATATATATATATATATAAGATGCAACACATCTCTTATTTCGTGAGTGGCTAGGCTTATCGCAACACGGTTTTTGACGAATTTTTGAGTGTCGGGGGCCATGTTATTTTTTTATTTTTTTGCTTGGTTAATGTTTTTAGCGGTGGTATCAACGCAACGTATACTTCTTCTAACTGCATTCAATAACTCCTGTGATTGCAGTGATATGGCGTTTGTTAATGTTGACATTGAAACCAGCTTTAAAAAATTCCGAGTAATGACCTAGAATTTGAATACATGGTGTTTGGAATCGGCATTAGCGGTGCAAACATCGCTGTGCAAAGCTCTCGTGCTACGCTGTGTCAAAATGTCAACACATTTACCTGTTTACTTGTCTGCAGTGCAGGCCGCTCATTTCTGCTTCAACATTCGTTGCGTGCAGACATGTACACTTAAGAGGAGAAGTTGGATGTACTGCTTCTATATGGTGAATGTGAGAGAAATGCCGTAAAAACTATACAGCGGTATAGGACTATCTATCCGGATTTCCAGTGTCCGACGCGCCAGGCAGTTGTACGAATTATTAAGAAGCTAGTGCGGACAGGCTGCTTGAACGTCAAAAAGAGTACAAGAAAAGACAGCAACTGATAGAGAGCACGAAGAAGCTATTCCGGCTATAGTGCTAATCAATACCCATAGCGGTACGAGACGTGTTACCAAGGAATGTGTAATCAGCCAGACGAGTGTCATTCGCTTCCTACATCGACAGAACTCCCATCCCTATCATCTGTCGCTACATCAAGTACTTGACGACCTTACTTTCGAAAGTCGTACAGAATTTTGTCGGTTTGACCTTCAGCAACTGAGAGACGACCATACGTTTTTCCAGCGTGTGCTCTATACCGATGAAGCAACTATTACTAACCACGCTAATGTAAATTTGCATAACATGCACTACTGGTTGGCAGAAAATCCACACTGGCCTCGTCAGGTGCAACATCAACAGCTGTGGAGCGTAAGTGTGTGGTACGGCATCGTAGGAAATTACATTTTGGGACCTCACATCAACTCAGGCATCGTAAACGGACATTCGTACACACACTTTCTGACGAACATTCAGCCGGTTCTTCTAGAAGAGGTGCCACTGGACATTCGACAGTGTATGTGGCTCCAACACCACGATTGCCTAGCTCTCTCGTACCGTCTTGCAACGCAAATAATGAGAACTTTCCTGGACGTCGGATAGGATGAAATTCTGTTGTAAATGGCTTGCGAGCTCCCCCGATTTGACTCCTATTGATTTCTTCCTTTGAGGAGCACTCAAAGATGCAGTCTACGACGAAGCCCCAACTACCCCAGATGATATATGTGTTGACGAGTCGCCAGTACATGCTCTACCATTTCGTTCACTCGAATGACGATTGCAAATGTGCCTTTCAGCCAATGTTCGAACACTGCTTAAATAAAGGATAAATTTATTTTTTCGGAAGACAAAGTTTATGTTATATGATTTGGTTGGTTACCAAATCACTGTTAGTAAATTGTCAAATAAGACAAAAGCGTGTGTTGCACATAGCTGGTAACACTGTCATTACGCACTTACGTCCAGCATGAAACGACGCTTCGTAGAGAAGAATATTTATTTTGCAGTGTACAGGTGGTCACCAAAGTACGAGTATTTTAATAAAATGCTTAGTTCAACGAACGCATATACGAGTAATTTAGAGCAGTTTAGGTAGAACAGTTGTCCGACAGCATGCATTTTACCTCTAAGAAGCACACAGTCACGTACAGGAAAAGATAGGTCAAATCGTCTTTCTAACATTTAGGCATTTAATACAATAGTTGCCTTTTGCAGTGTATAAGATCTCTTTATTATTGAAGAATGAACAGCTGATTTCTCTTTTTCAGCTCACATAAATCTGGGAGGTTACACAAAAGTGAAATAGTTTACCGAAGCCCTTTCTGCTACGCTAGATTCTAACCTATTTCGTATTTCCATTTACAACATTCGTAGGTGAACCTGCAGCTAGGTCGTAAGATGGTTCAAGGGGAAATAAAGACTTACTGTCGTAGCGCAGGCCTATCTTACGGTATACAACCACGAAGCCTGATTCGAGACGCCTGCTTGGCAGTGTTTGCACCTCAAATGCCAACGTGCTTTCGCATTCTGGGACATTTCTGAATTTTTAATGATAGTTTTCAACGTCAACATTAACAAACGCTATATCGCTGTAATTGTCTCTCAACAGCTATCGATTGCAGTTACAAAAAGTATACGGTCCCATTAAAAAAGCGTACTTGCTTCAATATCTCCGTTGATACCAATGCTAAAAACATTAACCAAACAAAAACATAAGTGCCCCTCGACGCTCTAACATTTGCCGAAAACCTCATTTCGATATGTGTAACCGTTCGCGAAATAAAAGGGGTGTTACGTCTTGTGTGACTCACCCTGTATATATGGTGAACATTAATAAAACTGACGAACTGCAGAGATGGCTTCTTGACTGTAAATGAAGGAAAAAAGGCCCTATGAACATGTGTCCGTAGACAGATGGTGCGCGTGTAACGACACACTACAAAGCAGCATCGCATTCACGTCGCAAAAGATGTTCAAAGTGTACTCCCTGGGATGTAATTCGCATGTTCACACGTCGCATCATGGATTACCGTACTCTTTCCCAAATTCCATTTCGAAAACCATCGACAAAATCCTTCCCGTAAAGGGAAATCCGCTGCTGATAATCCTTGCTCTAGTTGCAGGTGCAGGGGTAGTAGCTGTTGTCATGCAGGACACACATTATTGTTCTTTCGCTTACACCATATTGGTGGGCCACTTACCTGGAGCTTCTACTAGGGTTCGTCTCAATATTCTGTCGAATCCGGTCCTCCAAATCTGGTGTTCGCACGGTCTCACAGTGTCTATGAGGATACTTGTTCTGGCATAGCCGTGCTGCCTCTCGACCGTTTCCACTTGCTTGGCCGTACACAAACACCATCTCGGTATACTCCCGACGTGAATACCGGACCGTTCTGCTGAGTACGTACGGTGCGTCACTTACAAAGTCTGGAACACACAAGAAACACACGGCACGTAGTCAGAGGAACTTCTGTCAGTGCTATCTATCGTACAATGACGCATTTCCGGACACATCTTCATAGGACCTTTCTTCCTCCGTTTCCAGTCAGCAATCCGTCCCTGAAGTCTATCCGTTTTATATATATGCTGGGTATCATAATTAAAGATGCAGTTTCATAATGCTATTTAAAAAGAACCACTGCTCAGAAGGACGTCAAGTTTGAGCAGCATATTATTGATACAGGAGGAAACGTCAAGGGAAAAAAATCAACGAAATTGTACCAGTGTGAGCTTCAGAATATTGACAAACGCTTGGCACATAAATATTGAGTACATAAAGAATAACAGAGATATAGTTGTGTTTATGAGAAAAAAAAATTCAAAAATATTAGGAAGATATATTTCTGTGTATGTGATAATATGTCTGGTGCAAGAACTAATCTTATATATGTAACTTTGTTCCATGCACCCCAACATAAACACTTGCACCTGAACGAGAACTGTACGAGACCGATGTAGTGAAGATTTTTGTCCTGCAGCTGACTCAATATATACAATTGTCTCAACCTATGTATAAGCAGCAGCATGCAATACCAGTTACTAAAGGTAAGGATGTAAGTGCATGTGCTTCTGGGCTGGAACCAAGAAAAGGGAGGGATCCTGGGGTCATGCACTGTGCTGAATGTGTTGGCGCAAATCTGTCACAGTCTTCTATTTAAAGTAAAATTACGTTATTTTGCCATAGTGAATTTTAGTCCGATTCATTTGCTATAACTTGACACTTCTCAGTGAATCAGTTTTAGAATTTGCTTAACAGTGAATAGTGTTTGAGACATAGGTCACACAATCAGTTGTGTGTAGTTCAAATAAATTCAAGTGCAATTAATGACAGGTTCACTTGTGTGTGTGCTGCCGTCAAAGTAATATTTCTGCATAGATAGACTTTTAGCAGTACACTATGGAAGTATTGTGAAAGGTTTACACTATAAAGGAAATGTGTGTGAAATCTTATGGGACTTAACTGCTAAGGTCATCAGTCCCTAAGCTTACACACTACTTAACTTAAATTATCCTAAGGACAAACACACACACCCACGCCCGATGGAGGACTCGAACCTCCGCCGGGAACAGCCGCACAGTCCATGACTGCAGCGCCCAAGACCGCTCGGTTAATCCCGCGCTTTACACTATAAAGTCAGTGCAAAAGGGTAGGTTATAGCTTCATTTGAAGTAACTGATAGGATTTCTTTAGGTTATTTCAATATTTTGTGTGTTTTGCATATTTTGTTATTTCTTATGTGTGTGACATTTTGGGGGAACCAGATTTCCTTGGAGGTTTGTGCCCAGATAGCGATTTCTGCAAACATCGTTAAGACACGCAAAGAAAAACTAGCACAGAGCGAGAATATGTCTGGGTATGATACAGATGACAATGTACAGGAATTTCCAGTAACTAATCAATCCGAATTGTCACGCTCTCAAATTCCTAGACAGGAAGGTGAGTAGCATGTGACCGATAATGTATCTGGCAATGTTGACGAACAGGCTCAGATGAGCAAAGAAGTTCACTCAGCTACTAGGATAGGTAAAGGTGATGCAACAGCATCAACAGCTGATGTTGTGCAAGCACCAGCACCAACAGATGATTTCTTGACTGCACTTGCTGAACAATTGGATCTCAGAGAGAAGCAACGCGAAGAAAAAGACAAATTAGAACGCCTTGCTCGGGAAGAGAAAGAAAGGCGAGAGCGCTTGATTCCCGAGCAAGCTCTAATTTCACAAGTTAAAGATATTTTAGCTGTAGATCGAGCAGAGCGTGAGGAAAAAGAAAGACAGGAATGCCTAGCTCTCGAACGCAAGGAACAGGAGCGTGGTGCTTAGTTTCTGGCAAAATTGAACGAAATTTTAGTCCAACGTGACAAGGTGGAAGTGTCACACTTGTCACAGGATATCGATGTTGTAAAACAACAAGTCACGGAATTGGTTGAACAAAACAACGATATTCCGCAACAGGTGTCACACTTAGATGAGCGTGTAGATCAGTTGGACAAGGCGCATAGCGTTATAGAAAATCAGGTAAAGAACATCAATAGAACTGTTGATGGAATGTCGAATACTTTAGAAAAAAAGATTAAAGACTGAGTAACCCAGGCCGTGGCTCGGGTGGAGGTGGAAGCGCGATCATCGACTGGAGCGACACTTGTTGAAAAAGTGCTATACGGAAATGTACCACTTGATATGTACGGAGCAGGAA
Organism: Schistocerca cancellata; assembly: GCF_023864275.1. Classification (NCBI taxonomy): domain Eukaryota; kingdom Metazoa; phylum Arthropoda; class Insecta; order Orthoptera; family Acrididae; genus Schistocerca; species Schistocerca cancellata. Next base: position 296,358,019 of record NC_064632.1, read on the forward strand.
AAGCAGACTGCAAGGGCATGCAGCCGCACTCTCCGGTGAATTATCCAGGCATTGTCGCTGCAACAGAGGCTGGGGTGCTACCAACAGTAGCACAGGTAAAGGACGAAGAATCTTCAATTAAGCACCGGCAATATCAAACGTTTGGTGACAAAAGGAAAAATGCACAAGGAAGGTGACCGTGCGCCAGTAGCCCTGCGGAAGTGCCGATCACTCAAGGGTATGGAAAAAGGCACTGGTCCGCATTGAGCTCTTGATATTCATACAAGTGGCGCTCTTTTCTCCAAAGGTCTCTTTAGTTTTCCTGTAGGCAGTATCTATCTTACCCCTAGTGAGATAAGCCTATGCATCCTTACATTTGTCCTCTAGTTATGCCTGCTTAGCCATTTTGCACGTCCTGTCGATCTCATTTTTGAGACGTTTGTATTCCTTTTTGCCTGCTTCATTTACTGCATTTTTATATTTTCTCCTTTCAGCAATTAAATTCAATAGTTCTTCTGTTATCCAAGGATTTCTAATAGCCCTCGTCTTTTTACCTACTTGATCCTCTGCTGCCTTCACTATTTCATCCCTCAAAGCTACCCATTCTTCTTCTACTATAATTCTTTCCCTCATTCCTGTCAATTGCTCCTTTATGCTCTCCCTGAAACTCTGTACAACCTCTGGCTTAGCCAGTTTATCCAGGTCCCATCTCCTTAAATTCCCACCTTTTTGCACTTTCTTCAGTTTTAACCTACAGCTCATAACCAATAGATTGTGGTCAGGGTCCACATCTGCCCTTGGAAATGTCTTATAATTTAAAACCTGGTTCCTAATTCTCTGTCTTACCATTATATAATCTATCTGAAACTTCTCAGTATTTCCAGGCTTCTTCCATGTATACAACCTTCTTTTATGATTCTTGAAACAAGTGTTAGCTATGATTAAGTTATACTGTGTGCAAAATTCTTCCAGGCGGCTTCCTCTTTCATTTCTTACCCCCAATCCATTCCGTCTCTTCCTTTTCCTACTATCGAATTCCAGTCACCCATGATTATTACATTTTCGTCTCCCTTCAGTATCTGAATAATTTCTTTTACCTCCTCATACATTTCTGCAATTTATTCGACATCTGCAGAGCTGGTTGGCATATAAACTTGTACTACTGTAGTAGGCGTGGGCTTCGTGTCTATCTTGGCCCCAAAAAGGCGTTCACTATGCTGCTTGTATTAGCTTACCCGCTCTCCTATTTTTTTATTAATTATTAAACCTACTCCTGCATTATCCCTATTTGATTTTGTGTTTATAACCCTGTAGTCACCTGACCAGAAGTCTTGTTCCTCCTGCCACCGAACTTCGCTAATTCCCCCTATATCTAATTATAACCTATCCATTTCCCTTTTTAAATTTTCTAACCTATCTGCCTGATTAAGGGATCTGACATTTCACGCTCCGATCCGTAGAACGCCAGTTTTCTTTCTCCTGATAACGACGTCCTCTTGAGTAGTCCCAAGGACTAGGACATGCAAATACACAGAACGGCAGAATATGGGCAGCGGAAAACAATACAGAACTCCCGCTGGGAACATATTCAACAGTCCACCAACTTGTTTCCGTATCTTGTAAACACTGGCACAATACTAATAAAAAGATTCAGTTTTCACAGTGTATGGTAAGGCAGAATGCCGACGCTACTAAACACCAAGCAACAACAGTTCGATCAGAATGATGCAACAAAATGCGTAGCGTCAGACCGGAACATGGATTACTAACAGATTTTCATAACTGAGCACTCGCTAATAGTGTGACTCAGGTGAAGTGCACTTGCAATACGGAAGGTCAGAAACAGATTACCTCTTGCTCTTTTAACTGTGGCTTCAGCTAGCCGGTTTCTTATTGTGCGACATTCAGATCCGATCTTAATGCGACACCTCATTGTGTCGCTTTTGTTCCATCATGTAATAACAGAGGCCTCAAAGTCCACAGGGGGTATAAGAACAAGAGTCTAGGGCAAAAACAATTCTTGCCAGCGTCCTCTGTGAACTGAGCTTTTGCGAATTCCGTATATTGGCCGAGCAAAGCTGTTTTCGCTATCATCTTCTCAGAAGCCATCTTCTGCGAAACTGGAGGTGTTCCTTGTCGAGCCGATTATTTTACTGTCGTGGAGAGTAGGTTTTAAGCATCTGACAGAACGCTTTGTGATTGGAGGACCGCACTGGTTTGTCACATCACTCGCAGGACCACACAAAGACGCAATCTAATTACAAGCATTAGCAGTGAAGGGAACTCTAGATATGTGATTGTAGCGGACCACGAGGAAACTGTAATTGGTATTCAAACTGCAAACAAAAGCACCTGTAAAGAGACAAGTGTGTAAAGAGAATTTTATATCCTGTTGCGGAATATGAGGAGGGATTACCTGAACGAATGTTGTTCTTCACTTTCCAGGAAATGTCTGTAGGCTCAGAGTGTACATACGTGAATCTAAGAAACTCTGCACTGTCATTAAAATCTGATGTAGCAGCTCTAAAGTAAACTTTGTTGCGTGATTGCTGAACAAGGAGTCTTATTTTCATTTGTATTCACAGAATTCCTTGAAATTTTTGTGTGACATTTCCTGATGGAGGAGGAACAGGAAATGTTTTTGACAACATGAGGAATCATCTTACGTTCTGTAGTACGTACGAGGGGCTTACAGTAGGTAATGCGACGCATAAATTTGCTTTTCATAGGTTCCGTCTTGAGCAAACGTAATGTTTTTCTTTTTACCCACCCATCTTTCTTTGAAGTTAAGTATCAATAGTTGGTTTTCTGTTGTCTTTCCGTTAAATAGCAGAAATATAGCTCTCTGCTATCTACACATGCAAAAATTTCAGTTTTTCAGAATGTATTTAGGGGAAGGCGGGGCAAGATGGGGAAGCTAACTTTAAACCCTTACAAAAGGGACAAAAACAAACAAATTCAAGTAGGTTTGATTATCATTTGTTTACTTAACCGTTGAATTACAATAGCATGCAAAGAAACCTGCTACTTGTTACATTTAGTTAGAAATATCTCTATTTGAAACATAAACTACCAATTCCCCGTCTTGCCCCATATGCGGGGTAAGATGGGGAACTAGCATGAATTCGTCTCTAAAACTTAAATAAGGACTGGAATGACGAAATCATGTGACGATAAGGTTTAGAAACATGGTTCTGCGAATTATAGAATCAGGTATTACGTTTTATTAAGGCCGCTTACTTCCACATAGTACACAAGTGTGGACAGCCTCGTCATCATCACTTTCTATCCCTGCACAAGTGTCGTGGGCCCAGCGTCCGCAGCTAATACACCGTATCCAGCCTCCTTCAGGGACGTTATAGCAGCATAAACATTCCTCACTCTCTTCCTCGTTGTCATTAGACCTCAGTTTATTATACCTTGAGCATGAAGGGGTGGTTAAGACGTCAGTATCCTTTGTCACTTTTTCGTTGTCATTATGTCCTTATGGCGGTACCCGAGGTTTATTAAACGTCTTTGAGAAGAGTTTTCGTTTACATGCAGCACGTTTGGGGGACTCCTTTTCGTTTAATTTCTTCAGATAGTTCACTTCTATAAGCAGATTCGGTTAAAACAACTGGTTTCCCACGCCTGTTAGATGGTTTCCTTTTGGTTTTTTATCCACCTTTGGAATAGCTAATACCATTTCAGGGCTGGTAACCTGAAAGTTAGACGAAACAGAAGCTTGATCGTCAGTTGTTAATTGTTCAGATGTTTTACGTCTTGACAACATCTCTGGTATTTGGTCTTCCGTTTCTGTAACCTCAGATGTGTGAGCTTGATGAATGTCTGTGGTTGAACAGGGAAGGTAATCACTGTCTTGAAACACATTTCTGATTACAGGCCAAATTCCTGTTTTCCGAAACCCGTTCATTGCTGTGGACATTGTAGCTGAATGAATGAAGGCTTTGCCGAATAAACTTGCGATCTGATGCAGCGTAACAACTTTTCCAGGATGGGCGCGAAGCCACGATCATACATCATCTTCGTTAAATTTACTGAGAGGCATCATAAATGCCACGTCCAATGGTTGAAGACGGTGTGAGCAGCGTGGCGGCTAACACAGCAAGACAAACCCATTTTCGCGGGCCACATCTATCAGTTCTAAATTCTTGGTGTGCGTTTTGTGGCCTTCCAATATGAGAAGTATTGGCCTTTCCTTTGACGCTCCAGTAAATGCAATAAACTTCTTAAACCAAGTCAAAAATAGTTCTTTCGTCATCCATCCAGTTTCTTGGACTTCTGCCCAGGCACCAGGAGGCAGGCCGGTCTCAAACGCTTGTTCCATTCGTTTTCGAGGATAAATTAACATAGGTGGTACGTATCACCCCGACGCTGAGCTACAGATTTCTGCAGTCACAGTCTGACCTCTTCCTGCTGAAGTAAGTGCTCCCACCTGTCTGTGCCCTTTCAAAGCAACCACCTTTGTGTGACCTTGCGGAATGACTGTTAAACCAGTTTCATCGCAACTGAAAATTCTGTCTTGTTCTGGGGTAAACACACTAGTGATTGGTCCTAACCTTTTCACAACTGTATAGCCAGGATTAGCACGTTTCTTTGCCACATGTCGTTCAATCGTTGTCTGTGGCACGGTGGACTGTCGAGCAGCCCTGAAAGAACTCATATGACCTTCTATAACAGCATTTACAGCGTCTTCCATTGACTCCAATCACCAATCTTGCCTAGACGTTTGTCGCCGATACTTGCAAACCATCTGAAATAAAACACGTGGAACGTTCTATAGAGTCAAATCATTCCTGGTAATCTATATTATATAGTAAATACAATATTTCCAATAGTCAGTCGTTAAAGCATAGCAAGAATACTGACTTTGCACGTTTTGTGTATTTTTATTCACCATATAGCCTAAGGCATACTTTGTAATTAATTAGGAAACGTTGGAATAACGAATACCATTCTGTTTACAATTGTATTCAACGTATAATGTACGTGTTCAAAACCCGCAGCGAGGTAAACACATGAGACGATAAGAACGTAATGGTTGGACAAATAGTAAGGGCAAGACGGGGAAGCTCCCCATCTTGCCCTACCCCGTCTTGCCCCCTACCATGCTGTCAGGTTATGTTACGCCTACATGAACACTATTTAGTGAACATTGACTACTGACACAGCAGTTTACTGTTAATAATACTTACTATTCAATGCTATATATACAGTCTGGACAAATGTTCACGAAACACATGGCTTAGGACCTCGAAAGGTGTAAAACATTGCAAATCAGTATAACAATTGTATTTACCTTATAAAGCTCACAGACACTGCCGCGAAACTAAGGTTCAGCAATGTCAACACACAGGGACCTGTGTATTGATGATGTTGACGTAGCTATCCACAGATAGCAGTACTCTAACTGTAGCTTATAGCCCCTTCCCGTCTTACCTCACCTCCCCGTCTTGCCCCAGTGTCCCCTACAATTTGAAAACAACTAAATTTTTTGCTAAGTGTATACTCGTCGCCCCTTGCTGTGGTTTTTCAGGTTTTCTGTATTTTGCGTTATAGCTGTTTCTCTTTCACCGGTTGTCACCTGCAACCATAGAGAATTTAATGTAGAATGTTATTTGTATCGAAAATTTACGACTGGGAACATTATGATTAACATCATTTAATTCTGTGTTGAAGATTCTGTGTGTGTGTGTGTGTGTGTGTGTGTGTGTGTGTGTGTGTGTGTAAACAGTTTGTTTCCACTTACTTTTCCTGGTTTCCCCGTTATATTCACTGTGAAAACTGAATCTTTTTATTAGTATTGTGCCAGTGTTTACAAGATACGGAAACAAGTTGGTGGACTGTTGAATATGTTCCCAGCGGGAGTTCTGTATAATGTTTTAGAACTGAGTGTTTAGTTTGTTCAAGATAGTATTGTGGATCTTGAACTGTATGGTGTGCCAAGGTACGCTAACTCCCTGACACACTTGTGCCGAGGTTTGAATGTCGGCATCCACCAAGGGCTCGATTATCGTAAGGATAAAATATCATTTGGCGTTTTCTTGGGGGCATCACGTGTGGAAATGAGCTCAGTCGGTAACTTAAAATATCTCAACCCTGAGTGTTATTTAATTGCTATTTGTATGCTAAATTTAACTTGTTTTAACTCTTGCTATACTGCTACTATGCCTTTTATGTATTGCCGTCGGTGGCCGAGCGGTTCTGGGCGCTTCAGTCTGGAACTGCGCGACCGCTACGGTCGCAGGTTCGAATCCTGCCTCGGGCATTGATGTGTGTGACGTCCTTAGGTTAGTTAGATTTAAGTAGTTCTATGTGCTAGGGGACTGATGACCTCAGAAGTTAAGTCCCATAGTGCTCAGAGCCATTTGAACATTTTTTGATGACTACATTGGAATCTTTAACGAGTTGGGGAGTGATCTTAAACTGAAAATTGTTTCTCCACACAACAACATCGTTTTGCGACTCCATTATGAAAGAATCCGTCGAAATACACGTGGTAGGAGAATCCAATGGACAGCAACACAGTGAGATGTATGTTGGATAATGCGTGGAACCCATCATTTCCACGATTTGCTCTAAACGAAGACGACAGGTAGCAGTAACCCTGAGGACAGCTGAGTTCCGCAGTTCCATTAGCTGTGGCGTTGCCCGCCGGGTAGTGTGGTAAATCGGTCGCCGTGATCTTAACGCGTGTGCAGTAAACACATAGCGGAAAGGGCAAGTTTTCCTCAGTTTTCGATGGCTGACCTGGAGACGACTGGCAGGTTGTCACTCGATATACCGTGCTACGACCGGATGCAAGCCAGCAACTTCTTCGAAAAAAAGTACAATATTTCTGCATAAGTTATTTAAGTACATAAATTATATAATTTTCAGTAAATGTGGCATAATTGTGATAGCTAACATGTGTGAAACATTACGCTCATAATCATGTCAAATCATGTGCAGTATATACAGAAACGTAAAAAACAATATTTAACTGTCACTATCCTAAATAATTTTATTTTGTTTCATCTGTTATGTAAATGATTCGATTATGATCTATGCTGACTTAATAATCATATGCCCGCCCGGCTAGCCGCGCACTGTAACGCCCTACTTCCCGAGTGGGAAGGTGTGTAGGTCTCTGGTACGAATCCGCCCAGCGGACTATTGTCGGGGTCCGGTGTGCCGCCCAGCCTGTGGGTTTTTAAGGCTGTGCCCCATCTTGCTGGGCGAATGCAGGATGGTTCTCCTTATTCCGCCTCAGTTGCACTACGTCGGCGATTACTGTGCAAACACCATTTCCATGTACGCGTACACCATCATTATTCTACCACGCAAACATTTTGGGTCACACTCGTCTGGTGTGAGACGTTCCCGGGGGGGGGGGGGGGGGGGGGGGGGGAGTTTACTGGGGACCGAACCGCACAATAACCCTAGGTTCGGTGTGGTGAGGCGGTGGGGTGGTTGGACTGCTGTGGCCTGTTGTGGGGTTGTGAACCGCTGAGGGCTACGGCGGGACGAAGTCTCTCCGTCGTTTCTAGGTCCCCGATTTAATACATACATACATACGTTCATACTCATATAATCACAAATAAAAGTGTGTCATTTAATCAGTTTACGCAGCCAAAAGTGTGTTACGTTATTTGGAGTCTAAATGAAAATTGGAAGTGTTTCAGCAGTGCAGAAGATAAATATTTCGTGACCAAATGAAGATGATCTTTAATAGTGCTCTATTTATTTCGATTACTCGTTCATGATATTTCTTCGGGTAAAACAGTGGTGCAGGAAACGATGAGATGGGAAAGAGGCTGGGGTTTGTGTGTGTGTGTCAATAATTAATAAGGTTTGAACATAATTATTGATAACATAATCCAGTAAATTAGAGTGCAAGAGCAAAATTAAGACCCAAGGAATATTACCAGTACTTAATCCAACAAATACACCCTAACTTACTATCCAACAATAATGTGCCAACGCCATAAAAATCCGGCCTCTTACAATAAATTAATTAGAAATGATACACAAAATCTCCAGAACTAATGGAAATTATGCTAATCAAAAAGGTGTTGGTTGGTTGATCGATTGATTTGGGGGATGGGACCAAACAGCGAGGTCATCGGTCCCATCGGATTATGGAAACAAGTTGGCCGTGCCCTTTCACCGGAACTATCCATCAAAAAGAGATAATGGTAAATAGACAACGAAACCACATGGAACCAGTCTACACCATTCTGTCAAAAGGACAAAATAATCAGAGCAGTAACTAAAAGCGAGGCCATCGAGGCCAAAAAGGTAAATAAGTTAAGGCCAACTGACAATAAAATAAGATACAGCCTCAGTTTCTAAATCGCATTGAATCTCTCCTACTATGGATTGTGGTTTATTACATAATGTAAATCATTTGATTCAGATACAGGGGACATGCCAAAATTGTTATAAAGTTCCACCATAAATACAGAACAGCTGATCTTAACAAATAGCATAGTAATAATAATACAGTTTTGTTGTATATAAACTCCTGGAAATTGAAATAAGAACACAGTGAATTCATTGTCCGAGGAAGGGGAAACTTTATTGACACATTCCTGGGGTCAGATACATCACATGATCACACTGACAGAACCACAGACACATAGACACAGGCAACAGAGCATGCACAATGTCGGCACTAGTACAGTGTATATCCACCTTTCGCAGCAATGCAGGCTGCTATTCTCCCATGGAGACGATCGTAGAGATGCTGGATGTAGTCCTGTGGAACGGCTTGCCATGCCATTTCCACCTGGCGCCTCAGTTGGACCAGCGTTCGTGCTGGACGTGCAGACCGCGTGAGACGACGCTTCATCCAGTCCCAAACATGCTCAATGGGGGACAGATCCGGAGATCTTGCTGGCCAGGGTAGTTGACTTACACCTTCTAGAGCACGTTGGGTGGCACGGGATACATGCGGACGTGCATTGTCCTGTTGGAACAGCAACTTGCCTTGCCGGTCTAGGAATGGTAGAACGATGGGTTCGATGACGGTTTGGATGTACCGTGCACTATTCAGTGTCCCCTCGACGATCACCAGTGGTGTACGGCCAGTGTAGGAGATCGCTCCCCACACCATGATGCCGGGTGTTGGCCCTGTGTGCCTCGGTCGTATGCAGTCCTGATTGTGGCGCTCACCTGCACGGCGCCAAACACGCATACGACCATCATTGGCACCAAGGCAGAAGCGACTCTCATCGCTGAAGACGACACGTCTCCATTCGTCCCTCCATTCACGCCTGTCGCGACACCACTGGAGGCGGGCTGCACGATGTTGGGGCGTGAGCGGAAGACGGCCTAACGGTGTGCGGGACCGTAGCCCAGCTTCATGGAGACGCTTGCGAATGGTCCTCGCCGATACCCCAGGAGCAACAGTGTCCCTAATTTGCTGGGAAGTGGCGGTGCGGTCCCCTACGGCACTGCGTAGGATCCTACGGTCTTGGCGTGCATCCGTGCGTCGCTGCGGTCCGGTCCCAGGTCGACGGGCACGTGCACCTTCCGCCGACCACTGGCGACAACATCGATGTAGTGTGGAGACCTCACGCCCCACGTGTTGAGCAATTCGGCGGTACGTCCACCCGGCCTCCCGCATGCCCACTATACGCCCTCGCTCAAAGTCCGTCAACTGCACATACGGTTCACGTCCACGCTGTCGCGGCATGCTACCAGTGTTAAAGACTGCGATGGAGCTCCGTATGCCACGGCAAACTGGCTGACACTGACGGCGGCGGTGCACAAATGCTGCGCAGCTAGCGCCATTCGACGGCCAACACCGTGGTTCCTGGTGTGTCCGCTGTGCCGTGCGTGTGATCATTGCTTGTACAGCCCTCTCGCAGTGTCCGGAGCAAGTATGGTGGGTCTGACACACCGGTGTCAATGTGTTCTTTTTTCCATTTCCAGGAGTGTACTTTTAAGAAACTCTAACACTTAAATACTCCTTGCTCAAATTATCATCTGATGCTCTATGAATTCTTTTGTTTAATAGTAATATTTCTGTCACAGAACCTGCTGCAGCCTTGTTTTTAGAATCTCCGGCTTATGTATTGGCCCATTAACTTAGTATATATTGTCATCCCCACGTACTGCTGTTATGACTATAGAACACCTAGCACAGGTTAAGGTGAAACACAGATACAAGTGTGCAAATGCCTACTTACACGCCGACCACAACCGACACGACACTCTTTTTGCGCACTGCCCTTCAAACCATGGTTAACATCTGCTTGTGTCTCGGCAGCACGGCCTTCCCGGATCCAAGGCGCCACGCAGCGTCCGCTAACAAGCAGGAACCGAAGCCTCGTGTTTATAACAAATATAATAATTACATTAAATTTCAGCCTCCAGTTACATAAGCAATGAAACATTACCTAGGTTTCGGCTATAATAATGTAGCCTTCTTCAGAAATGAGACAATATAAAATTAAATTTAAACATGCCAGATATTGGCCTTGTCATACTTAAAATGTTAGTACTACAGTACATAGTCATAAGACTGAGTCACTTCTACTGATGTTTTGCCAATAGGCCACACAAACAGGCCAGACAGGTAGGCCGCGGGCGCTGAGCCATACGCAGTTACGACCGCGCCAATTTATGCGCATCTACTTTATTAACCAGCGATTGCTGAGAGCGCGGTCGGAGTGGACAGGCGCAGGAAGCTGCACTTCTAACAGTTGCCTGTTCCATAATTATCCGTGGCTCTGGAGACGACTGTTGGTTCTCAACCAGCAGCAGCAGAAGCATCAGCTCAGCATTGGCGTCGGCTGCATTCTTCGTCGTCCGCACATCTACAGCGTCGTAAGACTGTTAACTGATAGATTATAGCCAATATTCTACAGGTATTACCCAATGGCATATCTTTAACAGACTTTAATGATTAACTTTCTTGAATAATAGCCTGCAATAGATAAAACTTCTAGGGCTCCTATGTTGTCATTGTCTTCAGACGTTATTACCAAGCAGGAAGCAATCATCGAGTGTCATAAAAATATGAAAATTGATTAACTGTTTACTGCTACGTTTGTTTGCTTGCTAATGACCAGTTCCAGTCTAAATTTTACTGCCTCAGTAATTGTTCATTCTTGTATGCCATTACAGAGGCTTAACGAAATTTCAATTTTTAGTGTTAATTTCACTGGAAAAAATAATAACTAAAGATACAGCACAAATTAAGACTGTGCAGCTTCATTTATTCAGTATTTAGCTTAGCGAGTGACTTCTGCTGGCTTGGTACGTATTTTATTGTTCTTATGATAAAAGTAAATCAATTTCCCATTCTCTTTAAGTAAATTCAATTCAATCTTTCAATAATTAAATGTAAATTGGTTGTTTTTTTTCAGGTTTTGTTTTATGTTACGCTGAGGTTACTCAAAATCATTTTTGTGCAACAAAGTTTCAGTTACAGTCAGTCATTAATTTAACCAGAACTTCATTTAACTTTTCTCTCAAAATTTAGTATTTCGGAATAAATAACTGCAAAATCAATGTTGTGTGACTCATTTATGTTCTCATGAACTGTTGTGCTGTGAAAAAGCATGACAACATTCTGTTGCCACGCCAGTGATTATTTGCTTAATTTTCTTTGCCATCATCTTTTTTAGGATTTTTCATTTTCATTGCCCTAGTGGGCTGGCGACCCTCTAACTATCGATTTTTTTTGCTGATCGGTATGTTTTGATTTAAATATTATATTTACATTAGATTTAGAGCAGATTCTTTCTTCAGAAGGGCCTGTTGTGCACTTTCCTCCTACTGACGTATTATTTTTCTTCGGTAACGATAGCCTTATTCGCCGTAAAATTTCATTAAGCATTCGCGATCACGGTCAGTTATATTGCAACCCAATGGGCCGTCAGGGAGGAGGAGGTTACAGCATGTATCAGGATTGTGTATCGAGCACTACGTAAATGAGTGCCTAACATTGGGCTGTAATGTGCAGGGGCTCCCAAACTCTTAGATAGACGCTAGTGATGGTAGTTGTGTATGGGATGGAAATTTGGTAGGAAGTACATGGAGGCTAAATCGAAATGGTTGCAGGCAAAATGTGAAGATACCGAAAAATGACTGATCACTGCAAGTAAGAATGTTGATTCACTGGACCGATTCACTGGACCGTCAAAGAAATACGGCCCATGAACTGCTTAATGGACATTGCAGCCCAGATCATAACATGTGGCTGATTATTACCTAATTCTCCATAATAATATGCGTTTTCTTTGCTCCAGAAAAAATACCCCTATTCCGACAAGATCGATAAATTGCACATTCGCCTGAGGAGAAAACTTACGCCCGGTGTGAGAGCGTCACAGGCACATCCAGTAATGCTGAACAAACTTCGTGTCTTCGCCGCATGTCCTCATCTGTTACGAATGTTGGCCCGAGAAATTTTAATTCCAGATCTTTTTTCATGTGTGTCAGCATAGTCGTTTTTGGAATTCCAAGTTCTGCAGATCTTTTCCGCAAAGTTTTTATGGGAGATCTAGTCACAGAATCAGCCACTGCTGCACATGCTGTTTATGATCGTGTCTCCTTTCGATCAAAAATGGGTCCCATTCCGAAGAGTTTTTGTTATCATTGCAGTATAGTTCGCTTTGGTAAAGTTTCTTTATGGAATCGTGTCGCAAAATTTCGTAGCACACCTCTTATGGCTTTCCCGGTGTGTGCACGTTCATGAGCCCATACACTTGCCACGACACATTTCTCCACACTATGGGTACTTGTGTCCGCCAGCCTAAGAGAAAGAAATGATATGTGGAGTATACACTAATGAGCCAACACATTATGATCACCTGTTTGTCCGTCTTTGGAATGAAATTCATCACTGATTTTGCGTATCAGCAATCTGACAGTCTGTTGGTAGGATTGTGAAGGTATATGGCATGAGATGTCTAAGTACAGGTCATGTAATTTGAGTGAATAAGGGTACGCTGAGTTGCATACTAGGTGATGACGCCCGGCAGCGACCCAGATGGGTTTCATAGGATTTACACCAGGTGAATTTGGTCGTTGAGGCGTCAACGTGAGTTCACTACAATGCTCCCTAAACCACTGTAGCACGGTTCTGGTTCCGAGACGAGGACAATTATACTGCTTTGGTGAAGGCATGGAGCATGAAGGGATGCAGGTGCTGAGCAACTGTTAGTGTGTCTTCGATTACTACCACATGCCCCATGCAAGCGCAGGAGAATGTCTCCCATGGCATAATACTGATTCCACCACCCTGCGTCCGTTGCGCGCTGCTCGTTTCGAGCCGCCGTTCACCTCGATGACGGCGTTTGCGGAGACGACCATTGACCCAGTGTAGTAAAAATGTGATTCCCGCGAAGAGCGGACACTTTTCCAGTGACCGACAGTCGAATCCCGACGGTCCCGTGCAATCGTAATTTACGATGTAGTTGGGTCAACATGTGAACACGTAGCGGTGATATGCTGCGGAGCTCCATGTTCAACAACGTACGATGAACGGTGCACTCAGAAACACTTGTGCGTGCACCAGCATTGTGCTCTTTCGGCAGAGATGCCACAGATCACAATCTATCCTACTTTACAGAGGGAGCAAGCCTCCGAACCCCATTTTCTGGGAGAGTCTTGGACGTCCAACTATTGCACGATACTTGCTTTCCGCACCCTCGGCAGGCCTCCTCAATTTTATAAATGGCACCTGTACTATAGAAGACGCCGGCGGCCATTTGCAGCAACAAGCATCAATACTCAAACTAAAGTTTTATTCGGTGGTTTTGATCAAGTTAGAATTAGAATATTATTATAATGAAGTTTTAATACCACCTTACAGAGTTTATTAAATGAAATATGCCCATGAGTGGGACATAGACAGGTGATTAACTGAAATACGCATACCAAATATTCTGTGAAATGATAAGGGAATATGGTGTATCTGGGAGAAGTCACTGTAACATATTTATATAATAACACAATCACATTTATTCAATAAACATTACCATTTCAAATATTCCCTCTCACTTATCACGGAATGCTGGCGTGATACAAATAATGTAATATCTAAGTAAACTTAGTTAAACATCCGGCTAACATGTGCCGTGAACCGACAAAGACTGCCGCCTGCACATTTCTATCATCATTTAGCCACACACACACACACTAACATTCACTCTGTTCATTTTATCTAACAGATAAAAGAGGAAGGTTCCCATACACCAAGTGGGACAACATTGGGAGAGAGCACATGGTCCCAACTGTAACTTTAATTCGGGCAAGTCCCGTCTTCACGTTTAACTAACTCCGCGAGTTTTACTGGATATTATGAAGGAACAAGTAAATCACACGCGTGAATTTACGTAGAAGATCCAGCTCGATCACGAAATGTGATTACGTCGACCTGAAGCTTCTCACCAAGAAATGCACGGGGTCTGCGGACCACGTGTTACCAATCTCTCCACAATCAGTAGTCAATAAACACATTTAAATAAAATACACTTTGCATATGTACTTCACACTCACACTGAAATGCAAATTGAGCAATTCTGAGTATTACTCGGCAATGAGCGCCTGTTCACTCCCAAGTGCAGTGAACACAATTCCCATGAAATTACTTGGCAAAAGAAATCATCTCCCTATCTCTCCTAACCGAGATGATTCTAGGAAATACCATAGTGGCTTTCCTCAGCAGAGAAGCTGCTTCCAAGTTCAAAGTGAACATGGAATTCTAAATCTTCGCTAGCTATCGGAGCGATACAGCAGAGCGTGCTTACTCACTCAGGTCTTCCCAGCAACAACCCTGATACGGTCTCCCTCGTCCGGGTCCACACATCGTGGCCGCAAGGACTCAGGGATACCGCACACGGTTATTTGCCAACCTAACGAGCGCTAATGACGCGCGTGGAGCTTATGCCTCTCTGGTCCAGTGCAGTCGCGCTCTACTAGATTCGAGGTTGGCTACACTTCCATTATGCCTATAGCACACCCACAGCCGACATCTCACGCATACTTCATCATACGTTCGCATTCACACTTTGCAGACAATTACCATATCTAATATTAAAATGATCGTCTATATTTAAATAACCCAATCTTACTAATTATCATCAGGCTCTTCCCTGAGTGTCGGAAGGGCACTCAGGTGTCTTTAGTTGTGGGGTCGAGCCATGTAGCGGCTTACATGGAGCCGTTACACTATTTCGCGCCTAGAGGTACGAGGGTAATCCCAAAAGTAAGGTCTTCTATTTTTTTATACCAACAAAGGCCTCTTTATTTCTACAGTGGTTTTTTGTCAGTTTACAACTTGAACTTTTTGCTATTTTTCGACATAATCACCATTTCTGTCGATGCATTTTTGTAGACGCTGTGGCAGTTTTTGTATGCCCATGTCATACCAGCTCGCCGCCATGCTGTTCAGAAAGCTATGAACCTCTTCTTTCACCTCGTCGTCGGAGCTGAATCGCTTTTAACCTAGGAAACAGGTAATAGTGACTGGGCGCCATGTCAGGGCTATAGGGTAGGTGGGTGATTATGTTCCACTGAAACTGTTGTAGGAGAGCAACGGTTTGCCGAGCGATGTGTGGGCGAGCGTTGTCATGGAGAATGTGTACGCCCTTGCTCAACATTCCTCTTCTCCGGTTCTGAATTGCCCGTTTGATTTTTTCCAGTCTCACAGTACCTGTCAGCGTTAGTGGTGGTCCCAGCGATTCAGCTCCGACGACGAGGTGAAAGAAGAGGTTCATAACTTTCTGAACAGCATGGCGGTGAGCTGGTATGACATGGGCATACAAAAACTACGATAGCGTCTACAAAAATGTATCGAGAGAAATGGTGATTATGTAGAAAAATAGCTAAATGTTCAAGCTGTAAACTGATGTAAACCATTGCAGAAATAAACAGGTCTATGTACTTATAAAAAATAGGAGACCTTACTTTTTGGCCGAGCGGTTCTAAGTGGTACAGTCCGGAACCGCGTGACCGCTACGGTCGCAGGTTCGAATCCTTCCTCGGGCATGGATGTGTGGGATGTCTTTAGGTTAGTTAGGTTTAAGTAGTTCTAGGTTGTAGGGGACTGATGACCATCAAAAGTTAAGTCCCATAGTGCTCAAACCATTTGAACCATTTTTGAATCTTACTTTATGGATTACTCTCGTAGTTTCATTCCACCTCTTTCCGTAGATGCTCACGACGGTATCATGTGAACATTCGACCATCGTCGCTGTTTTCGAGATACTCGTTCACAGACTCTGCGTAATAATAATCTCCCCTTCGTCATAGTCGCTTATCTCGATGGATTTACCTATTTGCAGCCCATATTTAGGCTGGGGTGATCCCTAGTCCGTATCTGCTTCAATTAGATACTTTTGTTAACGTGTCACGTGCACGCAACGCCACCAGGCTGGATTCAACGTCGCGGTGGGCAGAAGTCATAATGTTTTGGCTGCTCAGTGTACATACCCATAAAGACCAAGAAAAGAAGGGGGTGACAGCACTTTCGGACCTTACAGTATAGTGTTCCGGTCAATAACAGCAATGGTTACGAGATGTGTCAGTCTGCGAGAGCGAATGCTGGCCTGTTTCCTGCAGTGCCTCGCCTGAAGAGCTGCTTTCTTGCCGCGGCGTCTTCTGGTGTCGGCCCGTTTATTCGGAGCCATTAATAACCACTTGTGCCGCGTGGCGCACCGCTGCTTTCTCTTTTTCCCTTTCAGACGTCGCGCCGGAATGACTGATGGGGCCCTTTCGGATTAGCCTACTCTGTCTGGCGATGAGCCGCTTCTTGCGGCTACAGGGAAACTCTGCTCTCTGCCTTCACGGTATGCGTGACTGCACGAGAAGCGTATTGATGCAAAATGCATCGTATAAGTGGAGGCTCTTTGTTTGATTACTATTTTCCAGATACACTAATGGACGAAGAAACTGCGGTACTTCACCTCTTTCGTTCATACATCAAATTTCGAGTTCCGTTTACGTCATCATGGAGGTGAACTTTCACAGATGCGGAACGAGTTAAATTTTACATCGCAGGCAGAAACTGCCATTACAAGTAACATCTGCAAAGTATATTAACAACAGACTATTACTAGCCTTAGCTGCTCGCATCAATAATTATGGGAATTACTTTAGATTAATTTATACGCGCATTTGTACAAAGATGTCCAAAACTTAAGGACGAAAATAGCATTCGATCGATGTGTCACTGGCAAGTGACGTAACTCGATGAAACGTAGACTATATATGGAAAGAACTATTACACTACTCTTAGATGACAAGCCACGGGATACTTCTTAACTTCCTGTAGCACCGCCTTTTGCCTTACTAGTGCAGCAACTCCCAGTGTCATGGGCTCAACAACTCATTGGAAGTCCCCTGCAGAAATATTGAGCCATGCTGGCTCTATAGTCGTCCATAATTGCGTAAATGTTGCCGGTACAGGATTTTGTGCCTTAACCAAACTCACGTTTATGTCCAAGTAATGGTCGATTGGATTCATGTTAGGCGTCCCAATCGTCCAGAATGTTCTTCAGACAAATTGCGAACAATTGTTGCCCACTGACACGATCCACAAAAATTCCATCGTCGTTTGGGAACATGAAGTCCATGAGTGGCTACAAATGAAGTAGCCAGACGTAACCACTTCCAGTCAATAACCGGTTCAGTTGGACCACAGGACCCAGTCCATTCAATGTAAACACGGCCCACATCATTGTGGAGCCACCATCAGCTTCCACAATACCCTGTTGACAACATGGGTCCATGGCTTGGTGGGGCCTGTGCCACACTCGAACCCTACCATCAGCTCTTACTAACTGAAATCTGGACTCATCTGACCACGCCACTGTTTTCCTGTTGTCTAAGGTCCAACGGATGTTGTCACGAGCCAAGGAGAGACGCAATATTCCATTAACGCCATATTCACTGCACTGTCCTAACGGATACGTTCGGCGTATGTCCCACATTGATTTCTGTGGATCTGTCACTCACTGTTGCTTGTCTGTTAGCACTGACAATTCTACCCAAACGCCGCTGCTCTCGGTCGTTAAGTGAAAGTCGTCGCCTACTGGGATGTCCATGGTGATAGGTAACGCCTGAAATTTGTGTTCACGGCACATTATTGACACTGTGGATCTCGGAATATTTTATTCTGTAACGATTTCCGAAATGGGATGTCCCATGTGTGTAGCTCCAACTGCTATTCCACGTTCAAATTCTGTTAATTCCCATCGTGCGGCCATAGTCACGTCGTAAATCTTTTCTCGTGTATAACATGAGTACAAATAACAGCTCCGCCAATGCACTGCCCTTTTATACCTCGTGTACGCCATATTTCCGCCATCTGTATTTGTGCTATCCCCTGGTCATTACAAAAGGTGGGACTTGGTTATTAATAGGATATGTTATCACCACGGATGAGAGTTCATGCTCTGCAGTGGACGCCATGTTCGCTACAAGGTTGGTAAGGAGTTTGTGTTATGGCTTTCCTTTCCTCCACGAGTGCGGCTGATCACTGCTGTATAGCCGTTGGTGCACGTTGACGTACTACAATACGTCTCACCACCGCATCAAACAAGCGTTCGATACGATTTATGTCCGAGGAACGGGGACGGCGGTCCATTCGCCGAATATTCTCTCTTTCCAAAAGGTTCTACGCCTGTACTGTTCAGTACTGTCGCAGCCTTCATCCAGAAAAATGAATCGGTATCAAATTCAGCCTTGAAAAGGCTCACATTGGGAAGGAGAATAGTGACACTTCAACGTTGAGCGGTGAGTGTGCCGTGTTCAATGGTTTGGAGGTCACTACGCCCTTGCATCATCGTGCTTCCCTGCAGTATAACACCAAAACGAGTGTGGAAAAACGTTGCAGAGCATGTACCGCCGCCCGTGCTGATCACACACCCTTTTAAAAACCATGCTCCGCCTCCAGGGGACCACATGAATTGCGATGACTTCAATGTGACTATTGTATTTGAATAAATAATCATTTCTGTTCGTTTCATTGCGTATTTATTTCATTAACTCCTCTACTATGCTGTAACATTTTTTTCTATGTGTGGAACAAGTTTTATCGAGCTATGTTACTTGGCAGTGACACACCGTGTGATAGTTACTTTCGTCCTTAAGTTTTGCACACCGGAGTCTTAGGAGAAAATCGGCTACTTTATCGAAAGCCACCGCTCTACCTTCTACATTACTTTCCTGCACTGTTTATTACTTCGTACTAAGCGTTGCTAAAATTTTATTGACTTCTCATAAGTAAGGTTTTGTATCCCGCCTGGAAGATGGCCCTGGGAAGGAGCAGGAGCAGGAGCAGGAAAAATACGTCGGTACTGCACGTAAGTAAAAGTGTTTTACTGGAGCCTGAATATATATACAGAGGCATACATAACTTGTACAGATGAGCACAGTCTCAAGCTGAAGCCAAGTGTCCCGGCAGTCTGCTGTAGATCAAATGGGCTGAAACTGGAGCGGAGCTCGTAGAGCTCTCCCGCTCCGGCTAGAGTGCGCTAGAGTGTCTGACGTAGTGCCAACCTAGCAGAGCGTACTTACGTTGTGGCATCGGTGCTATCGATACCACACAAGGAATCCACAGCTAAACAATTCTATATTCTGAAAGGAACACTCAAACAAATTAAGATATACTGAGGTGCCTAAATGATGGTACAATTGCTTCATAGTCCAGTTCACAGCCTCAGCTATTTTGTTCGAGTCACTGACAGACTGGTACAACGGTTTCGTACCATGCAAGTACATCTTCAGAGGTGTTTAAGGTGTAATGTCGCATGTTATCTAATTGGCTTAATGCGTTTAGCAAGGTGTATTCAGAAGAACTACCGACACCAACTGGAGTCAAACTTAATAAAAGTCACTAATAACATGTTCGGATAGTGCAGGACGTCCATGTCGTAACGTGAAATCGTCTAGACTGTCTAACATGTGAATACTCAAATGACATCGGAGAATGCACCAGTGTATACTGCTCTCATTCTGTGATACCACCTCAGTATGTTCAACAGTCTAGACGCTTACCACACGGACAACTTTCTTTGATTAAGTTTGACCTTGCTAAACGCATTAAGAGGAGACGGAAGGCAATTTTTATCCCTATTCTGCCAGTGCTATTTTACCCTTTGAATAGGTACACTTTTCAAAAGAAATATAAGTGGTAAAACAATGAAATTTTTTATTGCATATGTATAACATATATGCCTCAATTTACAACTAAAATGAACATAATACCTCACGGATTTGAAGAAAAAAATTTATTCTTTCACTGGTAAAATTTAACTCTTTTGTACATTAATTGTTATAAAACAGTTTCTGATTGTTTGGTGGTTCTCAATTTACTTGTAATAAACTATTACCATCTGCAGTACAAATTGACCAAATTTCATGTTTCTAACCCCCATTAGTTTATCAAATAATGCTACCTGAAAGTAAAAAAAAAGGAGTTTTGAGGAAAAAAACATTTAAAGTTTAATATTGCAATTCTAGTATAGTTACTGATGAGAATTACTTACCACTGATATTTTCCTGCGCCATACTGAGCATCATATGAATCATACTGATCTTCTTTTCTTCTCTTTGTCCCTCTTCTTTTCTGTCTGGCTTCTTTTGTGCATTTTAAATTAGCAACACCTGCTTTGGGGATTCTCTCTTTCTCTACTTGCACCAAGGATTTTGCAGTATTTCCACTATATTTTTCCCCTATAATTCCAAAACATCCAGTTTTCTAATTATATCATCATTGAAGCATAAAATAGCATCATAAAGACGAAATTGAGCGTTGTAAGCTGAACAAATACAATTTTCGGCAACCGGTTCCAAATGACAGAATTCACACATTCATTTAAATTTTCGGTTTTTCCATGAAAACATTTCTTCAACAAGGTATCTTTACAAAGGTCTCTAAATATGCGTTTAATTTCATTCATTACTGATGCAGGTAAAGAATGTTTGTGGTCATACCTGGCACTTCTGTACTTGCACCAAGTGTCAGGATCATTCGGGCAAAGACCGTGCACTGACTTTTCATTTGTGGAAAGTTTATGGAAAAAGATAGCCCATACAGCTTTTTTCATGTTTCCTAAATTCCCTACTTTCTTCTTATGGCCAAGTCATAATAATTTTGTAATCTTTCTATTTCAACATTTGTCAGGCGACCTTTACGACCTATCTTCTTACCATCCTCCAACACTATTTTTGACTTTTCTTTCAATAATCTTCTCAACATGGACCCCATTCTCTTCTGGACATGCCCAATGCCTTCTAATTTAGAAAGTGGACCATAGGGTTGTTCTGCACATACCTGGTCATAAACCTTGCCGTCACCGTCCCCAGATTGCACAGAGCGTCAGTAAAACATCATATCTCACGAAAAAATTGTCGTATTTATACACTCCTGGAAATGGAAAAAAGAACACATTGACACCGGTGTGTCAGACCTACCATACTTGCTCCGGACACTGCGAGAGGGCTGTACAAGCAATGATCACACGCACGGCACAGCGGACACACCAGGAACCGCGGTGTTGGCCGTCGAATGGCGCTAGCTGCGCAGCATTTGTGCACCGCCGCCGTTAGTTTCAGCCAGTTTGCCGTGGCATACGGAGCTCAATCGCAGTCTTTAACACTGGTAGCATGCCGCGACAGCGTGGACGTGGACCGTATGTGCAGTTGACGGACTTTGAGCGAGGGCGTATAGTGGGCATGCGGGAGGCCGGGTGGACGTACCGCCGAATTGCTCAACACGTGGGGCGTGAGGTCTCCACAGTACATCGATGTTGTCGCCAGTGGTCGGCGGAAGGTGCACGTGCCCGTCGACCTGGGACCGGACCGCAGCGACGCACAGATGCACGCCAAGACCGTAGGATCCTACGCAGTGCCGTAGGGGACCGCACCGCCACTTCCCAGCAAATTAGGGACACTGTTGCTCCTGGGGTATCGGCGAGGACCATTCGCAACCGTCTCCATGAAGCTGGGCTACGGTCCCGCACACCGTTAGGCCGTCTTCTGCTCACGCCCCAACATCGTGCAGCCCGCCTCCAGTGGTGTCGCGACAGGCGTGAATGGAGGGACGAATGGAGACGTGTCGTCTTCAGCGATGAGAGTCGCTTCTGCCTTGGTGCCAATGATGGTCGTATGCGTGTTTGGCGCCGTGCAGGTGAGCGCCACAATCAGGACTGCATACGACCGAGGCACACAGGGCCGACACCCGGCATCATGGTGTGGGGAGCGATCTCCTACACTGGCCGTACACCACTGGTGATCGTCGAGGGGACACTGAATAGTGCACGGTACATCCAAACCGTCATCGAACCCATCGTTCTACCATTCCTAGACCGGCAAGGGAACTTGCTGTTCCAACAGGACAATGCACGTCCGCATGTATCCCGTGCCACCCAACGTGCTCTAGAAGGTGTAAGTCAACTACCCTGGCCAGCAAGATCTCCGGATCTGTCCCCCATTGAGCATGTTTGGGACTGGATGAAGCGTCGTCTCACGCGGTCTGCACGTCCAGCACGAACGCTTGTCCAACTGAGGTGCCAGGTGGAAATGGCATGGCAAGCCGTTCCACAGGACTACATCCAGCATCTCTACGATCGTCTCCATGGGAGAATAGCAGCCTGCATTGCTGCGAAAGGTGGATATACACTGTACTAGTGCCGACATTGTGCATGCTCTGTTGCCTGTGTCTATGTGCCTGTGGTTCTGTCAGTGTGATCATGTGATGTATCTGACCCCAGGAATGTGTCAATAAAGTTTCCCCTTCCTGGGACAATGAATTCACGGTGTTCTTATTTCAATTTCCAGGAGTGTATAAACCAAAAACTGTTTCACGCAGGAAAGACCAGACATTTCAAATATGCTAAAATCTAAAAATAGAATTTTTGAAGCCCACTTGCCTTCCGTCTTTCCTTAAGCCATTTAGATAACATGAGACATTAGAGCTTACGTACACCTGAAGATGTACCTGCATAGTACGAAACCGGTAGTATCATCCTCTGAACGATTACAATAAAATAGCTAAGGGGGAAAATTGGACTCTCAGTTAGTTTTACCAGCATTTCAACACCTCAGTATATTTCAATTTGTAAGAGTGTGCACTTAGTTATTTATTGTCTTCGAAGATTATTATCAACTGTGTATATAAGGTAAAACCTGGAAATCTGTTTGGAATGTGAATTTCGTTTAGCATTAATGACACTATTTGAGTATTTTGTAGATTGTTCAGATATATTTTCTAAGTATTTTCTTTTAAGCGACCTGTGGTCTTCGGTGGCTCGTTGCGAAGGAATAACGAAATTGTAATTTACTCTGTTTGTTACAAAAATGTCATTTTTTTTCTGTGAAAATAACTTCACTACAGCGACAACACCTGTTTTATCCAATTACAAAACGTACCACACACAACACAGAGTAATTGTAACAACCCTAAGATGTGAAAGTCCTGTGATGTGTTAGCTATCACTGTGGAAACAGCTTTGCATAGCGACGTACGTCTCCTCTATTAGATTCAGTGAACCCATATAGCAGACCACATAGACCAACTCGCTCTCTCATCAGTAAATTTATCTGTACGGTTGTTGACGGACAAATAACACTGCCGGGAAAACAACAGACGCGAAAAGCAGAGTGGAAATTACTGCTGCTGGCACCAAGTATTGCTATTGAATGTAACACGTTTGTTTTCAAATACGACATATAGCGCATACCGCCGAAATTTGCACTGTTGTACAGATGTTTCCTGTGTATAACGAAGATAAATGACGCTAATAAAATAAACAAACGCTTTTACTCTATAATAAGCCACCGGTTTCTTATATAAAATATAAAATATCCCCGAACAATCTCAGAAAGTATGTCGGTCGAGTCCGGGTTTGCCTTATACAAGAAGTGGCTTAATTGTTTCTAGATGTCTGAGGATTTTCATTTTCCTGCCTGATATTCACCAGAAACATGTTACAGACTTTTGCAGCAAAATATAATTACAGATAAGGAGGAACGATCTGGCTACGACATAACAAATCTATGAATTCTGTCGACATAACACATCGAAGCAATCAGTTTCGAATAACAGTAATCTGAAAGCTTAAAACCAAAGATTTAGCTACATTGAGAGAATTCATTACACCTCCACCATGAGAACAAAAACAAAACACCACAATAAACAATTATGTACTGTTTTAACGTTTTGATTTTGGGAATATTTAGGGTGTACTGTGCAGATCAACATAAAGGGTAACTATAATTAAAGTTAAACTTTCAAACCGCTGTAGAAATAACACCACTGGTCAGAATGACGTCAAATTGCAACGGAATATTATCGGAGGAGAGGGAAAACGTATAGCAAAAGAAAATAAATGGTTACAAAATGTAACAATAGATGGCGCTGTAAGCGTAATAATTTAATAGTGGTCGACTACAAATGACAAATGAATCATACAACAATGCCTAAGGTGTACGTTTGACATTAAGCAAACTGTACTACTCGGTGTGCATCAGTGTACAGGTGTGATACTGTTAGTTACGTAAGCCCATCCACCACGGCAAGGTCATATCACATCGGATGGGAAAAATCGGTTTTTAATTGTCCTGAGGCCAAAAACCGCATAAAAAGTATCAGTCACTTAGGTTTTTAACTGTCCTGAGGCCAAAAACCGCAAAAAAAGCGTCAATCATAGTTAAATCGGATTATTTATTTCCGTGTGATTAGCGCAAAACCTGTTCAATATGTTCTCCGCAGTTTTCTGCAACAAATTGAAATCGAGAAACAGCATGTTCCATAACTGATCGAGGTGTTTCCGGGTTCACATTCAGAATGTGTTGCGCAATGCGTGCCTGCAATGCAGCTAAGTTTGCAAGAGGAACACTGAACACAACATCTTTCAGATAGCCCTACAACCAGAAGTCACACCGATTAAAACAGGCGATCGGGACGCCCAGGCTGTAGGGAAATGGCGGCTGATAATTCTAGTATTTCCCAAATGGCGCTTCAACAGCTGATTAACTGGATTTGCAATGTGCGGAGTTGCGCCACCTCGCATAAAAATAATCCCATCCACACATCCACGCTGTTGCAGAGATGGAATGACGTGGTTGCGCAAAAGACACTCATAGCGCTTACCAGTGACGGTACAAGTAACAGGACCGGAAGCACCTGTCTCTTCGAAAAAAAATACGGGCCCATGATAAATGATGCCGTAAAC
This sequence comes from Schistocerca cancellata, assembly GCF_023864275.1. NCBI lineage: Eukaryota > Metazoa > Arthropoda > Insecta > Orthoptera > Acrididae > Schistocerca > Schistocerca cancellata. The sequence goes on from NC_064632.1 coordinate 296,383,176, forward strand.
TCGCACCACACAGTGACCTCTTCAGGGTGAAGTGGTACTGGTTGATTTGCGTGTGGATTTTCTCTTACCCATATTCGAGAATACTGTGTATTGACATACCCTGTCAGATTGAAGTAGGCTTCATCTGTCCACAAAATCTTCCACGGCCAATCCTTGTGTTGTGGCGTAGCAAGACAGCCACGCCACTCGGAAGTAGCCGAAATGCACGCGTACACACACCCCGGCTGGCGTGGGGTCTGAAACAGGATACTTAATGAATGCTATAAAGAAAAGTACGTAGCTGCGCTAATACTTAACTTTACTTCATCCTTGTGGTACATCGCTCTTGATAATACAAGTGAGACTCTCAGATATGGTTAATGGCGCCTTGCTAGGTCGTAGCCATGGACTTAGCGGAAGGCTATTCTGTCTCTCGGCAAATGAGAGAAAGGCTTCGTCAGTGTAGTCGCTAGCAAAGTCGTCGTACAACTGGGGCGAGTGCTAGTACGTCTCTCTAGACCTGCCGTGTGGTGGCGCTCGGTCTGCAATTACTGACAGTGGCGACACGCGGGTCCGACATGTACTAATGGACCGCGGCCGATTTAAAGCTACCACCTAGCAAGTGTGGTGTCTGGCGGTGACACCACACCTTACCCTCTTCCATTACCGACACAAACGAAAGATCAGGTTTTTGCCGCTTTATATGTGTTCTTTACTTACGAACATGCCACAGTTCATTACAGCTCAGACAACGTTTCATCGAAAACATAAAAGTCGACTATAATGAAAATATACTTGTATTTTCTGTTTCAAAAGTAATTTCTGGCCATAACTTTTACACTAAACACAAATGTATATTGATACAAATATTAGTGAAAGTAATCAATCAGTAACTGCAGCTTTAATTAGAAATAACGTTTAAATATTACTGTAATCACGAATTTGGCGATCTTTCAAATGTAAATATTATATGTTTCATTATTTTGTATATTTAATCTATGGATACTGATCATGCCGTTTAGTAAATTGTAGCACTGTTAGTCTCATGTATAATTTGTAATTGTGTTTCATCAAGAGTTGTAACTGTAATAATTTTCGTGAAGAACGGCCATTGTTAAAAGACAGAAATAGCTGGACACCTAATCCCACGGGAGGCAGTCAGAATGTGTTTGTTAGTATGAAAGCTGCCTGATCATCTGCAATTTATTTTTTGTTCACCAAATTTTTACTTTTTTGCAATGCTTTAAGTCTTTCTGTTATAGTTAGTTTAGATTGGTCTATATAAGCTCTTTGAGGGTTCTCTTTACGTCTCGTATCTTTGGTGGTTTGATTAGGCCATCAGCCAATGAGATATGTCCACGGGTTTTGGAACCATGAAGTGCTATGACTTGAATGAGCATTTTCCATTTTTCTTTTAGTCCGTATACTGTCCTACTTAGATGTTAATGCGATCAGATTCTTTTCATTTCGATTTTGGGAGGCAGTCTGAATTTGACTGGTGTCGGTGCGAGCGTTCTACAATGATGCAAAAGACCATGAGATCTCTTCAACTACTTGCTGTGGCAAATATTCGGTGAATGTTTTGGATATTTCAGAAGTACGCCCTTCATTTCGGCACAGTTAATTCCGTGAGATGACATTTTTACACATTGTGAAATGAAAGCTCGCAAGTTGCTCACATTTTCCTAAATGGAAGAAGCTAATTATGGGATGGAATATTATCCTCTCAATCCATTGTGCTGCAAATTCAGTGCTGTCGTCGTCTCATGCTTACAAACGATTTACTGCCTTGTAAGAAGTTGTGTATTGAGAGTGCATGATTCTAATTCTTATGTGTATTTGTCTCTGCCATTCTGAGGACAATGTGGACTTCATAATCCGTTACATTCTTTGAGAAGAATATTTAAATTTATAACATTTTCTCTAAATTACTTCGTCCGAGCCAATTTATTTCATTCATTATCTTTACTCAAAGCAGTTCCACGCTGGCCTGCGAGCATATTGCGCACACTTGTTGCTGACGTCATTGTCACCTAAATGCTCTGAGGTTGCTCGAATAGTTAACTTAGTTAACTTAATTAAACTCGTCAACCACAAATCATAAGCAAATAAATACTCTTTCTTTCCATGAAGATAGGTTTCGGATGAGGAAAGGTAAGTCACCAGCAGCTGTTTGGGAGAGTGCTGCCTTCTTAATATGATGTGCAATGATCTTGTATATTAATGAGACATGTGGTAGAATACATGGTAGCAAGGGACCTTTTAGTAGCAAGAATAAGGGCAGATTTTGTTTTCAAATTGTACTGTGATCGTGGTTGGTCAAGAAAGCATTTTATTTACCATAGCTTCGAGTTTAGGTTCATGAGCACAGACATAAGGGAACATCCTCATTTGTACCATTTGCGACTATAAGCCAACAGCAAGCACACATAATTTCTGGAAACTTTGGAGCAAAATAAGCTATTGTTTCCTGTTTAAACATTGGTTTTCAGAGCCGTTACTTTGATACTATTTGATAAAGTCCCACACATGTTATGTCGTTGAATTTCTCTTAGAAGCTTGTTTAAAATGCGACAGAGAAAAGTATATAGTCGCTTTAGAAAAAGTGCGAGTAGAAATTTCGCAACGAGGGTTCTGTTCAAACTTAATTACGTATGTAGATAGTCCATCCATTCCAGGAATCAAGAATGTTGACGATTTTTGCGCAGCTTCACAGTTAAGGTATCGATCTCTTAATTATAGTGTGAACTGGTGTGCTACACTATAGTGTGATGCACCCAATTTACATACACTGCAGCCGGCCGGGGTGGCCGAGCGGTTCTAGGTGTTACAGTCTGGAATCGCGCGACCGCTACGGTCGCAGGTTCAAATCCTGCCTCGGGCATGGATGTGTGTGATGTCATTAAGTTTAAGTAGTTCTAAGTTCTAGGGGACTGATGACCTCAGAAGTTAAGTCCCATAGTCCTCAGAGCCTACATACACTGCAATCCATGTGACAGATAATTATAAAAATAGTTGAGACTGAAGTAAGAGGGCAATGTCGAAAGTCCTGGGCCCAGCACATAAATGGCGTTGCTTACAAATGAAATAACATTTTTGTCGTATCGATGTAGCTATTGGCAAGATATCAAAATAAGTGACATGAATGGCCGTATCTTTTGATTGCATCGACTTAGAAGCGTAAATGTTCCGCACCTCAAAAAGTCTATAGACTTTAGCATGTAGCACGAATTGCAGCTTGATACGTCCACCCATTCCTGAAGGAAAGGTTTCTTGACAGACAGACAAACAGACAGACAACGAAGTAATCCCTTAAGGGTTCCGTTTTTACCAGCTGAGGTACGTAATCCTAAAAACAAAGCCGGTGTCGCAATTCAGCGACTATAAACGATAAAAATTACTTGCGAACGATAGGAAATTTTACATATTGTTCACTATAGTTTAGCGAAGAAACGACCTTCATGTATTGATTGATTCTGGGTCTATTTGCGGTGGCTGTCTGGCTGCCTCAATGTATATTTAGTACGCGTGTGTGGCTTTGGCAATTCCATTAAACGCTTGTGGTCAGGTAGCGCTTACAAGTGTTTTGTGGGGCATGCAGGTTCACACATTACATCATTGTTTAATACGTTAGGGCACAACTTAAATGCTCATGCGAGCAGTTCAATTTATTACACAACTTACATATTACAAGTATACATTCGTTGTTTGTGAGTCTGTCAGAATAGATGTTGTTACGGCATAAAGTCAAGCACCGGCACACCAGTCGGAAACGAGAGAACAGAGAGGGCTGTGAAGAAGATGTCAGCCAATTGCACGCTGACGGACCCCTCTCCAGGATGACAACACGACGGCAGCGACCTCTATACGAAGAGGACATTAGCGCCACGCCGAGTGGTCGCGGACCAAGTCGCCTTTTCCTTGCGACACTTTTGTGTTATTGCCAAGTCCTCTAGTCCATATTGTATACCAGTCAAGTTCCTCTCAGAGTATGCTGACACGATATCTCCATAATGAGATTTTCACTCTGCAGCGGAGTGTGCGCTGATATGAAACTTACTGGCAGATTAAAACTGTGTGCTCGATTGAGACTCGAACTCGGGACCTTTGCCTTTCGCGGGCAAGTGCTCTACCATCTGAGCTACCGAAGCACGACTCACGCCCGGTCTCACAGCTTTACTTCTGCCAGTATCTCGTCTCCTACCTTCCAGACTTTACAGAAGCTCTTCTGCGAACCTTGCAGAACTAGCATTCCTGAAAGAAAGGATATTGCGGAGACATGGCTTAGCCACAGCCTGGGGGATGTCTCCAGAATGAGATTTTCACTCTGCAGCGGAGTGTGCGCCGATATGAAACTTCCTGGCAGATTAAAACTGTGTGCCCGACCGAGACTCGAACTCGGGACCTTTGCCTTTCGCGGGCAAGTGCTCCATGTTTAGCAATTATAAACAACCGCTCGATCACAAAAAAATCCATAAGGTCTTCGAGACCATTTTCTCCCACCGTATTCATCACCACCTTACCCAGAACCACCTCCTTCCCCTTATCCAGTCTGGCTTCCGGCCTTCCTTCTCAGCCGACGACCAGCTCCTTAACCTCACCAATCTTCTTTCCCTCCAACTTAACTCCCGTCGCTCTGCTATCTTTGTTTCCCTTGATGTCCAGAACGCTTACGACCGTTTCTGGCATCCCGGGCTCCTCTTCAAACTCCATACCTATGCTCTCCATATCAGTTTCGTCTGTCTCGTTGCTTCCTTCCTCTCCCATCGCCCCTCCTATGTCACTATCCACAATTCCAACTCCCATACCTTCTATCCCTCCACCTGCGTGCCCAAAGGCTCCGATCTTTCCCCTCTCCTCTGTCTCCTGTACACTGCTGATATGCCCAAACCTCCCCCACCTGTTCATCTCCTCCAGTTTGCTAATGACACCGCCTTCCTAACCCTTTATCCTACCCTTCAACGGTCCCAATGTACCCTCCAAACCCACCTCGACCAGTTCACTGCTTGGTGCAACCAGTGATTCCTCCGTATCAACCCCTCCAAACCCAGGCAATCATCATAGGCCTCACCACCCACTCCTTCTGTCTCCATGATTTCTACCTCACCATTTATGGCCATCCTATCCACCTCACTCCTACCCTCAAATACCTTGGCCTCACGCTCGACCGCCACCTCACCTGGACTCCCCATCTCCCTACCATCCAACACAAAGCTCACAAAAGCTCCTGAAACTCCTGTTTGGGCAGACATGGGGACTGCATCCTTCCATCATACTTCACATCTACAAATCCTTGATCCTATCCATCCTTTGTTATGCCAGCACTGCTTGGATTTCCGCCGCTCTCAGGTTCTATTAAGCCCTCTAAATCCTCGAACACCATGCACTCCACCTGGGTCTTCTGCATCTGCCCTCCATCCTCCACACACATCCTCTACAACCTCATCCCCTTTCCCCACCTTCTCCTTTTCCTTGAACACATCTGCACCCTGTATATTGGCTGCTCACCCCCTGGTGTCTCCCTTCCTCTCCACCCCCAGCCCATAGCCACGCCTTTACCACTGTGTCCCATCCTCTCACCATCTCCACACCCTCCACCTCCTTTCCCAATACAACTTCCAGCATCTACCCTTCCCAGATGATGAGCTCCACCCTGACGCCTACCCTTCCTACCAACTTTAACCCCACCTGCCCCCTGCCTCCTCCTTGGGGTTCCCTCTCCTCCCCCTTGTAATCCCTGACACGGCACTCGTTAAAGCCTGTGCTATGGTAAGTGAGTGGGATTCACCTTATGAGAAAGGATTTTCGTATAGTTATCGACCGCGTGTACCTGAATGGTGGCAAATCAGACTTACATCCACTCTGTAATAACAATGATCCGTCAAGTAAGTTCGAAATGCAATTACACGTCAGGATGGATCAAAAGCAACCTAGAAGATGCTACCAATTTGATAATAATACGGCCCGCAGCCTAATTAGGCATTAACTGAGTTTATTCCCTGTACAAGTTGGTATATATTTATGCAAAACAACAATTTGTAACACTGCATAATATAGCAGAATTTTAGAACCAGAAAATCTATTGAACTGATAGTTTCACGTTCTGTACTAATATGGAAAACCATGAATACGTAACACTACACTATAATATACACTACAAAACTTTATACTGTCTATTAATCTGATTAAAATCGGGCATAGGTTACCATAGAAATTGCACTTTCGTGCCACACACAAAGTGTCAATTTTGATAAAGATAGAACACTGATAAATTTTGACTTTTATATTGATTTTAACTTTTGCTGGTCAAACCAATTTAGAACACTTCAGAATTCAAATGAATGAGGGGGGACCCCGAAACTGTTATGATCGCTGTATTTAAAAAAATTATTACTGAATTTATTATGCGTTCAAGATTTCCAGTATATAAGTTAATACTCTTTTCATCTTATTTACTGCTCATTTAAATGCCTTTAAATCTGTCTCGAAATAATAAACTTCATTACTATATCAATACTAAAGTTATCTTTCAACGTCCTTAGACCCTCGTTATTCATTTACTGGTTCATTAACAAAACACTTCTTTAAACACCATTCTAATATAGCTATTTCTGCAAATAATTATTATTAACACAAATTTTAATTTTCATTTCAGAACACTCGGATTGCTCAACGTTTGAAAAGGACCCTGTCTAGGTTAGTTGTGAGGATAATTAAATGATGGAAAAGTTCTGGTAAAATTTAGGTTATTATTGCACCAAACAAACACAGTTCACTCTCTAATCCATACGAATACAGTACTAAAAGTTACAACCTGCTAGTATCGATGCGGCGGTTGGCGGGCGGCGAGATGGCGAGGCACAGACCACACATACAACCATAGCTATGGCTCTTGATGTATCGGCACTTTAATTCTTCTTAGCGTCGCAATACTTTTCCAATTAGTGCTTATGGAATTTTGCCATGCTGTGTGGGCGTTGGAACAGCATACCCGAGTCTCAGTGAAGCTATGTCTTCCAGGAGAGCCTCCTCGCTCCAGAAGGTGTTGCTCAAACCAATGCCAAACTCCCACTACTACTACTGAGCACGTTGCGCCGTGCAGTGCCCGTGCGCATTTTCCCGCTCTCGCCTGCCATCCACCTTTTACCGCTCCCTGACAGACCGGGTATTCACCCGAGGTTTTGCATTCTACATATCCTAACACATTGCCTACGTATGGACAAGACGCACAGTTACAATTTTAAACATCTTACAACAGTTTCAACATTTGTTACATTTCAATTCTATTACAATATTACTTGACATTTGACATAAACATTAATATTCACATTGAAACTGTTTACAGTTTTCTTAACACAATGGCAGGAAACAAAAAAAAATTGAAATCAGAACATCAATTACACAAGTTTATCGAAAAATCAGATGGGAAGAATTACTTACATGAGTCGTTGTTATTATACCCTCCCTTCTCCTGAGCCGCTTTCCCCCTCCTATAGCCCCTCTCTCTCCTGTGCTCCCCTTCAGTGTCTCTGCACTCCCTCCTGCCTTGACTTCCCTCTTCATCTCCCGCCCTGCCCGTCTCCTGCCTCTTGGTGCGCCCCCTGCCCCCCCCTTTTTCCTCCTCCTCCCACTCCCCATACCCTTGCCCTCTTTTTCCCTCCTCTCCGACCTCCAGTCCTCCGTCAGGTCCCCACCAGCGATTTTTATTCTTTTTGAGTGTTCTGTCGCTTTCAGTGGTTTTGTTTTTTAAGTGTTTCACTCTGTGTGATTTTTATACTGTGGCCGACTTTTAACTTGTGTTTGACTCCATTGATTTTAAGTATGCAAAGAACTGCCAGCATTGTTCTTCCAACTCTATATCAAGTTTTTAACTGTCCCCCAATGTCTCCATATTAGCTGTATATTTTACCACCATTTTTTATGTAAGAGTTCCCCTTGTAGTTTTGTTAAAGCCATTTGGCTGAAGAGCGGTGGACTGTGCTGCTGCCAGCCCTCCCCTGCGCCATAGGCAATTACAATAAAGGAAAAGACAGAAAAGAAAAATCCGTACCTAAAGACTGGAAAATTGCTCAAGTCACACCAATACCCAAAAAGGAAAATAGGAGTAATCTGCTGAATTACAGGCCCATATCACTAACGTCGATTTGCAGTAGGGTTTTGGAACATATACTGTATTTGAACATTATGAATTACCTCAAAGAATATGACTTATTGACCCATACTCAGCATGGATTCAGAAAATTTCGGTCTTGCGAATCACAACTAGCAGTTTATACTCATGAAGTAACTAGTGCTATGACAGGGGATACCAAATTATTCCATATATTTAGATTTCCAGAAGGCTTTCGACACCGTTCCTCACAAGCGTCTTATGACCAAACTGCGTACCTATGGAGTATCGCCTCAGTTGTACGACTGGATTCGTGATTTCCTCTCAGAAAAATCACAGTTCCCTGTAATAGACGGAAAGTCATAGAGTAAAACAGAAATAATATCCGGCGTTACCCAAGGAAGTGTTATAGGCCCTCTAATGTTCCTGGTCTATATTAACGACATAGGAGACAATGTGAGTAGATCTCTTCGATTGTTTGCAGATGATGCTTGTCATTTACCGTCTTGTAAAGTCATCAGATGACCAAAAGAATTTGCAAAATGTATTAGATACGAAATCTGTTTGGTGCAAAAAGTGGTCATTGACCCTGACCGACCGAAGTGGCCCATCGGTTCTGCCTGCCGGAGTGGCCGAGCGGTTCTGCCGGCCAGAGTGGCCGAGCGGTTCTAGCCGCTACAGTCTGGAACCGCGCGACCGCTACGGTCGCAGGTTCGAATCCTGCCTCGGACATGGATGTGTGTGATGTCCTTAGGGTAGTTAGGTTTAAGTAGTTCTAAGTGCTAGGGGACTGATGACCTCAGAAGTTTAGTCCCATAGTGCTCAGAGCCATTTGAACTATTGACCCTGAATAAAGAAAAGTGTGAAGTTATTCACATGAGTACTAAAAGAAATCCGCTAAATTTCGATTACGCGATTAGTGACACATATCTGAAGGTTGTAAATTCAACTAAGTACTTAGCGATTACAATTACAAATAACCGAAATTGGAACGTTCACATAGATAATGTTGTAGGTAGAGCAAACCAAAGACTGCGATTCATTGGCAGAACACTTAGAACGTGCAACAGTTATACTAAAGAGACTGCTTACACCACGCTTGTCCGCCCTATTCTGGAGTATTGCTGTCCGGTGTGGGATCCGCATCGGGTCGGACCATCGGATGACATCGAAAAAGTACAAAGAAGGGCAGCTTGTTTCTTATTATCGCGAAACAGGGGAGATAGTGCCACAGACATGATACGTGAACTGGAGTGGCAATCATTAAAACAAAGTCGTTTTTCGTTGCCACGGGATCTTCTCATGAAATTTCAATCATCAGTTTTCCTCTCCGATAGCGAAAACATTCTGTTGACACCCACCTACATAGGGATAAATGATAATGGCTATAAAATAAGAGAAATCAGGGCTCGCACAGAAAAAATTTAAGTGCTCGTTTTTCCAGCGCGCCGTTCGAGAGTGGAACAATAGAGAGACAGCTTGAAGGTGGTTCATTGAATCCTCTGCCAGGCACTTTATTGTGAACTGCAGAGTACTCACGTAGATGTAGATGTAGATTGTCAACGCTATGTTCTGTCATTGTTCATTTCGTAATAATACTCATTAATACGATTTGTTTGAATGTTGTCTAGGGATCCGAGAAGGCAGGCTTCCTGGACCGCACATGTTTGACGTCCAGGAAGGATTCAACAGTTGTAATTGTGAAAAAAAGGTCAAAATCAGGTTACATCTTTTGTTAGAGTACTTGTATGGCGTCCTACAACACCGAAAACTCAGTTTTATTTCATCTGCAGCGAAACAAACTTTAACAGTCAGACTAACTACAGAAAAGAAATCAAAGATAATTAACTACACTATGTGATCAAAAATATCCGGACAGCTGGCTGAAAATTACCTACAAGTTCTTGGCGCCTCCATCGGTAATTCTGGAATTCAATATGGTGTTGACCCATCCTTAGCTTTGATGACAGATTCCACTCACGCAGGCATTAGTTCAATCAGGTGCTGGAAGGTTTCTTTGGGAATGGCAGCCCATTCTTCACGGAGTGCTACACTGAGGACGGGTATCGATGTCGGTCGGTGAGGCCTTGCACGAAGTCGGCGTTCCAAACCATCCCAAAGGTATTCTATAGGATTCAGGTCAGGAGTCTGCGCAGGGCAGTCCATTACAGGGTCGTGTAACCACTCCGCCACAGGCCGTGCATTATAAACAGGTGCTCAATCATGCTGAACGATAGTGCTGTGATAGTGCCACGAAAAACAACATGAAAAACACGACCAGACTATAACACCACCACCTCCGAATTTTACTGTTGGCACTACATACGCTGGAAAATGACATTCAACGGGCATTCGCCATACCCAAACCCTGCCATCGGATCGCCACATTGTGTACGGTGATTCGTCTTTCCACACAACGTTTTTCCACTGTTCAGTCGACCAATGATTACCCACCTTACATCAAGCGAGGCGTCGTTTGGCATTTACTGGCGTGATGTGTGTAGCCGCTCGACCATGAAATCAAAGTTTTGTCACCTACCGCCTAGCTGTCGTAGTATTTGGAATGGATCCTGACGCAGTTTAGAATTCCTGTGTGGTGGTCTGGATGGATGTCTGCCTATTACACATTACGACCCTCTTCAAATGTCGGCGTTCTCTGTCAGTCAACAGACGAGGTCGGCCTGTACGCTTTTGTGCTGTAAGTGTCCCTTCACGTTTCCACTTCACTATCACATCGGAAACAGTGGACCTAGGGTTGTTTAAGCGTGTGGAAATCTCGCATGCAGACGTATGACACAAGTGACACCCAATCACCTGACCACGTTGGAAGACCGTGAGTTTCACGGAGCGCCCCATTCTGCTCTATCACAATGTCTAATGACCACTGAGGTCGCTGATATGGAGTACCTGGCAGTAGGTGGCAGCACAATGCACTTATTATGCAAAACGTATGTTTTTTTGGGGGTTGCGGCTGTGCGGTTCGTCTCTTGCTCGCTGGCACTGCGTGAAGCAAGCTGCAAAATTAAGTCCACCTACCTCAGTATAGCGTTCGTTCGCCATCCGTTGCTCTGCATTCGTAGGTATTATGAAGGCGATGTTAAAAGCAGCGTTGAAGAAAACCATCGTCCATACTTACGACTGCATAGTCCGCGTAACACAGGTAACATAATAAACCTGCAAATCTCTAGTAATAACGAGCATAAGAGGATGCTTCCTTCCTTCATTGAAAATGTCCGCTTATCGATACTAATGTTTTTTATTGTCTTTTAGCTATGGTGTCAACAAGCCCACATTTACGTCGATAACACATCCACTACTAGTTCATGCAGCTTATGTCACACGCAAGACAGCCATAAATGTGTTAAGTCCAACCCGAAATATTACGAGATTAATACAGTCAATACTTTGCTACGAAATGAGATTCACACTCGGTCCTTTTCAGTGGATTCTTCAAATGAAGATGCTCGCCAAAATGTTCTGTAAATGCATACTGAACACGCCACTCGGAATCCTTTACAAAGGCCGATAGTTTCACACGCGGTTTTCTCTACAACAAACACTCCAAAATCTCCCAAACTTCACAGAACTGTCCGTAACTGCATCTGGTTGCACGGCGATACAAACCGAACGCTATATAACAGTCTTTTCTTCATTTTACAAATAAATTTTTCGGACACGTCTAACATGACCTTCTCTTCCGGCAGCTAGTCCACGACTGACTGATTGCCGTTGCTTTCAGTGTATATAACTCATTCCAATGTGCGGGAAAGCCTTTATCTCATTGGTTGATCAAAACGAACAGCCAATCAGATTAATCTTTCATGATCACATTCGCGCTCAAACTGCTTTACTCCAATCAACATTAACAGATGCATCTACGTCTTTTCATGCTGCAAGTAGTAAAAAATGTTCGACCGAACTAAACCAAACGAAAACTAACAGAAAACTACGCTCCAAATATACTTTAGAACTGATAATCCTCTTACTACCTTTCTGGCTGCCTTATTACAAAAGCAAACGCTCATAGTCATACGTTATCTGCCAGTTACGGGAATTCACAGATTTTTCATGACATCCAGGTTGCATAACACTTGCTAGTTACGTGAGGTGTAATACAATATAGAATTGAAATTTGACGTGTGTCCCACATACACACTCAAACTCACTCTCATTTACTCTCACCCTAACACAAAATACAAATACTAACTTTTAAACTGTTATTTCCATTATGAATCAAAAATTATCGAAAGTTTAGGATTGAAAATCTTTATAAAATAAATCAGCCCACTAAGAGTGCTATTACTGTTTTCGAATAACAAAAGAAATATAAATTGTTATTATTACTATCTGAATTTATTTTCTTAAGTGTCAGTTAAGTATTTTTAATAGGATTTTTATATCTATGAAACTGTTATGGGTAGCGGTGTCATATTTCGATACAAAGCTCGTCTGAATAACAAAAGGTCCTGTACCAAATTTGGAATAAATCAGCTAATATTTAACGTAGTTATTTAGTTTCTTAGGTGAAGTGAACAAGTGATTTTAGTACGCGCCACAGTGAGCATTCTCACGGTCCGTTTTAGCGACAGGCAGGGCTATGAAGCATACGGGAGGCCACATGCCGCCGCCACCGAACGCTACTATTCTGCAGGCTTCCAAAACAGCTTGCCATAACGTAACAAACTTACTGCAAAAACCTGCAGTCGCGTAATAGCTGCGACGCTACAGGGTATCCGGATACTTTTGATCACATAGTGCCGCTTCTAAATTTACATCAGTAACTGTAAAAAGCTTCTTAAGCTATTTCGAATCAAAATACAAATCAATTTTGATCGTCAATTTGTTACATCAGTTTGTAGCAGAGTGTTACAACACGAGAAACATAAATAAGTAATCCACTAGCGGAAAAGACTGCGATCCTTCCTTTACGCCCTATCTGGGATTGTGCGGACAGAAATCCTTAAGCTTGCATCCCCGGAGCGGCCGCCTCGCCAGAAGGCACGCCGCTCGCTGTGGCCCTCCAGCGGTGAACGGCGCGTTTTATTGCTGCTGGCGCCAGGGGGGCGCGTCTGGCGCGTCGCTAGGCAACCGCAGCGGACACGTGCAGCGAGCGCCACCCACAGCCCGGGCGCTTTCCGATCTGGCCGTAGCCACGCACTGCCTAGGCTGTCACCATTTAACATAGTACAGTAGCAACAAAAAGTGTGCTGTGATCATTGTTACTAAGCTAACAAAGCTGTCGCCTGGCCTGTCGAATCTCAAACGCTTAGAAAAAATCGCCTCTCAAGATGATATTAATAACACCATATCTGATGGTCGCTGATAATGATCGGTAAAAGCAACTTGTCAAAGCACTATGCCACATAATGGCTATGACACCGCTGCACACTTCCAGAACTTCATCGCAAATTTGAACGCCTTTTTGAAACAAAAGCTGAAGGCAAGGAGTCTGAGGAGGGCAATATGAGACGTTAATGATCTTTCCTTGGTGGGGGAAAACAGTAATATACAATTTTTTGAAAGAAATTCCCGCCATTTGACTGTAACTGTTTATTTATTTTACTCAGTCATGATTTCGGGATTATAACCATTCACAAGTGTATGTTGAAATGTTAAAATACGTCTCAGCTGTCAGTGACACGTCATCGTCGAAGAAACGAGTTTCTGGTCTTGCAGACCAGTTGTCGTATTACAGGGTACGAGTACATACAGAGGGTTTCCCGAGGAATTGCTCACGAACTAATAGTGCCTGGAAGTCCCATTGAGCCCTCCGCAGACCGCATCAAATGCAAAAGGGACCAACCGATTTGCTCCATTTGCCTGAGCAGGAGGAAGTGTGTAATATTCATACTTTTACGCTGTACAGTAGGATAGTGCCACTAACAATAAGACGATCCTTCTGTTGGAATACAGATGGCCCCTATCCCAAAACACTTGACCCTGCTTTCCATCATCAATAGATCTCGAGGGATGATCATGGAAGATCCCGTTTTTATACGGAAGATATTAGGTACGCTCGCTGCCGCATGCATGCGGATAAAAGCTTTTAGATTTGCCGGAGACATTGTAATTCTGTCAGAGAAGGCAAAGTATGTGGATGGGAAGTTGAACAGAATGTATTGCAAAGAAAAATAAAAACGTATAAGTAAATGTATTCAACTTAAGGTGATACTGCAGAAATTACATTCAGATATAAGACGGTAAAAGAAGTAAACGAATTTTTCTTCTTGGGCAGAAAAAGAAACTCAAAATAATATAAGTAAAAGTAATAGAAAATGCAGACTGGTAACGGCAATCAAATTGTAGCATATAAACTTTCAAGGATGGAATTGTCAGAATTAATAACATATTCCGGGCTATTATGCCGTGGTACAAGCAATTTCACTTCAAAACCCTAGGTTTCGTCCCCATCTGCGGAGGACATTTTCCACGGAGTTCGTAGCTTTGTTGATTGTCCGAGTCACATTCTGGCTCGCTACTGGCAGTGAATCGGACATTCCACAAGGCTACGGTCCGCCTTGAAAATGTGCTCCGCAGATGGGGACGAAATGTCGGGTTTTGAAGTTAAATCCCTTGGAACATGGCATAAAAGCCCGGAATATTTTATTAATTCTAGCCGTCAAATCCATTCTGTAAAAGAGGGGTTAGTTAACATCGAGTATAACTTTAAGTATTAGGGGACTGTTTCTGAAAGTATTAATTTGAAATGTTGCTTTATATGGAAGTGAAACTTGGGCGATAAACAGTAGAGACAACAGGAGAGTAGAAGTCTTTGATATGCGGAGTTACGGAAAAATACTAAGGATTAGATGGCTAGATCGAATAAATAATGAGGAGGTACTGAATAGAATCGGGGAGAACAAAATTTATGGTAGAACTCGGCTAAAAGAAAGGAGCGGTTGGCAGGACACATCGTAAGGCCTAGAGGTATAGTCAGTTTGGTTATGGAGGGAAGTGGTAGGTGTAAGGATTGTAGAGGGAGATCAAGGCTGGAATACAATCAGCAGTTTCATATGTATGTAAGTTAATGTGGTTAAGGAAAGCTGAAGAGACTTGCTTGCTCGGTTTGACGGGCATGACAACAACATTAAAATTTTCTGAATCGCTTATTGTGCTGATGTTATTGTGGTCTTCAAAATGGTTCAAATTCCTCTGAGCACTATGGGACTCAACTTCTGTGGTCATAAGTCCCCTAGAACTTAGAACTACTTAAACCTAACTAACCTAAAGACACCACACACATCCATGCCCGAGGCAGGATATTGTGGTCTTCAGTCCAGAGACTGGTTTGATACAGCTCTCCATGCTACTCTATCCTGTGCAAGCCTCTTCATCTCCGAATAACTACTGCAACCTACATCCTTCTGAATCTGCTTAGTGTATTCCTCTCTTGATCTCCCTTTGCGATTTTTACCCTCCACGCCTCCCTCCAGTACTACACTCCTGGAAATGGAAAAAAGAACACATTGACACCGGTGTGTCAGACCCACCATACTTGCTCCGGACACTGCGAGAGGGCTGTACAAGCAATGATCACACGCACGGCACAGCGGACACACCAGGAACCGCGGTGTTGGCCGTCGAATGGCGCTAGCTGCGCAGCATTTGTGCACCGCCGCCGTAAGTGTCAGCCAGTTTGCCGTGGCATACGGAGCTCCATCGCAGTCTTTAACACTGGTAGCATGCCGCGACAGCGTGGACGTTAACCGTATGTGCAGTTGACGGAGCGAGAGCGAGGGCGTATAGTGGGCATGCGGGAGGCCGGGTGGACGTACCGCCGAATTGCTCAACACGTGGGGCGTGAGGTCTCCACAGTACATCGATGTTGTCGCCAGTGGTCGGCGGAAGGTGCACGTACCCGTCGACCTGGGACCGGACCGCAGCGACGCACGGATGCACGCCAAGACCGTAGGATCCTATGCAGTGCCGTAGGGGACCGCACCGCCATTTCCCAGCAAATTATGGACACTGTTGCTCCTGGGGTATCGGCGAGGACCATTCGCAACCGTCTCCATGAAGCTGGGCTACGGTCCCGCACACCGTTAGGCCGTCTTCCGCTCACGCCCCAACATCGTGCAGCCCACCTCCAGTGGTGTCGCGACAGGCGTGAATGGAGGGACGAATGGAGACGTGTCGTCTTCAGCGATGAGAGTCGCTTCTGCCTTGGTGCCAATGATGGGCGTATGCGTGTTTGGCGCCGTGCAGGTGAGCGCCACAATCAGGACTGCATACGACCGAGGCACACAGAGCCAACACCCGGCATCATGGCGTGGGGAGCGATCTCCTACACTGGCCGTACACCACTGGTGATCGTCGAGGGGACACTGAATAGTGCACGGTACATCCAAACCGTCATCGAACCCATCGTTCTACCATTCCTAGACCGGCAAGGGAACTTGCTGTTCCAACAGGACAATGCACGTCCGCATGTATCCCGTGCCACCCAACGTGCTCTAGAAGGTGTAAGTCAACTACCCTGGCCAGCAAGATCTCCGGATCTGTCCCCCATTGAGCATGTTTGGGACTGGATGAAGCGTCGTCTCACGCGGTCTGCACGTCCAGCACGAACGCTGGTCCAACTGAGGCGCCAGGTGGAAATGGCATGCCAAGCCGTTCCACAGGACTACATCCAGCATCTCTGCGATCGTCTCCATGGGAGAATAGCAGCCTGCATACCTGCGAAAGGTGGATATACACTGTACTAGTGCCGACATTGTGCATGCTCTGTTGCCTGTGTCTATGTGCCTGTGGTTCTGTCAGTGTGATCATGTGATGTATCTGACCCCAGGAATGTGTCAATAAAGTTTCCCCTTCCTGGGACAATGAATTCACGGTGTTCTTATTTCAATTTCCAGGAGTGTAAATTGGCGATTCCTTGGTGCCTCAGAACATGTCCTACCAACCGATCCCTTCTTCTAGCCAAGTCTAGTCTCGTCCTCTTGAAACGCCGGAAATGCATATCCTCCTATTTCCATCTATTGTACTATAAATTTGTTTTCCTTATTTTTGTTACCTGAATATATGACATTTCTGTGTCTTTACATACTGTAATTGTTTTACTATTTGTGTATATATATATTTATGCATTTATGTCGATGTATAATTGGTTTGTTTCGTAAATATTATTTGTATTTTTACGTTGGGTCTTGCCTAGGGAAAACTGCTATCGAACGATTACATCGATAGGTCGTGTGAAGAATCAAAGTGTGTAGGATCTTTGGTGTGTTATCTCTGTCGCGTGGAGCGCGGGCAGAGAGGGAGTCTGGCTGGAGTAGCGAGGGGAGCAGGTGTGTTGTGTGAAGCTCCCGCGAGTTGCCGCGCTTTCGGTGTTTGGCAGCATGTAATCGCGCTCGACTTGCGATGATAGTTTCTGACATGGTGTCGCGGACGGGAAGCATTAGCTGGCGCACATCAAGAGCCCGTTTCGTCTGGTGACCGTGTCGAGAAGAAGGCGCGCCAACATCCAGCTTCTGCAACAGCGACGGCCGACAATGAGTGACTGTCGCCATCTCCTCGATCGACGGCTTCAAACCTTCAATCAACCAACAAGGAAGACAGGAAGCACGTAAAGTTTTAGAACTGTATGGCAGACCTCAGCTTTTCAAACTTTTAAAATTGTTGCATCACAAAATTACAGCAACTTAGCATGAACGTTTGTTGCTCATTGTCCCAATTGCATTACCAGGCAGGGTCCCTTCCTTTTCCGGAATGAACCCGAGTGTCGTTGAAATTCAAACGCCAGCATCATTCCACTTCACTACTTTAATTTCAAAGTTCAGTTAAAGTATTCATAGCTGGCTACAATATTCAGATTACACAAGCACAAATTAAAAGTGCGAGTTTTGTTACCGTATTTTAGCTTCCCTGTGACTGCACCTCAGCTTGGTACGTACAAAATTTTACTATTGTTAATTGTTCAGAATCATTTAATTCAAGTTCAAAGTTAAATCTCTTATTTCTAAATTGCGTAGATTCAAGTAGCTTTTGAAATGATTGTTGAGGTAGGCCAAGACTAACCGTATTTTACTGAATTTCGATGTGCTTCAGAAAGAAAGCTCACTATTAACTTCAGTCACTAAATTAACTTTCGATTTTCCGGTTTTATTAATTCTTTTGATAAATTAAGTCAGATTGTAGCGAAATTTATTACTTCTGACAAACTTTCAGTTTTCACACTACACTTGTCAACCTTCAGTTGCGACGCTTCTAGCGCTAATTATACACTCCTGGAAATGGAAAAAAGAACACATTGACACCGGTGTGTCAGACCCACCATACTTGCTCCGGACACTACGAGAGGGCTGTACAAGCAATGATCACACGCACGGCACAGCGGACACACCAGGAACCGCGGTGTTGGCCGTCGAATGGCGCTAGCTGCGCAGCATTTGTGCAACGCCGCCGTCAGTGTCAGCCAGTTTGCCGTGGCATACGGAGCTCCATCGCAGTCTTTAACACTGGTAGCATGCCGCGACAGCGTGGACGTGAACCGTATGTGCAGTTGACGGAGCGAGAGCGAGGGCGTATAGTGGGCATGCGGGAGGCCGGGTGGACGTACCGCCGAATTGCTCAACACGTGGGGCGTGAGGTCTCCACAGTACGTCGATGTTGTCGCCAGTGGTCGGCGGAAGGTGCACGTGCCCGTCGACCTGGGACCGGACCGCAGCGACGCACGGATGTACGCCAGGACCGTAGGATCCTATGCAGTGCCGTAGGGGACCGCACCGCCACTTCCCAGCAAATTAGGGACACTGTTGCTCCTGGGGTATCGGCGAGGACCATTCGTAACCGTCTCCATGAAGCTGGGCTACGGTCCCGCACACCGTTAGGCCGTCTTCCGCTCACGCCCCAACATCGTGCAGCCCGCCTCCAGTGGTGTCGCGACAGGCGTGAATGGAGGGACGAATGGAGACGTGTCGTCTTCAGCGATGAGAGTCGCTTCTGCCTTGGTGCCAATGATGGGCGAATGCGTGTTTGGCGCCGTGCAGGTGAGCGCCACAATCAGGACTGCATACGACCGAGGCACACATGGCCAACACACGGCATCATGGTGTGAGGAGCGATCTCCTACACTGGCCGTACACCACTGGTGATCGTCGAGGGGACACTGAATAGTGCACGGTACATCCAAACCGTCATCGAACCCATCGTTCTACCATTCCTACACCGGCAAGGGAACTTGCTGTTCCAACAGGACAATGCACGTCCGCATGTATCCCGTGCCACCCAACGTGCTCTAGAAGGTGTAAGTCAACTACCCTGGCCAGCAAGATCTCCGGATCTGTCCCCCATTGAGCATGTTTGGGACTGGATGAAGCGTCGTCTCACGCGGTCTGCACGTCCAGTACGAACGCTGGTCCAACTGAGGCGCCAGGTGGAAATGGCATGCCAAGCCGTTCCACAGGACTACATCCAGCATCTCTACGATCTTCTCCATGGGAGAATAGCAGCCTGCATTGCTGCGAAAGGTGGATATACACTGTACTAGTGCCGACATTGTGCATGCTCTGTTGCCTGTGTCAATGTGCCTGTGGTTCTGTCAGTGTGATCATGTGATGTATCTGACCCCAGGAATGTGTCAATAAAGTTTCCCCTTCCTGGGACAATGAATTCACGGTGTCCTTATTTCAATTTCCAGGAGTGTATGTGCAATAATCTTTCTTTTTCAGTTACTATAGTAATTGTCCGTAGGACTGGCGACCGTAATTTCCCCCAAATCTCAAATATCTAATTACCGCTAGTTGATTGTTAACGTAAAGGCCGCACATTTACTTTCTTTATTAACTTTACCTCTTTTTCAGAATTAATTTCCACCAGTTTCATTACCATTTTTCCTTTCATTTAGATGTAACCCTTTCCTCCCTCTTTACCGACAAATTAACCTCGGTGACGATTGCTTTTCCCAAATTTCCATTAGGTACACGCGGTTTAATTTTTCACTGTCATTAAGGTCGATAAGTGAGGTTACAATCTTCTCCCCAGTTCTGTTGAGTACCTACTCATTATTTACGTGATCTACCCATCTAATCTTCAGCATTATTCTGTAGCACCACATTTCGAAAGCTTCTATTCTCTTCTTGTCTAAACTGACACTTAAATCTACACTCGATGTTAGCAAATTTCTCTTCTTCAGAAACGCTATCCTTGAAATAGTCAGTCTACATTTTATATCCTCTCTGCTACGACCATCATCAGTTATTTTGCTACCCAAATAGCAAAACTCATCTACTTCTTTGTCCCATTTCCTCAGTATCGCCTGATTTAATTCGACTACGTTCCATTATCCTCATTTTCCTTTTGTTGATGTTCATCTTATATCCCCCTTTCAGGATAATGTGCATTCCGTTCAGCTGCTCTTCTAGGTCCTTTGCTGTCTCTAACATAAATTGAGGAGAATCAAACAGGGCAACTTTCGAATACTAAGTGTACTGCATAGCGGAGTCATCTCCACCAGCGTCTGTAAATGAGAGGCTCAAATGACCGTATGAAGAGAAGCTATGTGTGAAAGGTGCCCGCGGAAACATTATTGCACTGTGCGCTTTATCCTTCTCTGTTTGCGAACAGAGACGTTCCGAGATCAATTTCGTATTTTGCTGGATATTAGTCTAAGCGTAGCGTGTCAGAAAGTATTTTCACTTTTATCCGTTTCGGACAGTCCCCTGTGTTCCTGTAGATCCCAGTGTTTCCCGCCGTAAGCCCGCTGTTGCTCCGCAGAATACCGGAGGAAAACATCCCGTGGAGCCGCCTAGAGTCGCGCACCCCGCGCGCCCTCGCAGTTATCCTGGCTGTCACGGCTGATGAATCGCTTCTCAAACACTGCTCGCCGGCGTCTTCCTTCAAGCGATAGACCCACAGTCTGCCGGCAGCGGTCCGCCACCTAAAGGGGCACGAGCTCCGTGCTAATTGAAACTCGTTAGCTATGTACGACTGTCGCTACATGCTTTCCAGTGTAAAGCCACTGACACAGTAGATGCCTGTGTAAGCTTCCACCCCTTAATTGCTATATTTCAATGCTCATTAGCTGCCATAACTGTAAAATAATTAGACGGAGGTGGAGAACACTCCTGTACAGATAAGCAAGGGAATGGCAGGAAGATTCGATGGGTTGGTAACACTCACATGCACAAATTGCACAAGGGACATAAAGTCAACAGTGTTACGACAGCGGGTGTGTTGGACCTTCCATCGAGCTACAGACCCCCTTGAAGATGTCTCCCGCAGACGGGGACGAAACGTTAGGAATTGATCATAATGGACATGACATTTCCGGCCGTGAAAGTCTACATTTTAGAATTAGTGTTACGACAGAGATTATTCACAGTTCATGTAAGATACAGCTGTAGCTCTCGCCAGAGCAGCAGTAAAGTGTTTCGCAGCATTTAATTAACGAAATCGATGTATGAAAAAATCAGAAACAAAAGACTTCGACTTGAAGATGTACCAGTTTTTCGTTAGTGAATTGACAGTGCTCCCTGGAACCTACGGCCAGAAGAGGGGAAAGGCAGAGTTTGGCGGGACAGACGAAACACTCCATGTAACATTTTATTCGTGTTATACGTTGAAATGTTACAAATCTACATGTACACATGTAAAGGCAATACCGTGTTAATCCAGATGAAAACCACTGAAGATGCCACTGATATAAAAGACGATACGTGCCTTGAATGCAGTTAGGAATATTAGCAGTGCAGCAGGAAACAAGCGTGAATTTATAAAGCGAATTGTTTGATTATTGATCATTGCACCTTAATAATTTGTGGTACGCACATGTATTATATATAATAATTCACATGAATTATATATGAAATTTTAATCGCCGGTTAGTCGATAAAAATTTCAACAAACTTCAGTTCATATTCGCTTTTGTTACTACTTTTACAGTACTACTTCGTCTCATATATGATCGCTCTAAGCTTGTGGTTATAGCTTGATACCAGTGCCTACCAATTTTAATTGTGTATTACAGCACTGACGATGGTCACTAAGTGACTGAAAATCGATTTTGCTGACAATAAAACTACAAAATACGGCCAATGCTGATTTTCCTTCCAATAATGGAAATTTCCCCATGAAAATATTCTCCATTATCATACACACGTGGCCTTAAGACTTGAGCTGCTTTAAACCCAAACACAATTTCTTCCTTATTGACATCTTTTACTGTGAAATCTCTAACTAATATTTTTCCTTTCATCCCATTTCCACAGCTTACTTGCCATGACGATTTCAGGGAGGTTTGACCATAAATGTCAGTGAAGTTGCGAATTTGATAAATGTACCCAAATTCTGTAATATCGGTATAATCATATTCTTTGTAAGACTGCGAGACCAGAAATATTGGACAGAGTAAGTCAGAGAGTAGCAGAGCCAGTGTGTTAAACAGTCTGGCTCAGTACTTGGTTTGAAAAGGATGAAAGCTCCTGCCGTGTAGGGGAGGCAGCATTATTTACAAAAGGATTTTGTACAAATATGTTTTGAGGAAAGAAAATGAATTTATATTATTGGAAGAATATCAAAATGCCAAATGTTAAAGTAATCCAGTTTTTCATACAGGGTGACAATTATTAACTATATAAAAAAGTAAATTACTAACAAATTACGTGCGCACACTTTATTCGACATGTAAATGTCATAGCAGATATTCGCATTTATGTTATGGCATGTTCGATATGCTTAATCATCATTGGCGTTGATGTGACGCAGACGAATAGGGAAATTCTGCAGACCGGCTGAAGTGTCGCTGTCCTCCTGAATGGCTGTTTTCAGCTCGGCAGTGGTTTTGGGATTATTGCTGTCCACCTTGTCTTTAATATAACCCCACAAAAAGGAGTCGCATGTGTCCAGATCCGGAGAATATGGCGGTCGATCGAGGCCCGTGCCAGTGGCCTGTGGGTACCCCAGAGTCAGAATGCGGTCCCCGGAGTGCTCCTCCAGGACATTAAACACTCTTCTCTTTCGATGGGGTCGAGCTCCGTCTTGCATGAACCACATCTTGTCGAAATGAGGTTCACTTTCGATAATGGAGATGATATCATCTTCCAAAACCCACGTACCGGTCGGTAGTCAACGCGCCATTAAGGAACATCGCACCGATTATTCCGTGACTGGACACTGCACACCACACAGTCACTCGTTGAGTGTGAAGAGACTTCTCTATCGCGAAATCCGGATTCTCAGTCCCCCAAATGCGCCAATTTTGCTTATTAACGAACCCATCAAAATGGAAGTGGGCTTCGACGCTAAACAAACCATTCATGCGCGTACTAATTCCCATCATGTACCGTGGCCAGCTGTGCAGCTGGAACGTCCTAACGCAAACCGTTCAGAAGTTATGATGATTTTATATCATGTAGTTCAATAATCGCCAACCTGTATAATGCAACATGTGCTTTTGTCTCATAATTGAAACAAGTGACAAGGAAAGTAATTGTACACGGGAAAGTTATCATGAAATATTTTGCTAACTTGTCTAGGTGTGAGTAATTTTTTAATAGGTCCATTGTTGCCGTGACTTAATGAAGCACAGATAAACTTGGAGTCTTTGTTCTCATTTATCAGCCGTTAAGATGAGCTCCCCATTTTCATTTTCTACTTTCATGACTGTTTGCACTTTCGCATTGCACATCCGAGTTGTGTACTGAGAAGCATTTACGAAAGTTAGTAAGATACCGTCTTGCATTGCACATCACAAGTACAATTAATGAAATTTTAGTTTTGATAGTTTCATGATTATCTTAATAACAGCGCAGACTAGCGTTCCGTGTGCACAGGTACACCAACAAATTTAGTTATCGTCAAAGTTCAAGTCCACTGTAAGATACGGTGATGGTCAGAGTGATTTGTGAAAATAATAGCATATCATTTCAGAGGCTTAATACCAGTAGCAGATTTCAGTAAAATGCTATCTTGCAAAATTTCAAGCAGTTTTATCACAGAGTCAGATGCGTTAATTTTTATGTTCATTTGCTGTTTAATTACAATAACAGTTTTAATGCAGTTATTGTCTGCAAGACTAAAGATAAACATTAGCTATATTCAGGGCCAACATTTTAATCCGAGCCATTTCTTTTGCAGTCAGATAGCATACTTGACGACGGATTGCTTTGTCACAGATGAATTGTTTGATGTATTGGCTATCCTGGATTTCGCAACGTGTAGCGTGTGCTCCACATATTTCCATTCAAAATTAAATTTTCACGTGGGTCTGTGGCCCTGGAATGAGATTTAAGTGTTCAGAAATCAAAATAAGTTTTACACATTTCTGAGGTACCAACCTGGCAGCTACAAACTCGAGTCAAGAAATATAACAGAAACTTTCATCTTATTTCAATTCTAATAACACCTCAGGAGGAGGTCGTCACCAGGAGAAACAAAACTAGAGTTCTACAGGTCTGCACGTTGAATTTTAGTTCCCTTAATCGGGAAAGTAGCATAGAAAATTTAAAATGTTGATGGATAGGTTGAGGACAGATGTAGTGGGAGTTACTGAAGTTAGGTGACAAGTGAAACAGGGCTTCCAGTCAAGTGGATAGAGGGTTACAAATTCAAAATCAAACAGGGCTATTGCAGGAGTGGGTTTAACAGCGAATAATAAAATAGGAATGCGGCTAAGCTACTATGAACAGCATAGTGAACGCATTATCGTAGCCAAGATAGACACGAGGCCCACACCCACCACAGTAGTACAAGTTCATATGACAGCTAGCTCCGCAGATGATGAAGAGACTACAGAAATGTATGATGAGATAGAAGAAATTATTCAGATAGTTAAGGGAGACGAAAATTTAACTGTGATGGGGGACTGAAATTCGATAATAGGAAAAGGAAGAGAAGGACAAATAGTTGGTGAATACAGACTGCGGGAAAGGAATGAAAAAGGAAGTTGTATGGTAGAATTTTGCACAAAGCATAATTTAATCACAGCTAACACTTGATTTAATAATTGTTAATGAAGGTTTATATACGGTATGTGGAAGAGTCCTGGAGACGCGGGAAGTTTCAGATAGTTTGTGTAGACACAGATATCGGAAGCAGATTTTAAACTTCAAGATATTTACAGAGGCAGAAATCGATACTGACCGCAATGTATTGGTTACGAACTGTAGATTAAACTGGAGAAGTTACAAAATGATAGAAAATTAAGGCGATTGGATCTAGATAGGTTGAAAGAACAAGAGGCTGTTGAGAGTTTCAGTGGGAGAATTAAGCAACAGTTGACCAGAACAGGGGAAAGGAATACAATAGAAAGCAAATGGGTGGCTTTGAGAGGTGAAATGGCGAAGGCAGCAAAGACTGAAATAGGCAAAAATCCTTGGGTGACAGGATATATTGAATTTAGCTGATGAAAGCAGAAAATATAAAAATGCACCAAATGAAGCAGGCGAAACAGAGTACAATCATTTAAAAACTGAGATAGAAAGGAAGTCAAGGAATGGCTAGAGAGTAGATGTAACAATTTAGAAGCATATATCACGGGGGAAAGATAGATACTGCCTACAGGAAAATTAAAGAGGTCTTTGGAGAAAAGAGAAACAGTTGTATGAATATCAAGAGCTCAGATGGAAAAACCAGTCCTAAGCATAGAAAGGAAAGCTGAAAGGTCGAAAGAATACATGGAGGGTCTATATAAGGGAGACGTACTTGAGGATAGTATTATGGCAACGGAAGAGGACGTAGATGAGGATGAGATGGAAGATATGATACTGAGGGAAGAATTTGAAAGAGCACTGAGAGACCTAAGTCGAAACAAAGCCCCTGGAGTAGATAGCGTTCCGTCAGAACTACTGATATTAATCGCCTTGGGAGAGCCAATCACGACAAAACTCTTTCATCTGGTGTGCAAGGTGTTTGAGACAGGTTAAGTATTCTCAGACTTCGAGAAGAACGTAATAATTCCAAATCAAAGAAAGCAGTTGTTGACAGATGTGAATATTACCGAACTATCTGTTTAATAATCACTGTTGCAAAATACTAACACGAACGCTTTTCGGAACAATGGAAAACCTGTTAAAAGCTGACCTTGGGGAAGATCAGTTTGGAACCTGGAGAATTTTAGGAACAAGTGAAGCAATACTGAGCCTACGATTTACCTTAGAAGGTAGGTTAAGGAAAGACAGATCTACGTTTATAGCATTTGTAGACTTAAAGAAAGCATTTGACAATGTTGACTGGAGTACTCTGTTCGAAATTCTGAAGGTAGCAGAGGTAAAATCCATGGAGTGAAAGTCTATTTACAATCTGTACATAAATCAGACGACAGTTATTAGAGTTGAGGGGAATGAAAGGGAAGCAGTGGTAGAGAAGTAAGTGAGAGAGGGTTGTAGCGTATCACTGATGTTATTCAACCTATACACTGAGCAAGCAGTAAAGGAGTACGAATTAAAGTTCAGGTAGAAGATATTAACACTTGGAGGTTTTTCCGATGACATTGCAATTCTGTCGGGACAGTAAAGAACTTGGAAGAGCAATTAACAGCAAGATATACGATAAACATCAATAAAAATAAAACAAGGACAATGTAATGTAGTTATTAATTCAGATAATGCTGAGGTAATTAGATAGCCACACTAAAGCAATAGACGACTTTTTCCACTAAGACAGCAAAATAACTGATGACGAACGAAGTAGATAGGGTATAAAATGAGGACTGGCATTGGCAAGAAAGGCGTTTCTGAAGAAGAGAAAATTAATGATGTGGAAAAAAGATGAGTGTTAGGACGTCTTTTCTGGAAGTATTTGTATAGAGTGTAGCCATGTATGGAAGTGCAGCATGTATGATAAACAATTTAGACAAGAAGAGAGCAGAAGCTTTTGAAATCTGGTGCTACAGAAGAATGCTGAAGATTCGATGGATAGATCAGGGCCCGCATCTCGTGGTCGTGTGGTAGCGTTCTCGCTTCCCACGCCCGGGTTCCCGGGTTCGATTCCCGGCGGGGTTAGGGATTTTCTCTGCCTCGTGATGGCTGGGTGTTGTGTGATGTCCTTAGGTTAGTTAGGTTTAAGTAGTTCTAAGTTCCAGGGGACTGATGACCTAAGATGTTAAGTCCCATAGTGCTCAGAGCCATTTGAACCATTTGATAGATCAGGTAACTAATGAGAGATAACAAATCAATGGTGCAACTACAGCAAGGTATTGGTTGATGAAATACATTCTGAGACAGCATAGGATTACCAGTTTAGTATTGGAGGGAGGTGTGGAGAGAGGGGGGGGGCGGATAAAAGTCGGAGACGGAGACCAAGAGATGAATACAGTGAGCAAATTCGGAAGCCTGTAGCAGCAGTTATTCAGAGACGAAGAGGCTTGCACGAGATAGAGCAGCATGGAGAACTGCATCAGACCAATCTTCGGAACTAAAGACTACATATAACAACAACAGTAACAATTAATATTCAACATATCTCTTCTCCTCTAAGTATTCTCTGACTCCACTCGCTAAAAGTGGTAGGGCACAGGTGAGTTTAAAAAATTCAAACAGCAATTAGATCAGAACACATGTGTTGTTGTTGTGGTCTTCAGTCCTGAGACTGGTTTGACGCAGCTCTCCATGCTATTCTATCCTGTGCAAGCTTCTTCATCTCCCAGTACCTACTGCAACCTACATCCTTCTGAATCTGCTTAGTGTATTCATCTCTTGGTCTCCCCCTACGATTTTTACCCTCCACGCTGCCCTCCAATACTAAATTGGTGATCCCTTGATGCCGCAGAACATGTCCTACCAACCGATCCCTTCTTCTGGTCAAGTTGTGCCACAAACTTCTCTTCTCCCCAATCCTATTCAATACTTCCTCATTAGTTATGTGGTCTACCCATCTAATCTTCAGCATTCTTCTGTAGCACCACATTTCGAAAGCTTCTATTCTCTTCTTGTCCAAACTATTTACTGTCCATGTTTCACTTCCATACATGGCTACACTCCATACAAATACTTTCAGAAATGACTTCCTGACACTTAAATCTATACTCGATGTTAACAAATTTCTCTTCTTCAGAAACGCTTTCCTTGCCATTGCCAGTCTACATTTTATATCCTCTCTACTTCGACCATCATCAGTTATTTTGCTCCCCAAATAGCAAAACTCCTTTACTACTTTAAGTGTCTCATTTCCTAATCTAATTCCCTCAGCATCACCCGACTTAAATCGACTACAGTCCATTATCCTCGTTTTGCTTTTGTTGGTGTTCATCTTATATCCTCCTTTCAAGACATTATCCATTCCGTTCAACTGCTCTTCCAAGTCCTTTGCTGTCTCTGATATAATTACAATGTCATCGGCGAACCTCAAAGTTTTTATTTCTTCTCCATGGATTTTAATACCTACTCCGAATTTTTCTTTTGTTTCCTTTACTGCTTGCTCAATATACAGATTGAATAACATCGGGGATAGGCTACAACCCTGTCTCACTCCCTTCCCAACCACTGCTTCCCTTTCATGCCCCTCGACTCTTATAACTGCCATCTGGTTTCTGTACAAATTGTAAATAGCCTTTTGCTCCCTGTATTTTACCCCTGCCACCTTTAGAATTTGAAAGAGAGTATTCCAGTCAACATTGTCAAAAGCTTTCTCTAAGTCTAAAAATGCTAGAAATGTAGGTTTGCCTTTCCTTAATCTTTCTTCTAAGATAAGTCTTAAGGTCAGTATTGCCTCACGTGTTCCAGTATTTCTACGGAATCCAAACTCATCATCCCCAAGGTCAGCTTCTACAAGTTTTTCCATTCGTCTGTAAAGAATTCGTGTTAGTATTTTGCAGCTGTGGCTTATTAAACTGATAGTTCGGTAATTTTCACATCTGTCAACACCTGCTTTCTTTGGGATAGGAATTATTATATTCTTCTTGAAGTCTGAGGGTATTTCGCCTGTTTCATACATCTTGCTCACCAGATGGTAGAGTTTTGTCAGGACTGGCTCTCCCAAGGCTGTCAGTAGTTCTAATGGAATGTTGTCTACTCCGGGGGCCTTGTTTCGAATCAGGTCTTTCAGTGCTCTGTCAAACTCTTCACGCAGTATCGTATCTCCCATTTCATCTTCATCTACATCCTCTTTCATTTCCATAATATTGACCTCAAGTACATCGCCCTTGTATAGACCCTCTATATACTCCTTCCACCTTTCTGCTTTCCCTTCTTTGCTTAGAACTGGGTTTCCATCTGAGATATTGATATTCATACAAGTCGTTCTCTTTTCTCCAGACATCTCTCTCTTTAATTTTCCTGTAAGCAGTATCTATCTTACCCCTCGTGAGATAAGCCTCTACATCCTTACATTTGTCCTCTAGCCATCCCTGCTTAGCCATTTTGCACTTCCTGTCGATCTCATTTATGAGACGTTTGTATTCCTTTTTGCCTGCTTCATTTACTGCATTTTTATATTTTCTCCTTTCATCAATTAAATTCAATATTTCTTCTGTTACCCAAGGATTTCTACTAGCCCTCGTCTTTTTACCTACTTGATCCTCTGCTGCCTTCACTACTTCATCCCTCAAAGCTACCCATTCTTCTTCTACTGTATTTCTTTCCCCCGTTCCTGTCAATTGTTCCCTTATGCTCTCCCTGAAACTTTGTACAACCTCTGGTTCTTTCAGTTTATCCAGGTCCCATCTCCTTAAATTCCCACCTTTTTGCAGTTTCTTCAGTTTTAATCTACAGGTCATAACCAATAGATTGTGGTCA
The DNA here is from genome assembly GCF_023864275.1 of Schistocerca cancellata. NCBI lineage: Eukaryota > Metazoa > Arthropoda > Insecta > Orthoptera > Acrididae > Schistocerca > Schistocerca cancellata. The sequence continues at coordinate 296,412,933 of NC_064632.1, forward strand.
GAGTCCACATCTGCCCCTGGAAATGTCTTACAATTTAAAACCTGGTTCCTAAATCTCTGTCTTACCATTATATAATCTATCTGATATCTTTTAGTATCAGAACACATACACACCCCAAAATCCGACAAATGTAATATTTTGTTCCATATCAGTATCAAAGTGAATTTTGGAAAAGACGACGCAATTTTCTAAGTTGATTCTGAGAAAAGTTTTTGTGAGGGAACAAGATCTATATGACGCATTCCTAATTTGGAATGCGTCACCACTTTATAAAAACTTCTGTAGATAGATGCATACTGTCGTTTCAAATGACATAATTCTGGAAATCTTTTAAATTAACTTATCGAACAACCACACACACTTTTATGTGTCTAGTAAGCACTAACTTTTGGATTTTTTTTTATTAAAGTGGAATTAGTTCGAAAATTCAACAGCGTGGCAAAATGCGATGTACAAGGAACAAGAAAATTCAGTCATCGTGTCTTCTTTCCAGAAAAACTGGGATGTAGTGCAGGAAATTAACAGACTCTTGACATCATCAATCTTATAATGTTGCCAGGTACTTGAAGTATGTCTCGCAGACGATTAAATATTCTCGATATGTTGTAAATTTTAATTATTTCTGGATAAACGTAGCCACTAGCAGTTCTGTTTTCTGACTTTATCTGGAGCATATCTTTAAATGTCGAAATCACGTTTAAGACTTTCTCAGTCGCATTGTATCGGCTGATGAGATCCGTGTTCACCTCTAAGAACCAGAGTAGACGAGAGACCATGGTGTAAATATCCACCTTCACCTACAACAATAACGTTCAATAACCTGTGTATAGCAGGAACGTTGATGTCGACAGCGTTATGCGATGTGAAAGGTCGACTGCTGATTCATTAAACATCTAGACATCAAACAACGAATAGAAATTGCTACTGTGAGCTTCTGCAATGCCTGAAACGTAAAACCAAAGCGAAGAGGAGTGGCAAGCTTTCAAAATAAGCGATTTTGTTGCAGGCTCATTCCGGTCCTCGTAGAGCTGGAAAAACAATCCGATAAATCCAAAATCTTAGTTTTGTGCATCTGGGGCACACACCTCTCATCCAGAATCGAATTATAAAGCTTTATAAGTTTCAATATCATCACAACGAAGAGGAACAGCGATGAGGGAATGTCCATTTTAATTTTCTTTAATCTAGTGTTTGACCGCAGATGTATATAAATGTACTAACGATTTCGGTCTGAGGTGACCTTCTTCAGATCTGTTTTATTATGGAAAAATATGCATATGTGTGATGGAAAAATATGCATACAGATAAATTGATTATGTAAGCTGTGTAAGATAACATTGAACGAGACAGTGCTGCATACACACATGGTACTAAACATAGGCTAGATAAACATACCTGAATGTCAATACATAAAAAGGCCCTTAGAATAAAAGCAATTACGCCAACACAGCGCCGTGCGTTAAAATCATATACAGATTACAGCCAGCCTGTACAGGAATAAAAACCATGACATCCAACACGTTCAGACTTCATGAACAAATTACCGACTGAGGGTAAGAGAGGGTAACATTCAAAACTTGTCAGTTTACATATGACTAAGTCGGTGAATATCTTACCCTAAGAACTAAATTTAACAAGAAGTACACCAGACTTTTTATATCAAAAGATTGATAGTTACGAGTTTAATATTTTGAGGTAGTTTCCTTTGGGACCGAAATGGTAAGCACATTTCAGTAGTGTATGGGAAGTACATACTTTATGTTGTCAGTTTGATGATCGACGCCAACTTTCTGATCTAGCGATTAGCAGTCAACCTCAGCAGTTGCTGACCCAGCGTACCGTACTTTGGATCGGCAGCTGCTAAGGTTAACTGCTAAGGTTACAAGATAGGCTCTTCTGTAAATATAAAAAAAGTTATTGTACGCAGTAAAAATGCAGATATCTGTTGGAAGTAATCATTACAGTACATGTTACATCTCGCAGAAAATGTTGTGCTAGTATTATATGGGTCTAAAAGGTTCGAATAATTTCCACCAAAGATGGTCACACGATGACCGAACTCAATCTGCGAAATAAATGTTTTCAATATTTACTAACGATGCTGCCATTTATCCGAAATACATTGACAATAATACCGTCGTGGTGTACACTGCTCCGAATGGAGTCAGATATCTACGCGGAAATGCTAACAGGAACAAAGAGTTGCATCCTGGTCTCCATGTAGCTTCAATTTAGTAATGAGATAGACGAGTATCTGCTTAGATAAAGGATATTAGTCGCCCAGGACAAACTAGGCCCCTTGTGCACTGGAGGAGGTTCTGATGGTTCAAATGGCTCAGAGCACTATGGGACTTAACATCTGAGGCCATCAGTCCCCTAGACTTAGAACTACTTAAACCTAACCGACCTACGGACATCACACACATCCATGCCCGAAGCAGGATTCGAACCTGCGACCGTAGCAGTCCCGCTGTTCCAGACCGAAGCGACTGGAGGAGGAGGAGGAGGAGGGAGGAGATTAGTGTTTAACATCCCGTCGACATCGAGGTCATTAGCTCGGATTAGGGAAGGATTAGGAAGGAAATCGGCCATGCCCTTTTAAAGAAATCATCCCGACATTTACCGGAAGCGATTTAGGGAAATCACGGAAAACCTAAATCTGGTTGGCAGGACGCGGTTTTGGTTTTACGTTTCAGGCATTGCAGAAGTTCGCAATAGGCGTTTCTGTTCGTTGTTTGATGTGTAGGTGTTTATGAATCAGCAGTCGACCTTTCACATCGCATAACACTATCGCCATCAACGTTCCTCCTATACCTTGGCTACTGATCGTTCTTGTGTGCTAACCACTGCGCCAGTTCTCTCGGTTCTTATGTACTCCATTGATGCAAATGCGAAGTCAGTATTGTGGCATAGCCGCCTGACTGGTCACCGTGGAAGACGACTAGACGAAGTCATTATGGAACTTAACTTAAAGATACTGAGTGCATCTTGCAATCCGCCAACCTGCGAAGGGAGGGTCGGAGCAACGTCAACGCAGTGGCGCGCCGTGTGAAACGCTGGAAAGTTGAGAGTGGAATCACCTCGAGTGCCCACAATGTCATACACTGTACCATCACTGGAAGGGAAATCCAAGACGCTACAGAAAACGTGCGCATAAGGCCCAAATACAACACCAAGGACGCTCGCTTGGAAGATCTGAGAAGGTGTTTCAATGTCTGGGAAGCCCTTCTCTGGGTGATAATGTAGACGTTAAGTCCCATAGTGCTCAGAGCCATTTGATGTTAAAGCACAAGAACTGACACAAGAACGTAGAGCAATGGAGGCATCGATACCTGTCAGAAGAGGTCATTCTAAAAGAGTACCTTGCATCTGAACCGAGGCGCTGCAGAAATTAAGATGTGAAACAATAAGAGCCACGAAACTATACCAGAGTAGGATGACCCACGAAGAAAGAGTCCTAAAGTTGCTTAGATACATGTATTTAAAACAACGTTTTGAGGAAGAATTACGGAAAATGAAAATGGAACGATGGAAGTAATTCGTGGAGGCTAACTTAGAAACCAATCCCTGGGGTGTACCATACAAAATATCAAAACTAGACATAGTTGTCTCACTGGGAGAGAAAATACGATCACGACTAGTCATATACACGCTCAAAAGGAATAATGGGACGGTAACAGAAAGTTAGGAACAGTCAGCTGCCCTGGTAATGTAAACATTAATTCCTGACGATGCAGAAGAAGGCGAGACTGATTATCATCGTAGGTTACCGGAAATGTTATGGGAAGAATATAGGAACCATAAACTTGTGTACCCCTTCGCACAAGAAGAAATTCGGCAAATAATTTCAAGACTGAAAAAAAAAGTCTCCAATACCGGAAGGGATCGGCGTCGCCGTAATACAAGACCTATGTGACTGACTAGGCACGTACTTGCACGAACTGTACAACGCGTGTCTCTGGTAAGGAAGGGTCCCTGCACCATAGAAGAACGCTTAAGTCGCAATAATTAGTAAAAGGCAAGATAAAGATACAATTATACCCTAATCCTGCAGACCAATTTGTCTTCTGAATGTTCTCGGCAAGATACTGTATTTGAAAAACTATTACGGTATGCAAAAGATTACAAGATCATAGACTTCTACATGGGATGAGCCCTCTCCAGTACGAGTTTAGAAGAGGCAAGTCAAGCTGCAGACGCAATTAAAAAGGTGATTTCACTATCATCAGATACTCATTCTATGTACGCTCTAGCGATGACGGTCGATATTATTGGCGCTTTCGATCTATGGCGTCCGTCTTTCTTTGGTCGCCTTAGGGATCTGGAGTGTCCAGAAGCTCTGGAGAAATTCCTGAGATATTACTATTACGGACGAACGGTTCTTTAACATTGCCAGGAAATAAAATAACAAAAAACTGCGCGCGGAGATAATTGTGTGCTCTACAATTTGGGGATGTAGCACTGGAGCACGTATTACAGATGTTATATGACTGCGGTAACATAAGCGGACTGATATAATTTGGGGATGACGGGCTGTTCGTTGTAAGTGGTGATTCCAGAAGAATTATAGAAGACAAATGTAATGCGACGCTCCACGAACTTGAGGGCTAGTGTCGAAGTGTCAAATTGTCACTATCACAAAGTACCTCCCGCTGAAGGGAAACTAGTAAGAAACCCTAAAATAAAATTAAATAAAGTAACGATTAGGAGAAACGCAAGTACGAGTTACCTAGAGGTATTTCTCGGCGAACGCCGTAACTTTGCACATAATATGAAGGGCTTATTTCAATAGTGGTACACGTCCATTACCTCCACTTTTCTGTCTGTAATGCTTCTGAAATTAATGGTCCAAACAAACAGAAAGAAAGGTTCATTTCTAGCACAAAAAAAATGGTTCAGATGGCTCTGAGCACTATGGGACTTAACTTCTAAGGTCATCAGTCCCCTAGAACTGAGAACTACTTAAACCTAACTAACCTAAGGACATCACACACATCCATGCCCGAGGCAGGATTCGAACCTGCGACCGTAGCGGTCGCGCGGTTGCAGACTGCAGCGCCTAGAACCGCTCGGAAACCACGGCTGGCCATTTCTAACAAAAAGCCATATGCCTGAATATTTATGGTATCTCAACTGCAGATTTTTCAGAGCTTATTTAACTTTAGGACTCTGTATCTCAGAATGAACAAAACTGGACTTGTACCACTATTGAAATAAGCCCTTCATATAGAGGAAGCAGGCAGAAGGTACAAACATGATGAATAAAATTATAACCGTTGCAGATAGGCAGTTTCAGCTTCCCTTGAAAACAATCAGAGTATATCCCCAGTCCACATTAGCATCAGTGGTAGAATATGGTGCGAGCATTTGGGCTCATGGATTGCAGCTTCTGAAGCCAGCCTTAACAGTGAGAAGAGTTGAACGGGGAGTGCTACTAAGATTAATGGGTGCCTACTGCACTTCCCCGAATGATGCTTTGTTAGTAATTCTAGGAATACGCCCACTGGATTTGGAAAAAAGGAAAAGGGGAGCGTTATATTGGTTAAAGACGGGGAACTCAGACCATTTCGAGAAAGGTAATAAAAGATCGCATATTACAACTTTGGAAAAAAGAAAGGGACACTTCAGGCACGGGCAGAAGAAGATACGAATTTTTCTCTAAAACCAGGAGAGATTAAAAATAAGATTTCTTAACCCGTCGTGTGGATTGTTACTTTACTTGACTGGCCATGCCCCTCATGCTACGTATCTATAAAAAATCAAAAGACAGATGTATGATAGCTAAGCCTACGACAGTGCGGGCACACCAGAACACACATTGTGGGACTGCGCTCTCTATGAAGATGAGGCGGGTAACGGGCGTCGGATATTCGGGATGTTGGATCCCAAAGCAGCAGCATGAGCAAGTCGACCTGGCGCATCTTGGAAGGTACTGCAGCTGCAGTATCCAGGAAGACCAAGGAAGACCTCACGAGGCATTCAATCATAGGCCATCACGCTACCATCCAGGCTACACAACATACTCTGCAGATGGAGAGCAGCTAGCTGAGATTGGCGACCACCGAATGAAATAGCGTCTGAAGAATCTACACTGCATTGTTGCAAATGATCATGGAAGTGTGGACTTTAAGACGTACCAGTGATGGGTGGAATTGTTTGCTATAATAGAAGTGTTGCTGACGTGCTGCTGAATCTCTCAATAGTCGACCTTCGGAGTAAATGCACTACTTGACTCCCACCTCTGTGTCAACAAAGACTGCGTGAAACTGTCTCCATTTGTACCGGAGTAGCGACAAGTGTCAGGGGCCTGTTTGTGTATTGCTGTACTAGAGCAGAACACTGGAATTCTGAAAATCTCCACCCTCCTGGAATCTTCAAATCGTGTTCTTGTCTCTCCACAGATGTGGCACGTAGGTCGTAAGTCCGCTGTCCTTCCAGTGAAGCTTTAACGGAATTGCTAGTTGTTGGGATGTCGTAACTGAATGTTTCTATTAATATAGCACATACGTACAAGGTAGCAAAAAATTTCTGTTTACTGCTGTAGTTCATTAATGTGGGTGGAAGTTCGCTTTCTAGTATTTCTAATTAAACAGAATCTTGACGTGGGTGCACTAGAACAGAAATGTGGCAACATAATGAGAAATAATGAATAACATTTATTAAGAGAATTTTACAAAGCTTATGTTTGGTAACTGTTTGATGCGTGGCACTTGATGTCCTAAACCTAATGCAATGAACCTTACTGTTTCTTGTCAATCTTTGATACTATCACCAGCGGCCTTGCCGCAGTGGTAACACCGGTTCCCGTGAGATCACCGAAGTTAAGCGCTGTCGGGCTGGGCTAGCACTTGGATGGACGACCATCCGGTCTGCCGAGCACTGCTGGGAAGCGGGGTGCACTCAGCCCTTGTGAGGCAAACTGAGGAGCTACTTGATTGAGAAGTAGCGGCTCCGGTCTTGTAAACCGACAATCGGCCGGGAGAGCGGTGTGCTGACCACATGCCCCTCCATATACGCTTCGAGTGACGCCCGTGAGCTGAGGATGACACGACGGTCGGTCGGTACCGTTGGGCCTTCCAAGGCCTGTCCGGACGGAGTATAGTTTTTTTTATGATACTATCACTCAGACTGAAAATAATTATGCAGACTTTGATGTTCGACAGGATCTATCTTTCAGTAGCGACGACGGCTAAGTCGGAACTGTTATCTTCTGAACGGAACTGCAAGAAACGTTGGCACTCTACGTACTAGACAAACTGCCGGAACTCTCTTAGGTGTATGACTGCAGGCACTGAACTAAGCAGAGTACTAAGCACCGTCTCATCTGCCTGTCAGTGGAAGGATTTCCATTTTCACCACTACGGGGCGGAAGCAAAGTGGTCCCCAGTTGACAGCACTCTCTAGGCGGATGGCAAACCTATCGGCGGACGAATACGAGGGGGTGATGGACGTGGCTTGACAGCAGAAAGCGGTCCCGATTTGTGAGCATCATCTGCAGGCTGCGGCTCAGAACTGAGAGGTGATAGGTCTGTGTGGTGGCGGCATTTCGTAGTATTGTTGTGTACCTCTTGAGCCAGGTACATGACACTAATCAACCGGCTAAGGCTCACATTGCTACTCTAACAAAAATTTTGAAATCTGTGGTAAGTTCCTATGGGACCAAACTGCTGAGGTCATCGGTCCCTAGGCTTACACACTACTTAGTCTAACTTAAAGCAACTTACGCTAAGGACAACATACACATATCTATGACCGAGGGAGGACTCGAACCTCGGACGCGGGGAGCCACGCGAACCGTGGCAAGACGCCGAAGACCGCGCTGCTACCCCGAGCGGCCCTACTCTAACAAAAATCCAGAAATTTTCCTGGGTTCCTAACGGCAACTAATACCACTTTCTTAAGAGGAAGCCGTAAACTGATCACGAAGTTCCGTTGTAACAAATGTATGCCTATAAAAGTCACACGTGTCGTCACAGATCATCCATACACGCGGTACAGTCACATTGATGTGACCACCGCCAACGTTCGACGTCAGCGTCCTATAACCACTCACAGAAGGCTGGTGGCAGCATTTACACTGGACGGTATATAAAGAGTGTCTGTATGATGCGGAAACAGAGCGATTTATCCGACATCCAAATGGGCATGGTCATTGGCTTTCAGAACCATTTCCGAAACGGCGAATTATGTAAAATGTTTGCATGCCGCCATGGTTAAACCATGAGGGTAATCCCAAAAATAAGATCTCCTATTTTTTATAAGTACATAGACCTGTTTATTTCTACAATGGTTTACATCAATTTACAGCTTGAACATTTAGCTATTTTTCGAGACAATCACCATCTCTGTCGATGCAGTTTTGTAGACGCTGTGGCAGTTTTTGTATGCCCATGTCATACCAGCTCGCCGCCATGCTGTTTAGATAGTTATGAACCTCTTCTTTCACCTCGCCGTCGGAGCAGAATCGCTGGGACCACAATTAACGCTGACAGGTACTGTGAGACTCTGAAAAAACTCAAACGGGCAATTCAGAACCGGAGAAGGAGGAATGTTGAGCAAGGGCGTACACATTATCCATGACAACGCTCGCCCACACATCGCTCGGCAAACCGTTGCTCTCCTGCAACAGTTTCAGTGGAACATAATCACCCACCCACCATATAGTCCTGGCTTGGCGCCTAGTGACTTATCACCTGTTCCCTAGGTTAAAAGAACATTTGGCCGGAAAGCGATTCTGCTCCGACGACGAGGTGAAAGGAAAGGTTCATAACTTTCTGAACAGCATGGCGGCGAGCTGGTATGACATGGGCATACAAAAACTGCCACAGCGTCTACAAAAATGCATCGACAGAAATGGTGATTGTGTCGAAATGTAGCTAAATGTTCAAGCTGCAAACTGATGAAAACCACTGTAGAAATAAACAGGTCTGTGTATTTATAAAAAAATAGGAGACCATACATTTGGGATTACCGTTTATGACAAAATGGTGCTATCCAAAACTAGCGCCGAGGAAACTGTGTTGCACCATGGACCATATGTGACAGGCTTGAACAACGGCTGCAGAGATGCGATGGGCGAACAGATGTGCAACTGGTGGGCAGTTTACCTCCCAGATGAACCAAGGGTCTACCAACAGAGTCTCCTCAACGACCGTTCAGCGAACGTTGCTGCGTTTGGGCCTCCACAGCAGGTGCATCGTTCATACGCCTATGCTGACTGCTGTTCACCGACGACGAAGTCTGGAATTTGCACAACAGTTCCACAGCTGGTCGTCCACTTTGTGGCGACAGGTGGCCTTTCCAGATGAATCCCCTTTTATGCTCAATAGGACAGATGGCCATTGGGGTGTACGGCATGAAAGCAAACAAGGAGGGAGCGTTATGGTCTGAGGAATGTTGTCGTGCCATTCTCTTGGCCACCTCGTCATTTTGGAAGGCACTGTGGATCAATACAATATGCATCTCTCCTTGGGGACGAAGTACATCCCTATATGCAGTTTGTTTTTCCTAGGCGCTATGGCAGAGGCGGGCAGGAATCCTGCACATGTGCGGTGCACTTGCACGCGTGCAGTTAACAGGTGTTCCGCGTGCACACAGGGGCAAGCTGGCCACCCGCTTATCTCCCATCCCCACCATACCTTCTGTCCGCTCCTTCCTCTGTAATGCGTTTTGTTTCCTAGCTTGCTTTATTGAGTGAATGAATAAGGTTAGTAGGAGTGCTTGAAAGAAATCATGGTTTGAAAGAGTAGCTATTACCTACGATACGTTTTATTTAATTATGACAGGTGGAGTTTACAATACGTTTAATATCTGGAACAAAATTTCTACATACAGACAAACACAAACAGTTACGTAAATTTTCATCACTGATGTTTGCTCTTAACCGAGACTTATTAATTCAGCAAATGGTTTTCCAGCTCTCGCTACGTTAAGCGCAGTGTTATAACTTGCACATACCGTTGGGCTATTATTGTTGTCGTCCTGAAAACTTGAAAACAGTGCTCCATAAAATGTTAAATCAGTTAGATGAGAGCTATGACGAGAGAAAGTCGCAGATCTCTCGTGACAACAGCAACTACGGCAAATTCAAATGGCTCTGAGCACTATAGGACTAACTGCTGTGGTCATCAGTCCCCTAGAACTTAGAACTACTTAAACCTAACTAACCTAAGGACATCACACACATCCATGCCCGAGGCAGGATTCGAACCTGCGACCATAGCGGTCGCGCGGTTCCAGACTGTAGTGCCTATAACCGCTCGGCCACTCCAGCCGGCCAACTACGGCAGATTCATCTGGTATCGTTAGATCGCTCTTCTTAAGCTCAGTCAATTCCCCATCCGCTCAGAATCCGACAATAAATCGTACTCGGCCTTGTGAACTTTATTATAATGGCCTTCAATACTAAACTTCCGTTGACCAGCGAGAATACTGCCACATATTAAACATTTCGAATTTTCACGTTTTTGCACAAAGAAAAAATGATTCTCCCATTACTTTTTAAAAGACAGCAAATCTCCACTTCTCCGTTTCTTGAAATACAACGTTCACTACATAGTGCTCGCTTCGCATCAACGTCCGCAGCTTAGCCTGGCACTACACTGCCGCAACCTGCCGGCTGTCGCCACAGCCCCGGTCGACGCTTGCACGCGAGCAGCACACGTGCAGCGCTGTGCCCTCATGAGCCGCGTGCAACGTTTGCCCGCCCCTGCGCTTTGGCATCTACCAGCAGGACAATGCAACGTGTCTCACAGCTCGGAGTGTACGCGCGTGGTTCGAAGAATACCAGCATGAGTTTACAGTACTCATATGACCACGAAATTCCTCTGAGTTAAACCCAATCGAGAGTCTGTGGAACCAGCCTCCAATCGGGCTGTTCGTGCCATAAATTCTCAACTGAGAAACCTAGCGCAGCTGGCCACTGCATTGGAGTCTGCATAGCTCCACATCTGGTCTGTACATTCCAGAAACCACCGAATCTCTTCCTGCACGTGCCGCACCTGTCCGCTCTGCAAAAGATGGTCACATTAATGTCACTGGACGCTGTAATTCATAAATAATTCTGATAACCTATTAAACATTGTGGAAATTTACATATATTTCACCATATAAAATTATATTTTCTATCTCAGTCAGCCTGCTTTGTCCACACAGTTCCGAACTTCACCACTGTACTCCACGGCCCCCTCCTTAACGACTGTCCTTTTCAGCCCCTCAACTAAACACTGCAATTGGGCAGCGCAGATCTCTTTACTGGGCAGTCGTTTGACGGGAAGCCGATGACACAAGAAAAGAGATTCGGCTTCTTATCAGTACTTAAAAATTCTCTAAAAATTGAGCCCACACTGAAGTTTTGAACCTATCCTGATGGGACGTTCTTGAGAGATTTCACCTTTCGATTAGAAATGAAATCTGAGTTATACATTGTAACCTCCCCACTACATGTTTCTGTAAGAAATTTAGCCCAAATTTACCACGCACTCTACAAAAAACTGTACGTGTTACCAAAACTCTGCACCCACAAACTAGTATCGAACTTTAACTCGTATGCTGACCTTTGGCTAAACAGAGCCTAATTTGAACTGAACTGTTACTGGACTAAATACAACTTGTCTTCACATTAAATGCGCAATTGCAGTAAAACAATTATCTGGCCCTAATCAAAATTTCTACTTACCTCGCATCTTGACAACATACACTACTGGCCATTAAAATTTCTACACCACGAAGATGACGTGCTACAGACGCGAAATTTAACCGACAGGAAGAAGGTGCTGTGATATGCAAATGATTAGCTTTTCAGAGCATTCACACAAGGTTGGCGCCAGTGGCGACACCTACAACGTGCTGACCTGAGAAAAGTTTCCAACCGATTTCTCATACACAAACAGCAGTTGACCGGCGTTGCCTGGTGAAACGTTGTTGTGATGCCTCGTGTAAGGAGGAGAAATGCGTACCATCCCGTTTCCGACTTTGATAAAGGTCGGATTGTGGCCTATCGCGATTGCGGTTTATCGTATGGCGACATTGCTGCTCGCGTTGGCGAGATTCAATGACTGTTAGCAGAAAATTGAATCGGTGGATTCAGGAGGGTAATACGGAACGCCGTGCTGGATCCCAACGGCCTCGTATCACTAGCAGTCGAGATGACAGGCATCTTATCCGCATGGCCGTAACGGATCGTGCAGCCACGTCTCGATCCCTGAGTCAACAGATGGGAACGTTTGCAAGACAACAACCATCTGCACGATCAGTTCGACGACCTTTGCAGCAGCACTGACTATCAGCTCGGAGACCATGGCTGCGGTTACCCTTGACGCTGCATCATAGACAGGAGCGCCTGCGATGGTGTACTCAACGACGAACCTGGGTGCACGAATGGCAAAACGTCATTTTTTCGGATGAATCCATGTTCTGTTTACAGCATCGTGATGGTCGCATTCGCGTTTGGCGGTGAACGCACATTGGAAGCGTGTATTCGTCATTGCCATACTGGCGTATCACCCGGCGTGATGGTATGGGGTGCCATTGGTTAGACGTCTCGGTCACCTCTTGGTCGCATTGACGGCACTTTGAATAGTGGACGTTACATTTCAGATGTGTTACGACCCGTGGCTTTACCCTTCATTGGATCCCTGCGAAACCCTACATTTCATCAGGATAATGCACGATCGCAGAAAATGTTCAGCCCTGGCCAGCACATTCTCCAGATTTCTCACCGATTGAAATCGTCTGGTCATAACTGGCCGAGCAACTGGCTCGTCACAAAACGCCAGTCACTAATTTTCATGTACTGTGGTACCGTGTTGAAGCTGCATGGGCAGCTGTAGCTGTACACGCCATCCAAGTTCTGTTTGACTCAATGCCCAGGCGTATCAAGGCCGTTATTACGGCCGCAGGTGGTTGTTCTGGGTACTGATTTCTCAGGATCTATGCACCCAAATTGCGTGAAAATGTAATCACATGTCGCTTCTAGTATAATATATTTGTCCAATGAATACCCGTTTATCATCTGCATTTCTTCTTAGTGTTGCAATATTAATGGCCAGTAGTATAGTTGCAGATTTCTCGAAAGCACAACAGCAAAGAGCTAGTAGGTAGAGGCTAAGTTAGGTTTCTATTTCTAAATAAACAATCAAACTGTTGCATACCACATGGTGCGATGTTGTAATGCGTGGTGATAATTCTTTAGACGGTGGGATGGGGAGAGTGACTATATCTATGAAATGATATTCCAGGACAACGAGTTTAGAATGAAGTATGTATTTAAAAAGACAGAGCAAAGCTTCGCATTATCTTCACACGTAACATTGGTGTCAACAATACTATACTTAACAAAGTGAACAGTGATTTGAAAAGTGTACACAGTTAACAGAGAATTTCTATAAAAACCAAACAGCTTAATCAGAACATATCTTAATGCATGGTTGAGCGAAGTGGGCTGGTCTTTCACACAGCTCTGACAATACGTAGCTGGCCGGCCGGAGTGGCCGTGCTGTTCTAGGCGCTACAGTCTGGAGCCGAGCGACCGCTACGGTCGCAGGTTCGAATCCTGCCTCGGGCATGGATGTGTGTGATGTCCTTAGGTTAGTTAGGTTTAATTAGTTCTAAGTTCTAGGCGACTGATGACCTCAGAAGTTAAGTCGCATAGTGCTCAGAGCCATTATTCAAAACTTGTATCCCTTTCGCCTTCTAGTGTAAACAGCACATTTATCCCTACTGTCATTTACAATAAATCTTTCTTCATCCAACAGATACAATCAGATGTTAAAATAGCACTACTGAATATGTCCGTGACCTACCACACTTCAACTATGAATGTATCAGACAGTGCAAACGCAATGAGCAAAGACTGTTTAAGAGTAACATAACTTGCTCTGTCTGTCTGAGGTGGACATCGAGAACTTACAGAAATGAAAATCACATGTGCACCTTAAAATTTTACTAATAAAAAATAATCGATTTTGTGAGCTTTGGCGTGATGGTCAGAGGTTAGCCCCTCCATTTTTCATCACGTCAGGCAATCAGATTACAAGACTGTTAAAACGGTGCAATTTCTCACAAAACGTATACTCGTGGTACCATCTGTTGTCTGTTCCTCGCTCCACTTTCTGACGTCACACATTAGCTAATGCATGTCAACTTCGTTGTAAGTGGGGAAAAAATCTTACAGCTCCCACAGTCGAAAATATTACACTCTCCTTGCGCTGTCCAGTCATTTCTCCGAGTGACAATCTGCTGATAATTTGAGTGTTTAAACTTCATCTTTTTTAAAAGGAGCTCCCGCCTCTCTCACCCGACTATGAACGGAAATTACGTGTAACTAGTACCCGTCTCGATCTAAGCTCGGCTTATGCGCGCGCACGCAGAAGCCCGAAACTAATGACTTTGCCCTGAAATTCAGCCCCAAAGTTACAATAATGACCGGATAATGCTAATCTGTATAGAAGTTAGTTTGATAGGATTCCCAGTTAGTCACAGAGGCGCGACGGAAATGGGGAAAAAGTCTTCTTTAAGAAGGGACTGTACAGAAAATATCTCATATTGGTACACAGAACCAGCTAGACACATGAATGTGCGACAGAGTCACTGGAAACTGTTCCGATACAAAGTACTGAACGATGCCTCGAAGTGACCCAAATTAGTAACTGAAAAAGTGCATGAGTGTGATCTTGTCATGCTGCCGTAGATTATCTCCAGCTCATATCAATAACTTCGCTGGCGACACTGACATGCGATTGAAAACATGTCTTATTGGTTGAAAAATAATTATCTGAAGGCGAAGTACTTGCCCCAACCTATTCCCAGTGGATCGGCCAGTTGTTCAGATTTGAACGTAACGCCCATAGTGCCGAGACTAAGCCTCGGTGAAGCACACACTATGGACGCCGTTGATTTCGAGATGGAAGTTACTATACTGGTAGGCAGTGAGTAGCTGTACAGTCGGCAGGATGTGGAATGCCGTTCGCTCGTAATGTTAATGCTGATTGCTACTATAACATGAAACAGTACACAGTTTTTCATATTTTTATGACTGACGATGTAATTCCTTAGTATTTGACAACAGTGACAAATTCGTGGATTTTATTATTTGACGCCAATAGCTTTATCGCCTAATATGACGTTGCCAATATCTTTACGGATTTGATGATTGTCTATGGACCGAAACTGGTTGTTCAATAAAGCAACCCTTGACGAAAAATCGCTATATTCCTTATATAAAGAACTTTAGACCTGGAATAGTTGTACATTTATTTTTCCCAAAATTAATAACAAACAACCTCCATGAAATGAAAGAGAATAATTACGTGCTACAATTATTGGACATCTGCACAACACAACGAGCTTGAAAAATCAGAATATGAGTGCCTCTGACCTATTTACGATACAATGGGCCCACAGCGGAGATATCTCTTACAGGCATTCTGTAATAAAATCCAGATTTCTGCTGTAGTACTTTAATGATTTTATTGTGATGGATCCATTTCGGCTAGACTACCGTCTTCAAACCATCTGTGAAAGTTACATTATACTTTTATTTTATCATAAGTTGGTTAATCGTATGTTTCTGACATACAGATTTGGCACTTACCTTCATATATCATCATATATCATCAGTAAGTCTGTATCGTACTACAACGTGGTGTAGATTAAGGACTTTTACGCAGTACGTAATTGGTTTGCTGCTGTTTTTGATCATCCTTTCTCACAATTTTTATAATTTTACGTTTTATCTTTAGATTTTACAGATTGACAATTGTAACAGTTGACCAAAAATGCTACATTGTTATAACTACAGTGGTGTGTCGCTGTTATCATTTTAGGCTGTATGTGTGATCATCGTAATAGATAGGTCTGTGGGTACTTGTCTGTGTCAATTAGTTATCTTTGGTTAGGAATTAAATTAAATTTTGTATGAGATGTGTACGTTTTAAATCCGTTTGTGCATTTAAAATGTCATCATGGTTTCGTATTTTGCGTATGTAGATTTCCATTTCTCCATTTATGTTCATTTTTAAACCTTTATGTAATATGTGTAAAACTTTATCCCTGAATTCATTCGTCTGCGTTGTGGAATGAAGAATGAAGATTTTAGAATTATTTTCACCAATTCTCAAGTGCTCTCTCTGTCTTATACTGAGGGGGGCAGCTTTTGTATAAGAAACAGAGAGCACATGAGAATTATCGAAAATAATCCATGCACATTCTTGAGCGAGCAGTTCAGCATATTGTACAAAAACTCACAAAAGTGATTTTAAACTGCGTTAAGAATACTTAAAATCTCAGTCGAATCGGAAACTATCGGATAAATCATACGGCACCGGCAGCTTACCGTAATTTAACATAAAGTCGGCGGCACATAATCACGCACTGATAAGAGTCACAACTTGTTTTTCTTATGTATGTTACATACGTTCAGGAAAGTGCTCAAAACTGGATCCCGATTTTGTTTTGGATTTGAAAAATAGAAAATAGCAAAAAAGGGATGCTTCAGGTAGACGTAATATGTACAATTGTGTCCAAAATTAAAGCAACAAACCGCTATTTCTCCGTCCTGTGTGTAATTCACGATATAATCACACAACCTGTCAACAGATGTCCGTAGTATCGCCTTCTGCATGGAAGATGGCATTTCCGTGAGCGGAAAACCACACTAAAGATGACGTCAGGGCACCTGTCAAACAGAGTAGTGGTTGCCGGGTAGTCCCAAATCCACACTTTCTGTGTGCGCGGTCACAGACAGTGCGGAATGGCACAGAGAAGACGATTACCAGTCTCTCTGCAGTGGAGAGCCATAGGAAGAATGGAAGCAGGACAGTCGCAAACTTATGTGACCCGATGGCTTCACGTGAATCGTTCTCTTGTTTCTCCGATGTGGCGACAGTTTATAGACACCTAAACTGAATCACGAAGACCAGGGCAGGACTGACCACGTGTGACATCAGAAAGAGAGGACAGTTATCTGGCTGTAAGGGCACGAAGGTACCGCCTTAGCACTGCGGAGCAACTGGCATCTACACTCACTGCATCCACTGGACGTGTTGTATCGAGGCAAACGGTGTAGAGAAGGCTTCGACAGGGTGTCTTTTACTGTTGGAGACCTGATGTAGCCGTGCCTCTGACGCGTCTTCACAGAAGGGAACGTCTACAGCGGAGTCGTGAACATGCTATCTGGGCAGTCGAACAGTGAGCTAACGTCCTTTTCACTGGTGAGTCCCGATTTGGTCTGGAGAGTGGCTCTCTATGGATTCACATCTGAAAGAAATGTGGAATTTGGTTACGAGACCGGAACATTGTAGAAAGAGACTGATATCGAGGAGGATCGCTAATGGTGTTTTCAGGGATTATGTTGAACACTCGAACATCTCTTCATGAAATTATACGGGTTAACCGGAAAGGTTTAACTGCTGTCAGCTATCGTGACGAGATCTTGGGAGTTGCTGTACACCCAGACTTCGCACTGATGGACGATAATGCTCGACCTCATATAGCACGGGTGCCTGATGTTTTCTTGGAAACGGAAGATACTGCACGCATAGCATGGTCAGTCTGGCTTTAGCTGCCGCAGCGGTCGCACGCTCCTCAAGTTTGTTCCGTGAACGTTCAGTGTTTACGCCAGGGTTTTCGTGTTTTGTGCTCGTTTATTGACGTTTTGCACGTGAATTAAGCGTTATCAATTGAGCATTTGGTCTTCTTTCGTGTCATCTTTCTACGAAGTGCCGTTGGGATTTCGGCGTTGTCCGAGATTTCTTCGCTGCAGAACACCATGGCAAACTCCGTGAGAAAAAACACCGTGATTTTCACCTTCGACAAGTACACCCGTCGAGTACAGCCCTCTGCCCTTGAAATACACGACTGGATTACCGAGGTAATTGGCCTTCATTCTGAATCTGTTCATACCATGCAGCTAGACTCTGATGAATACTGCATTTTTGTACAGTTTAACGATTGCGTGAGTGTAGACCGCTTTCTGGAAAATTTCGGTTATGAAACGGAATTTATACACCGTGATGGTACTAAAAGTACTGTCAAACTCCGGAATTCCGAGTCTGTAATTAGGAATGTTAGGGTTTTGAATATTCCCATAGAAGTAGACAATCCGAAAATTAAAGATGTCCTTTCAAAGTGTGGGGTTGTCAGGCAAATAGTCAACGAAAGGTAGGCTTCGCATTTCAAGCTGCAGTGCTTTAACGGCATTCGCTCCGTGGAGATGGAAGTGAGAGCAAACATTCCCTCCCACATCTTTGTTGACGGGCACAAGGCGCATGTTATGTACTCAGGGCAAACCCCTACATGTCATGTATGTAACGAGTCTGGTCACCTCCGTCAGGACTGCCCTCGCCGTGTTTTTTGCGCTAACAAATAACCTTACGCAACGCTGGAAATTAACACTCAACGATTTGTTGCCAGCCAGTAATACAACAGAGCCGGCGGCGGTCGTGAATCCTGTTACTACCTCTGAAAATGTTGCACTTAATGTTAATGACTTTCCGTCTTTAAAACCTGCATTAACTGCTGAAATTCCGCCCCGTGACAGCGAGATTCCCACAAAAAAGCGTCCTCTAGAGGACACTGAGAAAAATGTTGATGAGAACTCTTCGTGTGAAACACCCGCTGCCAGGAGGCCGAAGCCCAGTCCTGAAGATCTGTTGGAAGTGGAAAAAGGAGATGGAATGAAGGTCGATGTGGCTCCCACTTCCGCACAAGGACTTACACCGCCACGAACAGATAGTGACGCAGCGGGTAGTGACTTTTCACGGAAATGTGACCCTGAGCCTGAGGTCACGGCTGAAATAACCGCATCAACTGCACAACCCATACAGTGCGAACAGTACGAGGAAGTACCAAGTAAACAACCTGCTGACTCCGAAGCGCAACGCCGCGCCGAAGGAGGAAATAAACAAGCATCACCGCCTCGCCAGCAAGACAACACAACAGACACCACGCCGGAACCAAACATTGACGACTCGCAAGCCACGGCCGTTGCCCCATTCAGCCACCGCCGGCGGCTGCGACCGACACCGGGTCTTGCTGTCACGCGTCATCAACTGAAAGCCACACCAGAGAAGAAAGACATCAAGAAAAAGAATAATAAATATGAAGTCATCAGGGCCAACACTGACGAGGAGAAAGAGAATGGCCACAGTGACTTATAGCAATGCATTGTCAGGATTTCAGTATACTTTTCTTCTCAAGCTCTTTGTTTAAAAGCAGTGCAAATTTTTCTAGGAAGTTAGTACATGTAATGGGCACACAGCTTGTAGAGATCGTGCCTTGTAGGGAAGCACGTTGCTGCTATAATCATACCGAACCTCATCCCAAATAGCTTCTTCTGGTATGTCTGTGCTGCAAGCTTATAGCATTACTACTATTAACATTAATAAAATACAGTCACCCTTGAAATTGGCAGCACTAAAAGAATTCTTGTACCAGTCCGGAACAGATATCGCGTTGCTACAAGAAGTTGCGATAACGGAATTTCGGTTCCCAGGCTTTTTTGAAATTTTTAATGTTTCTACGGAAGCCAATATCGGTACAGCCATTCTTATAAGGGAAGGCATTCCGGTGACTGAAATCGAACGACTAGGATCAGGAAGAGCCATAGGCATAAATATTTTCGATGTGACAGTGCTTAACCTTTACGCCCCATCAGGAAATACCCACAAATTGGATAGTGCGAAGTTTTTTCAAGATGAACTGATTTATTTATTGAGGAAAAATCCGTGTTCTCTTATACTAGGTGGAGATTTTAACTGTGTTTTAAACCAGAAAGATCAACAACCCAACTTCAACTACTCGCCACAGTTAAAAAAGTTAGTAAGTGATCTACACCTTAAGGATGTGTGGGAACGTCAGCACCCGACGTCAGTCGGGTTCACGTATATAACCAGCCACTCCCGCAACAGACTAGATAGAATTTACGTGTCACCAAATTTGCAAAATTATTTATTAAACGTTGAAACTATTCCCGTGTATTTTAGCGATCACAGTACACTTTTAACTTGCTTTAATTTAAGTGTACAGCCAACCCGTCGATTCAGAGGCCAATGGAACTTAAATATCTCTGTTTTAACTGACGAAGAACTGGAACAGGAAATAAGGTTTGCGTGGACTATGTGCCTCCGCACAGTAGACAAGCACCCAACAGTCATTGACTGGTGGACAAGGAGGGCTAAACCAAGGCTGCGGAAAGTTGTCATGCAGTATAGTGCAGCGAGGCACAGGGAGTTGAGGAATACAATGGAGTTTTATTATAAAGTTTTTAGAGACTTATATCAACAGGCCCATGATGACGTAATTCGTCTGAATGATATCAAAAAAATAAAAGCCAAGTTATTAAGCATTAAACGGCAACAGATGGAGGGACTCAAAAGTAAATCGAAAGCCACATCAGTCTTAGCAGATGAAACAGCTTCTCTGTATCACTTGGTGCGGCATGCCAAAAACAGACGTCTAACTTTAATTGATGAAGTCCAGACGCATACTGGTACGAGGCTCACATGCCAGAAACAAATACTGGACGAAGTCCACAGGTACTATGAAACCTTATATGCCCCTACCACAGTGGAAGATGCAGCTCTCGAGGACTTTCTCACTATTTTAGGTCCACAATTGTCGGGAACAGACAACGCTGACATCCTGTCACCTATTACTAAAGATGAAGTGCATGAGGCAGTGCGTAACTCACCTCTCAACAAATCTCCGGGACTTGATGGCCTCCCTGTGGAGTTTTATGCCCGCTACTGGTCTATAATTGGGGACAAGATCACTTCCATGGCAAATGAGGTCCTGAACGGAAAACCGGTCCCTGCAGAGTTTAAGGAAAGTAAAATAGTACTGATTCCTAAGAGTAAAGGCAAAACCAACTTAAACAATTTTCGGCCTCTTTCGCTACTAAATTATGATTACAAAATAATTTCGCGTATTATCGACAAAAGACTCTCTGCCTTTTCCAACAAAATATTTAGTCATCACCAATCTTGTCCTCCGACCAGAACGATATTCGAAAGTCTATCTGCATACAGAGACGTCATTGCAATTACCTCAGTGACAAGTATAAAATGTGCGTTAATCTTTATAGATTTCAACAAAGCTTTTGACCGCGTTAGTCATAGATACCTCTTTGCGACGCTGTCAAGAATGGCTTTCCACTCCCAGATTGTGAACATGCTAAGGAATATTGCAACAGGTATAAATGCGAAAATAGCAATCAATGGCCAAACATCTAAACCCATACAGATAAGGCGAGGGGTTCCACAGGGCAGTCCCTCATCTATGTTTTTATTTTCCGTATCTTTAGAGCCCTTCCTCCGCACTGTCCACGCAAGATTAACAGGCATAACATTGAGTGGTGAGAAAACTGTCATACGAGCTTATGCTGATGACGTGGGCGTTGTAATAAGGAATAAGGAGGAGACAGTTACACTGGAAAGAGAAATCCAAAGGTATTGTCTAGCGTCGGGAGCGACATCAAATGAAAACAAAAGTCAAATATTGAATCTACGGTGCCTAGATCACTTTCGACTGGCATGGGCAAAACAAGACAACAAACATAAAGCTTTGGGAATAACCTTAATGGCAGGTCCGATGCGGATGGCTGCTTTTAACTGGACGGAAACTAGGAGGAAAGTTCACGGTGCTGTAATGGAGAACATCCATCGAACTATGGACCTGGTGCAAAAAGTCAGATTCATCAACTCCTGCGTTTTGTCTAAAGCGTATTTCACTGCGCAGGTATTTCCAATCCCTAAACTAGTAGCGAAAGGGACCACCTTGAACGAGAACGAACAGAAAAAAAAATAAAAGACACTTTTTATCAGTGTTCAGTTTCTACTCAGGGAAGAGGTTTCTTTGTCTTTCTTACATCGGAGAATGGGAATATTGTGTTAAGATTTCTGCACACTGTTACCAATTATTTATGGCGAGGAGACATATTCAGGGTTGGTGCGACTACGGTTATACTGGATGTCAGAAACGGGGGCCTCGGTTTGGTGGATATTCGTAATAAAGCGTCTGCTCTGTTCCTCAAACGGACTTTCCATATATCCGTCTGCAGTATGTGAGGAACTTTTTCCTCGAAGCAAGTTATCTTAGTGACGAAATCAGAAGCAACACATGTATCACAGCGCGCGACATCATACTTGAAAGGAAGTTAAATGAGGGTAGAAACAAAATTGAAACGAAATTCCCAAATTGTGAATGGAAAGCTGTATGGCGGAACATCAAGTATGCCGGGCTATCTACAGACGCTATTTCCGCATGGTACAAAACAGTTAATAATGTCATCAGCACCAACGAGAGACTATATGGGATAGGTTTAAACCAGACACACCTTTGTGGAAAATGCAATCTGGTGGATACACTCAGCCACAGATTCACCTGTAGTGGCAATGTGCATAACTGGAATTGGATCAGGCAACAAACCGCCTTTCTCACCAGATCCTCTACGCGATATATAACGCCATCGCTCCTCCTGAGACCGGACATGACATACTTTCCGAAAGTAAAAACCAACGCCATTAGCTGGTTACTGGGAAAATATGTTAGTTATGGCATCCACACACTTGGGTCGGACAACGAGATAGAATTCCGCGTTTACATGAAGTGTGAATATGCAAAAATCAGCACGTATCGCAACCACAAGAAGCACTGTGGCAACATGCTGAAGATCATTTTTGAAAGAATGGGTGTTGGTTAAATATGTGAAACCACTATACCACCTTGAACGAGAACGAACAGAAAAAAAAAAAAATAAAAGTCACTTGGTTGCTTATTATTATTTACTATTACCTTGCTTCCGGAACTTTATTTTTTTTTTATCAGTGTTTAGTTTCTACTCAGAGAAGAGGTTTCTTTGTCTTTCTTACATCGGAGAATGGGAATATTGTGTTAAGATTTCTGCACACTTAGTGCTATGACCCAAAAGGGAACACGGAAAAGGGGTGGGAGGGATTTGGGTCTCGACGCACTGCCAGTGCCGTGAACAGACCCCACTGCTAGTGCGGCATGTACCACGCCCTGACCATCCAAATTAATAAATAAATAAATATATAAAATAAATAAAAAGAAAATAAAAGTGGTTCATAAAAATTATAAAAAAAAGAAAAAAGTGGTCTAGGGGTAGCGTCTTTGCTTCATAATGAAAACGTCTTCGGTCCCGGGTTCGATCCCCACCATTGCCTAAATTTTGATAAATAATCAGCATTGGCGGCCGAAGACTTCCGGCATAAGAAGTCAGCCTCATTCTGCCAACGGCCTTGTCAAACAGGGCGGAGGAGCGGGTAGAGGTTCAGGGCACTCTCTTGTCCTAGGGGTGGGAAATTGCCCCTAAAGGCGGAAGAATCAGCAATGATCAACGACATGAGGATGCAGAAGGCAATGGAAACCACTGCATTAAAGACACGTAACGTGTATCCACAGCACATGTGGCCTGTATTTGAAGAAGTGTCATGATGATCTCTCCATTGGCAAAAGATTCCGGAATAGTCCCGCATTTGGATCTCCGGGAGGGGACTGCCAAGGGGGAGGTTACCATGAGAAAAAGATTGAATAATCTACGAAAAGATAACGTTCTACGAGTCGGGGCGTGGAATGTCAGAAGCTTGAACGTGGTAGGGAAACTAGAAAATCTGAAAAGGGAAATGCAAAGGCTCAATCTAGATATAGTCGGGGTCAGTGAAGTGAAGTGGAAGGAAGACAAGGATTTCTGGTCAGATGAGTATCGGGTAATATCAACAGCAGCAGAAAATGGTATAACAGGTGTAGGATTCGTTATGAATAGAAAGGTAGGGCAGAGGGTGTGTTACTGTGAAGAGTTCAGTGACCGGGTTGTTCTAATCAGAATCGACAGCAGACCAACACCGACAACGATAGTTCAGGTATACATGCCGACGTCGCAAGCTGAAGATGAACAGATAGTGAAAGGGTAATGCAGTATGTAAAGGGGGACGAAAATCTAATAGTCATGGGCGACTGGAATGCAGTTGTAGGGGAAGGAGTAGAAGAAAAGGTTACAGGAGAATATGGGCTTGGGACAAGGAATGAAAGAGGAGAAGGACTAATTGAGTTCTGTAATAAGTTTCAGGTAGTAATAGCGAATACCCTGTTCAAGCATCACAAGAGGGGGAGGTATACTTGGAAAAGGCCGGGAGATACGAGAAGATTTCAATTAGAATACATCATGGTCAGACAGAGATTCCGAAATCAGATACTGGATTGTAAGGCGTACCCAGGAGCAGATATAGGCTCAGATCACAATATAGTAGTGATGAAGAGTAGGCTGAAGTTCAAGACATTAGTCAGGAAGAATCAATACGCAAAGAAGTGGGATACGGAAGTACTGAGGAATGACGAGATACGTTTGAAGTTCTCTAACGCTATAGATACAGCAATAAGGAATAGCGCAGTAGGCAGTACAGTTGAAGAGGAATGGACATCTCTAAGAAGGGTCATAACAGAAGTTGGGAAGGAAAGCATAGGTACAAAGAAGGTAGTTGCGAAGAAACCATGGGTAACAGAAGAAATACTTCAGTTGACTGACAAAAGGAGGAAGTACAAACATGTTCCGGGAAAATCAGGAATGCCGAAATAGAAGTCGCTGAGGAATGAAATAAATAGGAAGTGCAGTGGAGCTAAGACGAAATGGCTGCAGGAAAAATGTGAAGACATCGAAAAAAATATGATTGTCGGAAGGACAGACTCAGCATACAGGAAAGTCAAAACAACCTTTGGTGACATTAAAAGCAACGGTGGTAACATAGACTGCAACGGGAATTCCACTGTTAAATGCAGAGGAGAGAGCAGATAGGTGGAAAGAATACATTGTAAACCCCTATGAGGGTGAAGATTTGTCTGATGTGATAGAAGAAGAAACAGGAGTCGTTTTAGAAGAGATAGGGGATCCAGTATTAGAATCGGAATTTAACAGAGCTTTGGTGGACTTACAGTCAAATAAGGCAGAAGGGATAGACAACATTCCATCAGAATTTCTAAAATCATTGGGGGAAGTGGCAACAAAACGACTATTCACGTTGGTGTGTAGAATATATGAGTCTGGCGATATACCATCTGACTTTCGGAAAAGCATCACCCACACAATTCCGAAGACGGGAAGAGCTGACAAGTGCGAGAATTATCGCAGAATCAGCTTAACAGCTCATGCATCGAAGCTGCTTACAAGAATAATATACAGAAGAATGGAAAAGAAAATTGAGAATGCGCTAGGTGACGATCAGTTTGTCATTAGGAAAGGTAAAGGGACGAGAGAGGCAATTCTGACGTTACGGATAATAATGGGAGCAAGGCTAAAGAAAAATCAAGACAGTTTCATAGGATTTGTCGACCTGGAAAAAGCGTTCGACAATATAAAATGGTGCAAGTTGTTCGAGATTCTGAAAAAAGTAGGGGTAAGCTATAGGGAGAGACGGGTCATATACAATATGTACAACAACCAAGAGGGAATAATAAGAGTGGACAATCAAGAACGAAGTGCTCGTATTAAGAAGGGTGTAAGACAAGGCTGTAGCCTTTCGCCCCTACTCTTCAATCTGTACATCGAGGAAGCAATGATGGAAATAAAAGAAAGGTTCAGGAGTGGAATTAAAATACAAGGTGAAAGGATATCAATGATACGATTCGCTGATGACATTGCTATCCTGAGTGAAAGAGAAGAAGAATTAATTGATCTGCTGAACGGAATGAATAGTCTAATGAGTACACAGTATGGTTTGAGAGTAAATCGGAGAAAGACGAAGGTAATGAGAAGTAGTAGAAATGAGAATAGCGAGAAACCTAACATCAGGATTGATGGTCAGAAAGTCAATGAAGTTAAGGAATTCTGCTACCTAGGCAGTAAAATAACCAATGACGGTCGGAGAAAGGAGGACATCAAAAGCAGACTCGCTATGGCAAAAAAGGCATTTCTAGCCAATAGAAGTCTACTAATATCAAATACCGGCCTTAATTTGAGGAAGTAATTTCTGAGGATGTACGTCTGGAGTACAGCATTGTATGGTAGTGAAACATGGACTGTAGGAAAACCGGAACAGAAGAGAATCGAAACATTTGAGATGTGGTGCTATAGACGAATGTTGAAAATTAGGTGGACTGATAAGTAAGGAATGAGGAGGTTCTACGCAGAATCGGAGAGGAAAGGAATATGTGGAAAACATTGATAAGGAGAAGGGACAGGATGATAGGACATCTGCTAAGACATGAGGGAATGACTTCCATGGTACTAAAGGGAGCTGTAGAGGGCAAAAACTGTAGAGGAAGACGGAGATTGGAATACGTCAAGCAAATAATTGAGGACGTAGGTTGCAAGTGCTACTCTGAGATGAAGAGGTTAGCACAGGAAAGGAATTCGTGGCGGGCCGCATCAAACCAGTCAATAGACTGATGACCAAAAAAAAAAAAAAAAATCATGGCCTGGTCGCTCGCCCGATTTGAATCCCATGGAACGTCTGTGATGTACTAGGGAGACGTGTTGCATCACTTCAGCATCCACCAACCACTGCTCAAGAATTGCGGGCAGCTCCGCAGGAAGAATGGGCGTTATTACCTCAACATGACATTTATGACGTCATTCACAGAATGCCCCGTCGTTGTCAGGCCCTGTATTGCTGCCAGAGGTGGTCACACCCCATAGTCAACACAATATCAGTTGTCGGAATGTGTGCGTGTGCTAATCCGTTAAATTGGAAAAGAATGAATAGAATACCTCCAGTAAATAATTGAGGACGTAGGTTGCAAGTGCTGCTCTGAGATGAAGAGGTTGGCACAGGAGAGGACTTCGTGGGGGAACGCATCAAACCCGTCAGAAGACTGATGACTCCCCCCACCCCAAAAAAAGTATTCATTTAAAGCCCAATGCCTGCCATGTTCTATAAGGTCGACTGTAGTAAAGTGTATTATGTTGTTTGAAGTATGCTGTATTGAACAGCAGCGTGTGTAGCCTTAATTATGAGTCAACCAAATTACTGGCAAAGAGTGCTTTTGAGTACTTGCTTACGTACTGGTTACCTCTGCTGAGCTGCGTGCGCAAGCGGCTCAAATTATGCAATGCTGTTTTTAGTTGTAATTTCAAAGATGTAATATTATCTTAACCCCGTAATGAACTGTGCTTTTACCGCTTTGCGCACTTCTAGAGTATTTCAGTAAGTTTCCTACTTAAATCATTTGTTGGCTAAAGTTGCAACGACAATGTGTTACGTGCTATAAAGTATTGCAATTTGCTTTAAGAACTTCGGGCTTATTGACTGCTTGCAAGGCTGTACGTTGATATCTGATTTAACATCTTGCACGCAAAAGGTTGGCTGGCTTCAAAGTTGGCGAAAAACGGGCCGATGTTGTAATAGTTTGTTTGGTGTGTTGTAAAAAATGGTTCAAATGGCTCTAAGCACTATGGGACTTAACATCTGAGGTCATCAGTCCCCTAGACTTTGAACTACTTAAACCTAACTAACCTAAGGGCATCACACACATCCATGCCCGAGGCAAAATTTGAACCTGCGACCGTAGCAGCAGCGCAGTTCCGGACTGAAGCGCCTAGAAACTCTCGGCCACAACGTCTGGCCCGGTGTGTTGTAGAAGGAACTTGTTTCCCAAGTCGGCTGGGTTGCTCCTCACGCGTTGCCGCGTGACCGGTACAACTAAATGCTTCTACGACCGCGAATGGCTGCTAAGTTTGAGCAGTACTGTAATTGATGCATGTGTTCTGCCTCTAAGAAATTTTTTTCTGGTTTTAAAACTGTAGCTTGTAAATCATCTTTTTGGCGTTTTAAATTATTGAAAGAATTTCAACCCCTTTAGGAGCCGCCAGGCTTGTTAATTCTTTGTCAATTAATTTTGGTCAAAGCTTTCGCTTTTTGCAAATAGAATATCTGTAAAGCTTTTTCTTAAAACTTCTTGTTATTTAAAAAAAAGAAATCTGTATTTTGCAACTAAGTTTTGTCGCCAGCTAAAGCACAAGTAGCTCGAAGTTAAAAGAAATCTTGTTTTGAAGGAAATCACTGCCAGTTATCTTAAATTAAAGTATATATTTCTGAACGTTTCGCTTATTGCTTTGCAAGATTTTTCTGAATTTTTGACTTTATATATTATTTGAACAATTAGTGAGTTGCAATATCGTTGTAGCTCTGCGCTATTATCAGTGTTGGTTGCTTCGCTGCCTGGAAAATTAAAGTTTGTTGTTCAGAATTCTCTATGGACTTGATCCTTTCCTCCGTTATACGTAGAGTGATAGAAGCCTCAATTATTGTTTACACTTAGTCCCACTAGACTTCAGGTGAATGCCGAGCCAAGAGACCACGTAATCCAGTTTAAGGGCGATCATTGCCGGAACGGTTTGCAATCCCGTGTTGCCCCCTTCTTTCCTTTGTCCTGTGTCGACGTGGAGTCGGTATTGTTACTATTGGGTTCTGCATGGTTACTTTAAGGGATGGCGGATGCCCTCACTCTCGCGAGCCCGTTACCTGCCCGTTAGTGGTTATACACTGAGGTGGCAAAAGTAATGGGATACCGGCTAATATCGTGTCGGACCTCCTTTCTCGCGGCGTACTAGGTCAACTAGAAGTGGTATCGACTCAACAAGTCCTTGGAAGTTCCCGGCAGAAATATTTAGGGATGCTGCCTGCTTAACCATACGTAATTGCGAAAGTGTGACCAGTGCAGAATTTTGTGCGCGAACTGACCTTTCGATTATGTCCCATAAATGTTCGATGGGATTCATGCCGGGTAATTTGCGTGACCATATCATCAGCTCGAATTTTACAGAATGTTCTTCAAAATAATCCTGAACAATTGTGCCTGATGGCATGGTGCATTGTCATCTGTAAAAATACCTTCGTTGGCTGGCAACTTCAGGTCCGTGAATTGCTCCAAATAGTCACCAAGTAGCCGATCACAACAATTTCCAGTCAATGGTCGGTTCAGCTGGACCACAAGACCCAGTGCATTCCGTGTAAACACAGCCCACACCATTGTCGAGCCACCGCCACCCTACATAGGGGCTTGTTGACAACTTGGTTCCATGACTCTGTGCCACACTCGAATCCTGCCTTCAGCTCTCTTTTTTTTTTTTTGTCATCAATCAATCTACTGACTAGTTTGATGCGGCCCGCCACGAATTCCTTTCCTGTGCTAACCTCTCCATCTCAGAGTAGCACTTGCAACCTACGTCCTCAATTATTTGCTTGACGTATTCCAATCTCCGTCTTCCTCTACAGTTTTTGCCCTCTACAGCTCCCTTTAGTACCATGGAAGTCATTCCCTCATGTCTTAGCAGATGTCCTATCATCCTGTCCCTTCTCCTTATCAGTGTTTTCCACATATTCCTTTCCTCTCCGATTCTGCGTAGAACCTCCTCATTCCTTACCTTATCAGTCCACCTAATTTTCAACATTCCTCTATAGCACCACATCTCAAATGCTTCGATTCTCTTCTGTTCCGGTTTTCCCACAGTCCATGTTTCACTACCATACAATGCTGTACTCCAGACGTACCTCCTCAGAAATTACTTCCTCAAATTAAGGCCGGTATTTGATATTAGTAGATTTCTCTTGGCCAGAAATGCTTTTTTTGCCATAGCGAGTCTGCTTTTGAGGTCCTCCTTGCTCCGACCGTCATTGGTTATTTTACTGCCTAGGTAGCAGAATTCCTTAACTTCATTGACTTTCTGACCATCAATCCTGATGTTAAGTTTCTCGCTATTCTCATTTCTACAACTTCTCATTACCTTCGTCTTTCTCCGATTTACTCTCAAACCACACTGTGTACTCATTAGACTGTTCATTCCGTTCAGCAGATCAATTAATTCTTCTTCTCTTTCACTCAGGATAGCAATGTCATCAGCGAATCGTATCATTGATATCCTTTCACCTTGTATTTTAATTCCACTCCTGAACCTTTCTTTTATTTCCATCATTGCTTCCTCGATGTACAGATTGAAGAGTAGGGGCGAAAGGCTACAGCCTTGTCTTACACCCTTCTTAATACGAGCACTTCGTTCTTGATTGTCCACTCTTATTATTAACTCTTGGCTGTTGTACATATTGTATATGACCGGACTCTCCCTATAGCTTACCCCCACTTTTTTCAGTATCTCGAACAGCTTGCACCATTTTATATTGTCGAACGCTTTTTCCAGGTCGACAAATCCTATGAAACTGTCTTGATTTTTCTTTAGCCTTGCTTCCATTATTAGCCGTAACGTCAGAATTGCCTCTCTCGTCCCTTTACTTTTCCTAAAGCCAAACTGACCGTCACCTTGCGCATTCTCAATTTTCTTTTCCATTCTTCTGTATATTATTCTTGTAAGCAGCTTCGATGCATGAGCTGTTAAGCTGATTCTGCGATAATTCTCGCACTTGTCAGCTCTTGCCGTCTTCGGAATTGTGTGGAATGTGCTTTTCCGAAAGTCGGATGGTATATCGCCAGACTCATATATTCTACACACCAACATGAATAGTCGTTTTGTTGCCACTTTCCCCAATGATTTTAGAAATTCTGATGGAATGTTATCTATCCCTTCTGCCTTATTTGACCGTAAGTCCTCCAAAGCTCTGTTAAATTCCGATTCTAATACTGGATCCCCTAACTCTTCTAAATCGACTCATGTTTCTTCTTGTATCACATCAGACAAATCTTCACCCTCATAGAGGCTTTCAATGTATTCTTTCCACCTATCTGCTCCCTCCTCTGCATTTAACAGTGGAATTCCCGTTGCAGTCTATGTTACCACCGTTGCTTTTAATGTCACCAAAGGTTGTTTTGACTTTCCTGTATGCTGAGTCTGTCCTTCCGACAATCATATCTTTTTCGATGTCTTCACATTTTTCCTGCAGCCATTTCGTCTTAGCTTCCCTGCACTTCCTATTTATTTCGTTCCTCAGCGACTTCTATTTCTGCATTCCTGATTTTCCCGGAACATGTTTGTACTTCCTCCTTTCATCAGTCAACTGAAGTATTTCTTCTGTTACCCATGGTTTCTTCGCAACTTCCTTCTTTGTACCTATGTTTTCCTTCCCAACTTCTGTTATGGCCCTTCTTAGAGATGTCCATTCCTCTTCAACTGTACTGCCTACTGCGCTATTCCTTATTGCTGTATCTATAGCGTTAGAGAACTTCAAACGTATCTCGTCATTCCTAAGTACTTCCGTATCCCACTTCTTTGCGTATTGATTCTTCCTGACTAATGTCTTGAACTCCAGCCTACTCTTCATCACTACTATATTGTGATCTGAGTCTATATCTGCTCCTGGGTACGCCTTACAATCCAGTATCTGATATCGGAATCTCTGTCTGACCATGATGTAATCTAATTGAAATCTTCCCGTATCTCCCGGCCTTTTCCAAGTATACCTTCTCCTCTTGTGATTCTTGAACAGGGTATTCGCTATTACTGGCTGAAATTTGTTACAGAACTCAATTAGTCTTTCTCCTCTTTCATTCCTTGTCCCAAGGCCATATTCTCCTGTAACCTTTTCTTCTACTCCTTCCCCTACAAC